>NC_045694.1:402768-711518 GCF_003331165.1 Xiphophorus hellerii | reverse complement strand
CAGGGTGAGGGTTCTGGTTCTGGTTCTGGTCCAGAGGCTCATTGGACCTGCTGGTGTGATGGTAGAACATGTTCCTGTGCTGCAGCCTCCACGCCTTCAGGGAGGTTCCCAGGTTCCGGGTTCTGGTCTGCGGCGGCGACGGCACGGTGGGATGGGTTCTGGGGGTTCTGGAGACCGTGAGGCACAAGCTGGTCTGCCGCGAGCCGCCCATCGGCATCGTCCCTCTGGGAACAGGTGAGACCGGCGGATCCTGCGGAGGTTCCGGTCCGATCGCCGTCTGACGCCCGGGTTCCTCCGTTCTGATTGGTCAGGGAACGACCTGGCCCGGATCCTGCGCTGGGGGCCGGGTTATGGCGGCGACGACCCCCATCACATCCTGGCGTCTGTGGACGAGGCGGACGAAGTCCAGATGGACCGCTGGACTATCCTGCTGGACGCGCAGGACGTCTCAGAGGACGGGACGGACGGCGGCGTCCTGGAGCCGCCCAAGGTTTGACCAAAGGCTAGAGAGGATTTCAGCCTAAACAAGAACCAGGCTTGGCACAGACCTGCTGTTCTGAAAAAAAAAACACTGAAAAATTCAAGATGGCCACCATTGTTGTCAAGGAGGATTTATTATTGCACAAAATTTAGCTGTCAAAAGTATTTATCTCAGATTAATACTTTTGGTGTCAAATAAAACATAATAAGACCCACAGAAATCATATTTACTAATACTTTGTCATTTTTAAAGATGGCCACCAATATTTATTTTTGCACTAAAATTATATGAATGTCTTTGATGTCAAATTATAGCCTACATATTTAGAACCATAGAAATAATTTATATTCTCTTGGTATGTCGTTTCCTTTTTCAAAATGGCCGCCATGGTTGTAATGAAGAATAAATGTTTGAACTAAAATCAGGTGTAGTTGTTTCCAGTGACGAACTCTGCTAATGGTAAACACATAAAAACATTACCAGGTGCTAATGCTAAACTGCTAAATACAAACAAAATTACCTAGCGCTAACCATTAATTCATCATTCTTTGAGATGCTAACAGTAAAATCCTCAGTTCCTAATTCTGCTGGATTTTATTACTGTAAACTTTACAGTGTAAAGTTTTATGAACATGACGAGACATAAAGTTCATTCATTTCAATACTTGGTTAAAAGGCTCAGGAATGGCGGCCATCATTAAAATGTCCGTCATCCTGAACTTCAAGTGTCTGATGGGAAGGAGGAAAACATCCAACCTGAGGCGTTAGCATGCTAATGCTAATGGCTGTACCAGGACCTGTTTTAGCAGGATTAGCTGCTGTAGCCGGTTTATAGCTCGTCTCCTCTCAGATCGTCCAGATGAACAACTACTTCGGCCTTGGCATCGACGCCGAGCTCAGCCTGGACTTCCACCTGGCCCGGGAAGGAGAACCCGACAAATTCACCAGCAGGTAGCCTGGAGGATCCGACCCGTCTGACTGTTAAACAAACATCTTATGCTCCTGAACATGAGTTGACCTTCCTGCCCTCAGGTTCCACAACAAAGGCGTTTACGTGAAGGTGGGTCTGCAGAAGATCAGCCGCAGCCGCAGCCTCCACAAGGAGCTGCAGCTGCAGGTGGACAAGCAGCCCGTCCCGCTGCCCAACATCGAGGGGCTCATCTTCATCAACATCCCCAGGTAACACACAGAGATGCACGGCGCCCCCTGCAGGACGGCGCTCCGCTTCATGTCCGCTCCTCTCTGCAGCTGGGGTTCCGGAGCCGACCTGTGGGGATCGGAGGCCGACGGCCGGTTCTCCAGGCCCAGGATTGACGACGGCCTGCTGGAGGTGGTCGGGGTCACCGGGGTCGTCCACATGGTGCGGTGCCACCGGGTCGTCTCGGATCGTCTCGGCCTAGCGTCGCTCTGACCTCTGACCTCTGCCGTGTCTCCGCAGGGCCAGGTCCAGAGCGGGCTGCGCTGCGGGATCCGGATCGCCCAGGGATCCTACATCCGCCTCATCGTCAGCAAAGAGCTTCCTGTCCAGGTGGACGGCGAGCCCTGGCTGCAGGCGCCGGGACACATCATCATCTCTGCTGCCGGACCCAAGGTACCGAGGATTGGCCCTGCTGGTAGCCGTAGCTCGACACGGGCCCGGCTGGACCCGGCTAGGCCTGCAGGTTCACTGGTTACTGGTTCCATTCATCCATCGTGACCTTTACTTGACCCTTTACCTCACCTTGTCCCGTCTTTCTGCAGGTCCGGATGCTCAGGAAGTCCAAACAGAAGCAGAGGAAGTCTCCGTCCAGCAGAGGCGGACGCTCAGACAGTCCGTCCTCCAGAGACGGGGGACACTGACCGGACCGGACCACCGGTTCTGCCTCTGCAGCTGCTTCCTGCCGGAGGCCGGTCCGGTCCGGTCCAGTTCCGGTGACTGAGATTCCACTCATGTAGCTTTGTAGCCACAGACCCACAGGAAGACAGACGCAGGGTCAAGGTTCCACTTCCTGCTGAGGAAGAGGAGGAGGTCAAAGTTCATCCTGCTCCTAAAACAAAAATAATCATTCAGGACGAGTGAGGAGAAGAACCGGGTTTATCGGGTCCGAGCGGAACCAGAACCGCTGCTGAGCTGTAGCTGTGGATTTATATCATCTAAACGTAGAAATATCGCAGGAGGAAGAGGAGGATGAAGAGCGGCATCCAGACGGGCCGTTTGCTCTGCAGACATCTGGACCAGAACCAGAACCGGGTCAGGTTCTGGAGAACATCCAGAACATGGACAGTAAGCTCCTGGTTCATTGCCACATTAAATGTTTTGACTGGTTGCCATGGTGATTCCCGCCTTTTCTGGGGCTCATTGAGGAGGCGGAGCTCCAGAATCTTCTGGTTCCTGCAGAACATTAGAACCTCCTGGTCCAGTTTCTCCAGAACCAATGAGGGAGTGGACACGTCTCTCTGCTCTCTGATTGGCTAGAAACCAGGAAGTCCTCCAGGAGTGGGAGACTGAAAGTCCTACGATTGGACGGAGGAACAGGTTGAATTCAGAAGGTTCTGGATGTGTAACTGTGTCAGAACCAACATCACTCAGAGCTGGACAAACTGGAGAGCAACTGGCAAAATCCTCAAAGTTAAACTGGGAGAACTGGGAAAGGAATCAGAATTTTAACTGGGTAGGGGAAAGTCCAGCTTCCTGTGACCCAGTTAGAGTCTGGATGATGGTCCTGATGGGTCTGCTGGGTCTGATGGTTCTGCTGTTCCTGATGGTTCTGATGGTTGTGCTGGTTCTGATGGACCCTCCATGTTGACAGGGTTTAGATTTACTGTAGCTCTGATGTTTACTTTTAACTGCCGTATTTTTCTTATTTATGGTGCTAGAAAATAAAACCTGGTGACTTTCTGTGTTGGCCGTTCTGGAGGTTCTGGAGGTTCTGGGTCTGTTTTACTTTAGAAACGTGAAACTGCAGGGTTCTGTTTGACCCGTCTGGTAAATTTTCAGAACTTCTGACTGAAGCGTCTCATCCAGCTTTGAGCTTCCTGAGGGTTCAGGCTGCAGTTCTGCTGACTGGCCAGCAGGAGGCGCTGCAGGGGGAACTCAGATGCGTTAACTGTGGAGCGGATCTGTTTTATGAAGTTCTGTTAATCATTGAAACAGAACCGAGCGGTTCTGGTTTTGGACTTTAAGCTTCCTGCTGGTCTGAATGGAAACGTGAGACTCGGCCGGGCCGGGCGGCACCAGAACCACAGAGGTTCTGACTGAAAGAAAATAAAGTAAAGCATCTTTTATCCCCACGGATCGATACGTTGGGATTAACAGGCTGATCAGGGTTTTAATCCAGGAAGATAAAATGTTTTTGGATTTTAAAAACTGAATTTATAATAAAACATCATCTGGGTCCAAAATGTTCAGATTAATCTCACCTAGTTACATGAAAAACATGATTATTTTCCAATCACTCTTACATTTATATCCAAATTTTCCATCATCTTTATAGTTTAAAGTCATTATTTTACTAAAAGGAAATATGTCCACTAAATTTGGTTTTAAACCGTAAAGAATATCCAGATGTCATTTTATAAATTTATAATCTCTGAAAATATTTGACTTTTTTCCTCAAGCACTTAATTTAATCTCATTATCATCTAGTTTTAGACTTAAATAATAAAATACGAGAGAATCCCCAGATTTTCTTCAATTTACAGTAAAAATAATCTGACATTTTCTTTAAGTTTTATGGAGAGCAAAGAGTGCCAAATTGCAATAATTTAATAACTAATGGAATCATTACTTAAGTGTTACTAATTTATTAAAATAGAAAATAAATCCAGAAACATTTATTAAAGATAATGAATTATTTGTGCCCCAATTAAATATTTAAATTTTTTAAAGTAGATAGAATTATTCCACGATTTAATAAATGTATGTTCCTGCAATGAAGCACATTATGAATTAATTTAAACTGTAACTGTACAGGGCTGTTTCTAAAAGTATGTCATGAAATAATTAGATGTATGTATGTAATTTAATTGAGACACATATAATTAACATTAAATACTTTTGTATTTATTGCTTGTTTTTCATGGTGACACATTTAAATAATTATTTAATAAGTTATTATAATTTGGCATTCTCACTAAATGAACACAAAGAGAACCAGAACAACAGCACAGGAGCTCCTCAACAGGAGAAGTTGTGGTTGGAGGCCCCGGGGCCCCTCAGTGGACCCTCTTGTTGGCCTCCCCCCACCGGTTTTCCCCCAGGGTGCCCGGGGCCCCACTGGGTCTTTATCCGTCCATGCAGTAGTCTTACTTTGCCACACTGCCAGTCGCACAAAGAGCCTTCATCGCTGCCAAACCTGACGTAACGTGTTGTTGCTGCTTTGACGTAACGTTTCTGCTTCTCGTGCCTCCGTAGTGGCGACCTGAGGCCCCGCCCCTTCCGGCTGAGAGGTGGGCGGAGCCACGCCCACAGTGCGTAGCCGTTTAGCCTGTGTGTTAGCTGCCGGTGCAGTGGCGTCTTCCCCCTCATGTGCCTCTGGTTTCTGTCTGCTGTAACACTTTTTACTCGTTTTATGAATAGATGACGTGTTTATTTTTGCAATCTGAAGCTGTTTTGAGTTTTGACTGTAACTTGCACTAAATGATCCTCCTCTATGTGCCGTAAAGGTTCTGATGAATGTTAGCTAAAGCTAATTATAGATCATAAATGTATATGGTTAAATAACAGAATGGTCTATGTGTTTAATCATAATAAAAATGGTTTAATATGGAAATATAGCTGTTTGTGTTTGATTTTAAGAGGAATGGTTCTGTTTTCAAACCTCAGCCAGAACTCATTAATCTTCAAGCTTTAAAAGGAAAAGTTAACATCTTGAAGAGGAACAGACCTTATAACTTTGAATCTTTCAGGTAAATAATGTGGTGTCTCTCTCCTCTGATTTTTTTTACACCGGTTTTCTTATTTGTTTATTTCTAATTTTTGGGGGCGGGGGTATCTATTCTTTTTAAAACTTTTTTTTAATGTTTTCTATTAGTTTTGTTCCATTTTTATCCCGATTTCTATCTTAGTTTTATTCTGTTTCTGTTCTTACATGTTTTCATTTTTTCCCCACCTGATATTTCAAAACCAGTGATTTAAAAAAAAAAAAAAAAGTCGGAGTGAGACCTCCTGACTCTCTGCTGCCCCCTGTGGTGAACCTGGTAATTGGAGTGACACCTCCTGACTCTATGCTGCCCCCTGTGGTGAATCTGGGAACCGGGGGGAATTTCCAGTGGGGAAGGAACTCCACTCTTTCTTCTCGGTGTCACCTGGAGGTTTCAGCTTTGTCGAGGCAGGACTGGATGAAATATTTGGGCTCTCCACGCGTGATGGTGTCCCGAAGCTGAGCCCGGTCTGCTCGTGGGTCTGCGGGTTCTGCGTGGGGAGGAAATAATGACGGACAAGACTGAACTGAAGTGAAGCGGAACGAGCCCCAACTGTCACGCTTCAAACTGACTTCCACCTGAGCGAGCTGACCAGGTAACATCATGCTTACTACACATTAACCACTAAGTGTAGAGCCGCTGGGTCCGAACCTGGTGTCAGAACCGCGACTTGGACCGGACCGGACCGGTACAGCTCAGCTTGCTTTGTTGTTCTGCTTACTTCCTTATTAGCCAGGTAACTTTTTAACTCAGCACCATTTGGTAGTTTTATTAAAATCCTGAATATAGTCCTAAGGATTAAATCTACTATATCTAAAATCTTTAAAATCTTTGTTATCTAACATTTAATGCGGCTCCTATTATACTAAAATTAACTTTTATTTTAGCTTCAACTTAAGACTCTTAGTGTCGCTCAACTGTGTCTTGTTCCTGGTGACAGATGAATTTATGAGCGATATGACAAAAAAAATTAAATTAATCCGAACATTACGAAAGCCGTATTAATTATCACTTTATTTCATTTCGGTTTAATATAAAAATGTCTACGAATTTAATATTTGTAAGCTGGAATCTGGAGGTTTCTCAAATTAGGAGGATTTTAAATAGAGTTTGGTGGAAACCTCCAAGGCTCGCTCCCGGAGCAGCGGGGACAGGTAGCGGTTAGCCGTTCCGGCATGACGGAGAGACACTCGGCCAGGCTGGAGCTCCAGCACCGCTCCTCCCGCCGTGGAGATACGGCCTCCGTGTCCGTGTTTCACTTTATCAGGGGTCACTTCCACGAAGGAAACAGCAGCAGTAGTCCCACGAGTGGGTAGTTAGCTGTTAGCAAGGGGGCTAACTCACACGGAGGCGCGTTCACGCCACGGGGAAAACGCAGCGGGAGCGCGCTCTGCTCAGCATCGGCTATCAGAAGAATCAAAGATCAATCAATATTATTGGCTATTAATCATAAAAATAGGAGAACCGCGCCACCAGTTACCAGGTATGATTATGCTATCGTGTTTAATGCTTTTATTCGCTATTTAGTTTTTTATTTACATAAATTAAAAGTTAAATATATCAGAAAAAGCCTTTTAAAAAGTCTGAAGTAGTTTTATTTTTCTCTAGTTAATCAATAATTGGTTACTGCGCGTTTCTGCTCAGAATATGGTTGAAATTCAAGAGATTTGATATTTAAATTATTCATGTTAATTCATCTTTGCTCCTCTTGTTATATTTATGATTTAATTTGAACGCACTTTTAAAATATAGATGTTATGTTTCATTGATCTTTCATTGATTGTTATTTTTAGGCCCTCCTGAGTTCTCCTGCAGGAATCTGTGCTGGAGTTTCTGCTTTAAAAAATTCTCACTTGTGCAGCATTTTGAACTCAGTTTGAAAAACAGAAGTAAAATTAATAACATTTTAAAAAAGAGTAATTAATACTTAATTAGAAATGGTTTAAACACTAAAGAAAATCTGCTTCTACTAAAAATAAAAATGAGGCTGAAGATTTTAGTCCTAACTGGGAAATTCCTGCCTGGTAATAAATATGATTTATAATTAGACTCAGTAAACGAGGCAGGAAGCTGCAGATAAATCACGACTTTAAAACAGTAAAGAAACAGGAATGTCTTCAAACTCTAAACTCTTATTCGTTTCATTTAGCTGCTCAGCTTCACCATGTCGACACAGATGTGGATGTTTGATTTCAGTTCTGATTTTAAATCCTAAATGTGTCATTTCTGCAGACAAGATGGCTGCTGACGAGAACTACATGCACGCCTCTAGCCAGGTGAGCTCACCTGCCGCTCGCTGCTGCACGACGAGCGGCAGAAACTCAAATGAAACTTACATCAGAAATCCTGTTTGAATGGAATAAAACACACAATACAAGAAATTATTTTGTTTCCCCTCAGACATCAGGGGAAATATTTCCTTTTTATTGCTATATGAGTGTTGCACCGATCTAAACGTTTGGGCCGGTATCCACGTTGTTACCGATATTTTCTGCTTCTCTGGTTGAAATCCATCCATTCCTGAGTTTTGCGCTGCAGCAGAAAATGCTTGGAAAGCAGAAATTTAGGACGTTTCTGTCTGATCCGCGGTCGCAGTCGTACCTGTGCTGCTCCTGACGTCTGATTGGACCAGCAGCCGGGAGGAAACACCTTTCCTCTCCTGAACGCAGAACTGGACGGATTTTACAGAATCAAACTCAGAAAATCTCAGAGTTTCTGCCCGGAATAAAAAATGTTCATTCAGCAGGCTGAGTTTGCAGTCAGACTGATCTAGGTGCACAGATCTATGTGAACGGACGATGATTTGATGTGTGTGTTTGAATCTCACAAAGCTTGCTCTGAGCGCTGTGGCAGCTCTCACTCAGCCTGCTCTCGGCTCTCAGCTGCTCAGCAGTCTTCATCTCTCATATTTTTGTCTTTTTTCACCTCCAGAACTCTTCGAGTGCTGAAATAAACATCCTGGAAAACAAAAGATGAGTTCTAGGAGAACAAACCCAAACTTTCACTTTGATTTTACATTTGGAAATGAGGTTGTGATTTTTTTGCAGTCCTGTGTAATTTGCATCAGCAGCTCATCTGAGTTGATTCTGAACTTCCACAGGATTTTATTAAAATTGGAAACTGTAACTGTGAAAGTTTGGTTTAGTTCACCGGGACTTGAAATCACAGCTTTTCCTTCCTGTAATCTTTATTCCAACAAATGAAGATTTGTGCAGGTGAAATCCTGAAAAAATAAAAGTCTTTGAATTTCAAATGAATCTACAAAAATTTCCAATAAAATTAAAAAATTGTCCATAAAGTTTTCTGCTGAATATTGTCAGGGTACAGAATCCCAGTTTATGTTTTTTTTCCCACTTTGGTTGTTTTTCATTCAGAAAGTGGAGGGATAATCTGATTGGATTAAAAATCCCCGTCTGTGATTGGCTGCTGGTTCGGTTCATTAGCATACAGCTTAACGCAGCACAAAATTCACCCCAGCAGAACCCGGAACGGTTCTGGTCCAGAGGGTCCAGCAGAACCGCTCTGGGTTCTGTTGCAGCTCCAGAACCCCCGGCAGTTCTGTCGGACCTCAGCTGGGTCTCGTTGCAGATGTTCGACACCATGATGGACCCGTCCTTCCTGGAGTATTCCCACTTCGTCCCGATGCCTCAGATGACGGCTCTGCAGTCAGGTGAGACTCCGCCCTCTGCCGGGTCAGAACCAGTACCGGCTGGCTCCTCCCCTCTGAGTGTGTCTGATTGGTTCTCGCTAAGCCCCTCCCACCAGAGGGGCGTGCGGGTTTTTGTTCTGTCTGACCCAGTCGGTTCTGTTGGTTTCTCTCTAACTGTTCGGCTTGAACCGGGCCAGAACCGTTCTACTGGATCATGTTCTGGTTTATTGGACCAGAACCGGTTTCTGGTTGATTTTTATTTATGCAAATTAAATTTTCCCTATAATTGACTTCCTGTTATTTATCCAGAAAACATCTTAAATATTAAAGTTTTCAAAACAAAAGTAAAAACAGTTTTAGTTCATATTTATTATTTTAAATTATTAAATTGTATTATGAAAAGTTTATATTTGTAATTTTTTTGTTAGTCTTTTAAGATTAGTTGTCATTTAAATGAAATTTTAAATATTGTCACTTTTTGGTACGTAAAACTTTATATAAACTTAAATTGTTTTATTGTGTATAAAGGATTTTATATTTCTCTTATTTTCTGCAATTATCATGATTTAATACATTTATTTTAATTTTATATTTCTGTGCTAATTTGACCCATTTTAATATTTATTTTTACTTTAATGATAATTTTCTAAGAATTTAACGATATTTTGTTTTAATAATAAGTATTTAGTTTTTAACACAAAAAAAATCTTATTATTTTTTCTGTGGTTTTAAATTTAAATATAAATTATTTAAACGCATCCAGGGGTCATGTGACCTCAGCTGTCAGCCAATCAGGCCGTGTTTCTTGCTGGACAGGAAGTGATGCGATCCGTGTCCGTCGTGTTCATGCTGCGTGTTTTTACAGCTCAACCTGGAAGTGAAATGAAAAATAAAATCAGGTTGATGGTTTAAAACCTCATCAGATTTCCAGTTTGACAGGAAGTGTCTGCTCAGCATGATGCTGCCACCGCTGAAACAGACCAGATCCCGACTGGATCAGAAGTTTCTGCCGCAGCAGGAAGCCGACAGAGTTTCTGTCTGGAAAACGAAATGATTGGAGGAAACCGGCGGCGGCAAAACGAAAGACGAGTTTCATGACGAGGCGGCGGCGGCAGCGCGCTCACTTCCTGTTTCTGGTTTCAGCTGAAGCTGCAGGGGAAACTAATTTCTGCTGCCGAAGGTTTCCAGGCTGATGATGATGATGATGATGATGATGATGACTCTATTTATCTAGTTATTCATCATAATAAATAACTAGATTAGTAATTAATGATAGGCTAAATAATAAACCTTAGATTAATTTATTCATTTCTATGTTATTAATTTATCTGTTTGTTCCATAAATAAATAAACTGATGAAGACAGAAACAGAAAACTGTCTTTCCATTTAAAACTTCCAGTTATCGTCTAAAATGTCGTAATTATTAATAATAACTTTGACTCTGATTTTTGTTTTGTGTGTTTCAGTGGACGGACCGTTCCTGCAGATCCTGGAGCAGCCCAAACAGGTGAGCAGCTCACCTGGACAGGAAGTCCGCTCACCTGGACAGGAAGTCCGCTCGGTTTCTCCTCTGACGTCTTTAATGAGATTATTCAGATTTTATTCTGTAGAGATTAGGATGTTCAGGTGTGTTAGCATGATGCTAGCAGAGGGGTCAAAGGTCAGCTCCATCAGTCTCCAGGGAGGAAGATTATAAAATAAATACATAAGAAAATAAGATTTAATTTAATGAAAATAACATTTAAAATTTCAATTAAAAAAGTACAAAAAATTAAAAGTAACAAAAATAAAAGTATTTAATTTAAATAAAAATAATAAATTAGAAATTAAATAAAAGGAAATAATTTTAAATTAAAGGTAAAAATAACATTTTCAAAATTATTTTATTGAAAATAAGTACAAATAAAAAAAAAAGAAAAAGAAAAATCAAAGAAATTAAAATAAATGTTTATAATTAGAAACTAATTTTTAATAAAAAAAATTTCAAGAGGAAAACATCTCAGACGTCACGAGGTCAAAGGTCGGAGAGTGAAGCAATGTCCAGAAACCCCAGAGCTGTAGCTCAGACTCTACAGGCCTCAGGTTAAAGGTTAAAGGTCATGACCCTGAGCCAGGCCAGCTGCTTGGATGGGCTGAAGGAGAAAACCTCGTCTCTCTAGAAACAAGATGGCTGCCGGACTGAGGTTAGCAAGACCTGCAGCCAGGATGACCTTGACCTTTGCCCTCTGCTGTAATCTGAGATGATCTTTGTTGTGTTTGTGTTTCTGCAGCGCGGCTTCAGGTTCCGCTACGGCTGTGAAGGTCCGTCGCACGGCGGCCTGCCCGGAGCCTCCAGCGAGAAGAACAGGAAGACGTACCCGACGGTGAAGGTAACGCTTCCTGTTTGGGCGGCGCGGCTGCAGCTGGCAGAGGAAACGCTTCCTGAGAGTGAAGCGCTGCAGCGGCTCTGCGGTTCAGAGCTCTGCTCCACGCTGCAGATTCATAAAGAAAATACCAGACAATAATCACAAATAACCAGAAATAATGAAAAATATTCAGACAGTAAACAGAAGTTAATCTGCTAGATTAACTTCAGTTAATCTAGCAGATTGGCTCGATTTATCACTAGAGTTTTTTGAAAAAAGTTGTAAATTTGTAGCTAGTTGCTTTTTCTGAAAGTTTGTCGCTAGAGGGTCTGAAAAGGTGCTAAATGTAGCGACATCGATGCTAAGTTAGCCGCGCTGCTTCCCCCATCCAGGCCACGCCCCCTCCCTGACCCCTACTCCTGGCGTGGGGGGACCGGATTGGATGCAGATTCCTGGATGTTTTTCTGTTCGGACCTTCTGGTTCTGGTAAACAGGTGATACAACAAGAACAGTTTTTTAGTGTTTCCAGAATCGTCAGCCGGGTCATTTAAAGGTTCTGAACCCGTTTTCTGGGATGGATCTTCTTCCTGCTGTTCCTGCAGATGCAGAAAGGCTTACAGGCTTTTATTTTGAAAACCCAGCATGCTGGTGGCACTGTAGATGAAAGCTGGACTCTGGTTCCCCGTTGTCTGGTGGTGTTTTGGCCAAAGAGTCAAACCAACCAAACCCTCTGAGCAACCTGTTCCCCTCCTGGCCTGTGGGGGCGCTGCACCAAGAACCATTGAAGGAAACGACACAAAAACCTCTGAAGACACTGAGAGCAACTTCCTGTTTCACCAGATGGAAACAAAATGGAGGCGTCAGATTTTAGCGGCTGGAGGATTTCTCTTTAGTCTTTGGCTAAAGACCAGGAGCCATTTCTGTTGCTAGCGCTAGGCTAGCATGTTAGCTTTGGTTGTATTTACCCAGAATGCTTTGTGCTGTAGTCCACTTCCTGCTTTTGGAGTGGTCTCCGGTCTGCTTGGCGTTCACATATGCAGAGTGTCTTCAGTCAGAGGCGTCTTCATACCGCTGTAACACAGACTTCTACAGGAGATCCTCAGTGTCAGTTAAAGCAAAGATTAATTTTCTTTTGGGATTAAAGAAGCATTTCTGGATTTAGATGAGGTATTCCTGTTTGTGTTGCCATGGTAACGTTTCTTATTCTCTGTTAATCCGTGGAAACTTTTCTGTCAAATTAGTGAAAAAACGAGAAGTTTTTAAAATCAGTCGATGAAGAACGAACCCGCAGAACGGATCTGGACCACGTCGGACCCCGGGACCAGCATTTCAGAACCCGACAGGCCTGGACCTGTTCACACACACACACACACACACACACACACACACACACACACACACACACCTCTGCATGTTTCATGTCTGTTGGGAATTTCCTCCTCGCGACACCCACAGCTAATTACAAGGAAGCGCCGCTGCGTCACAGACAGACAAGGTGCAAAGTTTCAGCTCGGAGATGAAAGCGTGGCGTTGGCGCCGGCGCCCACTCAGGCCCAGAAACACAGTTAACCCTTTGCTAACTGTGGCGCGCTACTGTTGGGTCAACGCAGCCGATCAGCTGATCGTCAGAACCGCTCAGTCAGCAGAATGAAACGGAACAAATCTTAAAGTCACAGTTCAGTTTCAGCCGAGGTGATGCCGAGTCCGTAACCATGACGACACAGCCTCCTGCTGTTAATAGCGTTCTGGTTCCTGACCTCATGTTTTTCACCGTCGAAGCTGCCTGTTTACAGATGTGCAATGCATCATGGGATTTCAATCTCTGGAAAGGTTCAAGCCTTCACTCCCATCCCACTGGTGGGATCCATTCCTGGCCCGGTTTGGTTCTCCCAGGTCAGAGACAGAGGAAAGTGTCAAAGGTCTGATCAGATGAATTTCTCCATCTGAATGACCTTTGACCTCTCCAGTAGAGCTGATCTCAATCTTTGAACCCGTTCAAGAGACAAAGAGGAGCGCGATGCTTCGATTCCCGTTTATATCATGCAAAAACAGAGAAATATGCTAAGCTAGTTTACAAAACAAAAACTTTAAAAACGATTAAAAGACAATAGATTACGGAGCTTAAATGAGCTGAAATAGTGAAAGTTTGGGGTAAATCAGTGAAGGATCAGTGTTCGCATCACACAGCCGAATGCGGCACAAATCTGACTTTTTTGCTGCGATCTTTTCACCCAAAGAAACTCCGATCTGTTCCACTTCCAGATGTGGAACTAAATCTGAGTTTTCAAAGCGTCTGCAGTCTGAACGGTTTGATAACAGAAATACAATTATGTAGCGATGCAGAAACATTTTATTCCCAAATTAACTAAAAGATTTCACCAACCGTAGATCAGTTCATCCAGCCGAACATGTTGGAGACAGAAAATTCTGCCAAAGCCTGGAGGAACATAAAGAAGGTCTCAACACAGCTAGCGAGTTAGCTAACGTTAGCAAGTTAGCTAATGTCAGGTCAAGTTAAAGTTTATTTCTGTAACACATTTCCAACAGCCTCAGCACACACACAGCATGACGGGCAGACAAATGATAAATAAAATTACATTTAGTAAAAATAATAAGACAAATATAAAATTGGCAGACATACCAAAAGCTAGTAGTGTGAATGAAATCCAAACAATATTGAATTTTAGCTGCAGCAATTTGTTTCCATCCTTTTCTCTTTAGCTGGTGTTGAGTGGCTGAGAAAATAGATGACAATAGATGCTAGCAAGTTAGCTAATGCTAGAAAATCACTGAATGCATTTGGATTATTTGTTGCCCAAGACAAAAATAATGCAGGAGTGTTTATGTAATATCAATCAATGTGTTCCTTGAATAGTATTGTTTTATTATTATTATTTATCATAGTCATTTATTGTTTAGCATCGTCGCATTTTATCCATCTTACGTCAGAATTCAGCAGCAGCAGAAGACAGACGGTGAATCTAAACGTCTGAAAATGACAATAATGAAGTGATGAAAGCAGTCTGAGTCAGTGAACGCATCACGCCCCAGCCCGCCACTCCTGGTCCGACTCCGCATCCCAACAGAACCGGGTCAGAAGCTCCAGTCAATGCTTCTGTTAGCTGTTAGCTTTTATCGGCTTCCTGATGATCTGGTTACCAGGAACAGCTTTCAAACCAGCAGAACCTTATTTTGGGACCCGCGGTTCGGTTCTGGTTCTGACCTGGGCGTGAGACGAAGCTGTGCTGCAGCTTCCAGTCAGATTTCCTCAGAAACGCAGCAGATGCTGCTGCATGCTGGTGTTCTGGGTTTGGAGGAGGTGATTTGTCTTTATTTCAGTTTTAGTTTTATTTTTTTAGCAGAATTTAAGCTGTTTTCTGCATTTCTCATGCGGAGACAGCCGACTGCAGCTGCAGCGCCGGCCTGCTGCAGCTGTCGGGTAGCTGCGGCACGGCGTGTGAAGAGCTTCAGGCCAGGAAACCCTCAAACTGCAGCTCTCGCTCTGATTCTAGGAACCGCGTTCATCTGCTGCGACACGTCGAGTGGCCGACAGAACCAGGAAGAGGAAGTGGGCTTTGTTATTGCAACAGTTGCAGGCAAATATCTGCAGCGGCACGGCTGGCTGTCACACAAACCGAAGGAACAGGAAGAGTTTGTTCTCACGTTTCAGTTAAACAGAGATAACATGAAAATGAACATCTGGAAGCAAACACTAAACAAAACAGCTAACAGCAGATTCAGCTTCAGTTCAGATTCACGTTCAGACGAACAGAACCAATCAGAGCACAGGACCAATCAGAGCAAAGGACCAATCAGAGCAAAGGACCAATCAGAGCAAAGGACCAATCAGAGCACATTCACAAGAGTGAATACAGGCTTTAGAATTAGCATGCTAACCTCTCAGGTCGAATGTTTTTATTTTTCCCATCAGACACTTCAGTTTTAGGAGGATGATATTTTTCAAGATGGCTACCGTTTTGAGCCTTTTAAGTAATTATTACCATTAAATGTTCCCCATTTTCATGATTTGGATGAACTTTATGTCTCATCATGTTTTCCACTTTGGTCATCTTGTTTCAGCTCTAAAGTGATCAAATGTTCAGACTGAAGACTTTGCTGCTAGCGAGTCTCACACCAAGAAGGAGAAAAGGATGAGAGGCTGGTGTCTTCATAGTTAGCGTTAGCTTCTTCTAATTGTTTTGTGTTTATTGTTAGTATATCTAAGATTCTTGTTTAGCCGTTTAGCGATTATTGGACCTAATGTTTTGGTTAGCTGTGCCACCACTGGCAAGAACTACAGCTGGTTATTTTCCATTACAACCAGGGCAGCCATTTTTAAAAATGTCAAGGAATTATACATGATTTCCATCCATCCATCAAAATGAGTAGGTGATGATTAGACACCAAACACATCTAGACCTTCAGTCTGACTCCAGAAAAACCTGCTGATCGTCTAAACCAGGGGTCTCAAACTCCAGTCCTTGAGGGCCGCAGTCCTGCAACTTTTAGATGAGCCTCTGCTGCACCACACCTGAACAGAATAATTAGGTCGTTAAGGTTCTGGAGAACTGATCTACACATGGAGGAGGTCATTAAGTCATTTCATTCCAGTGTTTTGTACCTGTGGCACATCTAAAAACTGCAGGACTGCGGCCCTCGAGGACTGGAGTTTGAGACACCTGGTCTAAATGATCAGGTTTGCTTTCAGCCTGAATCCATCGCTTCAGCGGTCTCTGATGTTGGTGGAGGTGCGAAGTTTCAGTGAGTCATTTGTACCAGGAGAAAGTTTCTCTGAACTACCACAGAGAGTCTGAATGTGTGTGACTCATCTGTGGAGTCCAGAATGAGATCAGAGCCTCACTGTCTGATTTCACCAAACATTTTCACTCTCAGCTTCATCCACCTCGTCTTTTCCGTTGTCCTCAGCCGCCTGCGCTAATGGCGCCGTTCTGCTGTGGGTTTCAGATCTGTAACTATCAGGGTCAGGCCCGGGTCGTGGTCCAGCTGGTGACGGCGCTGACCCAGCTGCCGCAGCTTCACGCTCACAGCCTGGTGGGGAAGCAGTGCGATAAAGGGATCTGCATCGCTGACCTGCAGTCCAAAGACTCCACCATCAGGTAGGAATCATTCACGTTTCATTTAAATTAATGTTTATTGTTGTTCAGTTCAACCCAAAGTTTATCTGGAGATGTTTAAATCTACATAAATGTTCAACTGACGCCAGATATTTTCTGGTCACATGGCCTTTGGACTTACTATGAGACTCATCATGCTTTAAGTCAGTTTTGGTGAATATAAAGCTGAACTGCACTGGTTTGGTCTGAATTCCTGGTTATTGCAGCTCCACAGGTTTCCCTTTGACCTCTGACCTGAGGTTTGTCTGACAGCAACTTGTTTTGGTGCCAGTTCTTTAAATGCAAACCAGGTCGCAGACTGAGCCGGTCCTGCCCCTTCAGTCATTTTTGTAGTTTGATAGCAGAGGTGTGATTATCCAGCGACGCAGAAATGTTTCATTCCCAAACTTAATAAAAGATGTCAGTAGCGAGTTAGCTAACGCTAGCACCAGAACGTCACAGAATGCATGTGGATCATTTCCTCCAGTCAAAACAATGCAGATCTGTTTATATAGTGATGCTATTCAGAACATGACGTACGTTTCAGTCCACTGGAAGCTAACAGCTAGCACACAGTGCTAACATCAGCAGGAAGCTAGCAAAACCACTTCCAGGACGTCATCGCAACTCGATAAATTCATGTCTGAAATAACGTTTGTTCTAGGGCTGTTGTAAACGAATATTTTAGTAATCGAGTAATCTATCGATTATTCTTACGATTAATCGAGTAATCGGATAAAAAAAATTTATAAAATAAACTATTGGCAAATCTGCAATAACACCAGTTAGTCCAGATCAGTCCAATATCTCCTTTTTGAGCATCCCTAACAGTTAAATGTTTGTAGTTTAGAAAGTTTACTTGTAACAGTAGTTTGCTTTAACCTGAAGAAAAGTTATACTAAGATATTAAATTATATTCAAATAATAAAGTGGCAGGCTCACAAATATGCTTATAAAAATGTCTATACTCCAGCTTTTAGTTTATGTATTTATCTTCAGTGAGTAATACACATACACGTAAAAGAACTAAGTAAACAACTCATTTAACTCTAACATTTTATTGATAATAACGCAATAACATTAAACCTCCAGTAAAGTTTCAAATCAGTAGTACAGCAAATCTCTTGCTTTTTGTTCTAAAGTTCAAACAGAAAAGATAAATAAAGAAAATACTTGATTTAAAAATAAAACAAGTTTAGACAAAATAGTAAATACTGCATTTTATACAATAAAATCTAAGTCTAAGGTGCAACAAATTCCTTGCTTTTTTCAGTGCTAACACAAAAGAGTAAAAAAATATTCATTAGCTTTAAATAGAAAAGTTAAGGCAAACCAGAGAATACTGCCTTTTATACATTCAAATTATAAGTTTCAAATCTGAGGTAGAATATTTAAAATGCTGTTTGTGAACTCAGCTGCTTGAACAACCGAACATCCTGGAACCCTTTGAACAAAGCTGTCCAACGTGTGACTCTTCAGTTCACTGAAAAGAAGCACAATGTAATGATTATTTGTTTATTCCTTGTTATGAATTAAATATATTTCAAGTGCACTAATTTGGATATTATAACATTTAATATTATTAAGTTGGAATCTGCACTGACAGCTCATCTGCCATGATAGCAGCTTTAGTTTCAGTTTTATTTTATTTATGGATTTAAGGCTTTCATTTATGTGTGAGTTTTAAGGATGCTTTAATTAAAAGCATTATTTTTAACCATCACAGAAAAATCTAAATGCAGTGAAATGTTTTTTTATGTATTGGAAAACAGAATGTAATCTATATGTTAGGAAAAAAATAAACTTACTCAAAATGTAAAGGTTTGAGTTTGTACAGAGTTCTGCAGCCTTAACTAGTCATGATAAAATGCAAAAATGTTGCTATTTTTATTAAAACGATGCTATTATTTATTCTTGATTGCTTAGGTATAAACAAATATAGAATTACTACAAAAAATATTAATCAAAAATTTCTAATTCATACATAACAGTAGCGAGAAGAAAAGACTGTAACTTTTCAGGATGGAAAGACACCAATAAATAAATGCTTTTCAGCTTATGCCTGTAATCTGTTGCTGCGTATTTTTATTAACAAACTTACATTAAGTCCTGCATAATTTCTCTGTTCCACCCTCACATACAATTTACACTACACCCGGTTAAGTAACCGCTATGTTTAGATGTAACGTTAGCAAAATAATGTGCCTCAATTTACATCTATAACATGGCAGATTATCACACAACGTAGTTAGCAAAGAGAACATAAACGTTACCTGTTGGCAACCGTGTACGAGTTGGATGCATGTAGCGGGTGTTTTCTCTTCAGATGCTGCAACATTGATGTCGTGCTGGTGTGGTACGCCAATTCTGCTTTGCAGTGGATGCATTGCGCTGTGTTGTCCTTTCTGTTTAGCCTAAAATGTTCCCAAACTTTTGACATTTTTTGTCGCTTTCGGGGTTCTCCTTCTGAGCATTCTCCGGTTCCCTCCATAGCTACAAACTTAGCACATATGCTCCAGGCGCTAACGGAAGTGGTAGCGTTGTGCAACACAAAAACCGTCCGGCTAGACCAGTGTGCTGCGTATTTAACAGCATTGCTTATTACAATACAATAAATTTAGCGAAGCTTCGAGGCAGATAAATTTCCTCGAGGATTTTTTGTAATCGAGTTACTCGAGTTACTCGATGAATCGTTTCAGCCCTAGTTTGTTCTGCTGAAACATTTTGACTTTGGTTTCATAACTTGGACTACAACATCGCTGCGAGAAATAAAAACTTAATTAGCCAGAAGAAGTTCATGACCTTGTTTAGCAGTTGCTCAGTAAATACTGTGACGTTAAAGTTCAGAATATCAGGGAACAGAAGAACCTGAAGAGACTGATGGAGACACGTGGAAGCTGAGTCTGCTCTCCTAGAGACTTTTATCCTTTAACACCCAATGTATTAAAGGATAAAAGGTGGAATTTCCTGACATGTCCCCTTCAAAACAAAAGCCCAGGTGATGATGTCATGAATTTGTGAACTTCTAATTGGTTACAACATCTGAGTCACCACCTCAAACTCTGCTTCCTGGTGTGGCATCATGGAAACGTCTGGAACCGGTCAGCCCAGTTCTGGTTCTGGCTCCACTCGGTGTGGGTCCAACCAGCAGAACCTGACCCGCTTCTGGCTTCCTGCAGTTTTCCCAACCTGGGGATCCTCCATGTGACCAAGAAGAACGTGGCGAAGACGCTGGAGGAGCGGATGGTGGAGGCCTTCAGGATGGGCTACAACTGCGGCGTCGCCATCCACCCGGAGATCGACGCGCTGCAGGGGGAGGTCCGGGTCCCGCGGGAGCTCAGCGGTCAGTGGTTCCGATCCGATCCCGCCTCTCCTCTCAGTAACAAACGGCTGCTGGTTCTGGTTCTGATCAGCAGGCGTTTGTAGAGTTACTCTGTAAAAGTTTGACAGTAACATTTTAGTTTATTTAGTCTGTCATGGGGGAAATGTTCACCTTGTTGTTTCTTACATTCATAATGTCATAAATATTTAGCTCCACTTTAAACGCTTAGCTAATATGCAAATTAGCTTGCCGATAAATGGAAGTGCCCTATCAAAATAAATTCAAACTCAAATACTTTACTGATCCCAAAGGGAAATTAAGATTTAATTTAATTTCAAGTTAAATATCGATAAACCCAAAGCTCAATATTTAGCGTGTGTACTTTAGCAGACGTACTTTATAGTTTTTATTCTGAAAAATCTTTTCAGCTTTAAATAATTATTTCTACTATATTTAAATTTATTTCCAGTCGATGTTTTTACTGTTGTTGATTGCATGTTGCTGTAGATTTAGCTTCATGAACCGGATTCTATGGATCATAAATCACTTATTTCCATGTTGTGTGCAGACCACCAGCGCAGCATGATCATCAGCGCCGCAGCTGCTCAGGCCAAAGAGATGGACCTGAGCGTGGTGCGCCTCATGTTCACCGCCTTCCTTCCCGACAGCGACGGCGGCTTCTCCAGACGCCTGGAGCCCGTGGTGTCCGAGCCCATCTACGACAGCAGTCAGTGCAAACCTCTGGGACTCATTCATTATTAATTATCATTAATGTGGCGCTCAGCTGCTGATTGGCTGCTGGTGTTCATCTGGAGAAACAACCAAAATGAAAAGGGGAAGTGAAGGGAAGCCAAGCAGACGAAGCAGAGCCTGCTGCCGGCAGAGCTCCGCCTCCTTCCTGTCCGTCTGTCCTCCATCTTCCTGCTTCAGAGTCTGAGCGTCTCTGAGGCTGCTCCTCTCTTAGCATCGCTCTCATGACAGCATTCTGGTATAGTGATGAGTAATTCTGACTCTTCTTCCTCCCTCAGAGGCTCCAAACGCCTCAAACCTGAAGATCGTCAGGATGGACCGGACCGCCGGCTGCGTGACGGGGGGAGAGGAGGTCTACCTGCTCTGTGACAAGGTCCAGAAAGGTGAGCAGGAGTCCAGCATGTGACCAGATCTGAGCTAATGAGGCGCTGCAGTCGGCTAACGGGGCGATTCTGGGTTTTCTCCTCTGAGTTCCTGTGTCCAGTTCCGGTTCGTGTCGGGTCTCGCTGCCCTCCAGAACCCTCCGGTGTGTTTCTGTGTGTTTCATGGTGTGTTTCTGTGCGTAGATGACATCCAGGTGCGGTTCTACGAGGAGGACGACTCGGGCCTGACCTGGGAGGCTCTGGGCGATTTCTCCCCCACAGACGTCCACAGACAGGTCAGCGCTGATCCAGCTGCAGCCGGGAGCCGCTGCAGTCGTTACACCGCTTTCATGTTCTGCTCTTTTGTCAATGTGTTGCCATGACGACAGTTTGCCATCGTCTTCAAGACCCCGAAGTATCGAGACCAAAACCTGCAGAAGCCGACGTCCGTCTTCGTCCAGCTAAAGAGGAAATCCGACAACGAGACCAGCGAGCCCAAACCGTTCACCTACCATCCACAGATCATAGGTAGGCACCTGGCCCCGCCCACAGCGTAGCTACGCCCTCTGGCTCCGCCCACAGTTTAGCTACGTCCCCTGGCTCCGCCCACAACATAGCTACATCCTCTGGCTCCGCCCACAGCGTAGCTACGTCCTTTGGCTCCGCCCACCCCGCCTGGCAAAGCTACGTCCTCTGGCTCCGCCCACAGTTTAGCTACATCCTCTGGCTCCGCCCACAGCGTAGCTACGTCCCCTGGCTCCGCCCACAGCGTAGCTACGTCCCCTGGCTTTCCCCCCAGGTTAAAGTTGTTGGTAGTTTTTACTCTGAGTCGGCGGCCATGTTTCATTAATGTTTGTCTCCAGATAAAGAGGAGGTTCAGAGGAAGAGGCAGAAGACATTGCCGAACTTCCAGGACTTCAGCGGACATGGAGGAGGAGGAGGAGGCGGGGGGCTGTACCGAGGTGGAGGAGGTGGAGGAGGTCCGGCTTCAGGAGTAGGAGGTCCAGGCTCAGCAGGAGGAGGTGAAGTCAGGATGATGAAAACCTGCTAGAATCATTTCTGGAGTCTGATTATCTGATTCTCCTGCAGGATACTACCAGGGTTTCTCCTCCTACAGCTACGGAGGAGCAGGAGGAGGATTCTCCTCAGCGTATTCAGCTGGTCTTGGAGGAGGCGGCGGCACAAAGCATGGTGGGAAATCTAACCAACTTCTCCCTGAAATAAGCTGGTTGTCTTCATTCTGTGTATGTGACCTCATGAGTCTAAACTTTAAATAAAAACTGCGACGGCTCCATGTTTTTATGATAAACTATTAAAATGAACATTTTGTTAAAGTTTGACAGCAAATAAACAACAAAACAAAAAACTTATAATCCCCACAAATGTAGCTTCAGGATTTTATTGTTTCAAACATCTAGTTTCATACAATAATATGACAAACACCGAAAACAGAAATGGTGATAAAACAGTGAATAGAACAGTGAATTTGTCTCGTCGGTCTGTTAACTACGGTGGCCCTGAGGTGCAAACCACTTCAGCAAATTGAAAGCACAATTACAAATGACAAAACCACTACAACATTAACGAAACGGAAGAGGTATGATTGGACTTCAGCTCGTTTTTACTTTTTAACCGGAAGTTACTCTGGCTATTTTTAAAAACATGAATGTTCTGGGTGATCCAAAGCCTCTTGCCACAACTGCTACAAAAGTTTGGTGACTGCTCTTTTCCACAGTTTGGGCAAAACATGGCGATCGTATTCCTGCTTGCTTTGCTTCTCATTAAAACGAAGCACACCAGAGTAACTTCCGGTTCAAAAGTAAAAACGAGCTGCAGTCCAATCAGAGATTTCTTAGGTCTCCCACTGGGACATACCTCTTCCCTTTCGTTAATGTTGTAGTGGTTCCTCTGTTTTCATCTCATTGGTCTGTGTGAAAAGCAAGGAAACTTGGATCAGCAGAACCAAAGAGGATGTTCTGACCCAAACGTGGTTCTGTTAAAGCTTTGCAGAGTGAAGCTGCAGACGACAGCGGCGACGACAGCGACCCAGACAACGACCCGGCGTCTGGCGCTGTGCTACGAGGCTCTGCCCAGTCCGACGGCTCCGATGTGGATCCAGGTTTGTTAGTTTAAGACATTAGCTGGGGTTCCATTACAAATTTGTATGTATCAGCCAATCAGAGAAGGCGTTGGCGTCTTATTCAACCATTGGAGCGACTAGCCCCGCCTACTTGGCATGCGGCATTTTGGGGGAACTGTAGTCGGCTATTTTTCAGAAGCGTTATGTATTCAACAGGTTGGAATGACTGAACTTTTTATAAACTCTGAAGCTGTGAGAGCTCTGATGGAGCCGGCTGCACAATGTCTGAAAACAAAAACGGAAACAACCACGAAGAACACCACTTCCTGTTGTCTTCTTTGGCATTTCCACTAGAAGTAACATCTGGCTGCTGATCATCCATATATCATTTTCTTCCACGCTTGTCCCTTGTGGGGCTGCGGGGGACTGCTGGTGCCTCTCCAGCGGTCAACGGGAGACAGGGGGGGTCACCTGGACAGGTCGCCAGGGCAACACAGAGACACACAGGACAAACAACCACACACACTCACACCTAGTGTGAGAGACCAATTAACCCGACAGTCATGTGTCTGGACTGTGGGAGGAACCCGGAGAACCGGAGAGAGCCCACCATGCACAGGGAGAACATGCAGAAAGACCCCGGGCCGGGAATCGAACCCAGAACCTTCTTGCTGCAACAGTGCTACCCACTGCGCCACTGTGCAGCCCGCTGCTGATCATGTGATGCGAAACAAAGGGTTTTAATTACAGCTTTATGAACTACGATACGGCTGCAGAAAAAACTTCAACCCAGGCAAAAACCTTACCTTTTGGTAATTTCAGTTTGTGTAACTTTACGGCGAACGGAAACGCAGCTGGTCAGGTGATCAGTGATGTCATCGCTCTGGTTCTGATGTGTCTGCAGATGAGGCGCTGATGGAGACGACCTGCAGGCAACTCGACGCTCTCTTCCGATACTCCGTCACCGGAGACTCGGCGTACCTGCTGGCTCCACAGCGCCCCCTGATGGCGGCACAGGACGACGACGGAGACACGTCAGTACACACACACACACAGACTGACTGAGCGATGCTGGGCTCACTCCTGCTCTGCTCTGCTGCAGTGGGCTGCATCTGGCGGTGCTGCACAGCCAGCAGGAGGCGCTGACGAGTCTGACCCAGGTGGTGTCGACTCTGACGGGAGAGGAGCTGCTCAACATGAGGAACCACCTGTACCAGGTACCAGGTTCTGCAGGGATCGGGGACACGGTTTCAGGGAGAAAGAAAAACCAGGAGGATCCGTCCTGCTGGAGGATTTCTGCTGTTACTAACGATAAGATTTATTCAGAAACAAACCAAAGCAACGCGTCACCTACCAAGTTGAGTTAGGATCAGATTAGGGTCCAAATCCAGCAGATAATCCAGATTAACGCCTGAATCAAAATACAAGATGGTCTCTGAAGACCAGAGAAGAGACATCGCTAAGAAAGAAGCTAGCTGTGCTAACCTTAAAAAACTAATTGTAAATGTTGGTATAACGCTAAAGCGCTAAACCAACATGGCATTCAGTGGAAGCTAATGCTAAGTCTGGGAAATGTTTTCAACTTTAAATCACTGACCTCTGACCTCTCCGACAATTCCCAGACTCCTCTTCACCTGGCGGTCATCACTCGGCAGAAGCAGGCGGCCGAAGTGCTGCTGCTGGCTGGTGCTGACCCGACTCTGACAGATCGCCACGGCAACACGGTTCTTCACCTGGCAGCGCAGCAGGAAGGAGACGGGATGGTGGAGCTTTTACTGCGACGCAGAGAGATGAGAGAGTTGCTGCAGTTCAGCAACACAGCAGGTTGGCACACACACGCCTACACACACACCCTCTCTCTCACAGCAGCTCACTGCTCTGCTCGCCCTCAGGTCTGTGTGCCATCCACCTGGCGGTTCTGGCCAATCGGCTGACGGCGCTCAGGGAGCTGCTGGTGGGCGGGGCCGACGTGGAGGCTCAGGAGCGCAGCGGCGGACGCACCGCGCTGCACCTCGCCACGGAGACCGACAACGTGTCGCTGGCCGGCTGCCTGCTGCTGGAGGTATGAAGCGGTCAATCGCGGCACAGGCCGTCCCTGATTGGCTGCTCAGACCCAGACTCTGCCCTTCTGTTGCCAGGGAAACGCCAAGGTGGACAGCTGCACCTTCAACGGCTCCACCCCCCTGCACGTGGCCGCGGGGCGGGGCTCCGTCAAGCTGACGGCTCTGCTGATGGCTGCAGGTAAGGTTGAACACCTGGAGACGGAGCAGAACATTATGACCGCCTGAGCAACCTGCTGCTTCTTCCTAACCAGCTTAAAAATAAATAAAATATCAATCAATCAATCAATCAATCAAATTTTATTTGTATAGCACATTTCAGCAGCAAGGCATTTCAAAGTGCTTTACATCATTACAAACACAGAAACACAAAGCAACATAGAATCAATAATCAAAACGCAGCATTAATTCAGGTTCCATCAATAAATTTGTAATTGATTACATTCCAAATACAATCCTAAACAGGTGGGTTTTTAGTCGAGATTTAAAAGAAGTCAGTGTTTCAGCTGTTTTACACTTTTCTGGAAGTTTTTTCCAAATTTGTGGTGCATAGATGCTGATTGGTTCTGGTTCTGGGGATGCAGAGCAGAACCAGAACCGGAACCTGAGAGGTCTGGAAGGTTGATACAACAGCAGCAGATCTTTAATGTATTGTGGTGCTAAGCCGTTCAGTGATTTATAAACTAACAACAGTAGATTCAAACCAGTTAAGCACTGGACCGGAGAGTCCGACCCAACTCTCCAGTCGATTCAGTAATATATCATGGTCAACACTGAGGTCCAACAGAACCAGCGCTGTGGTTCTGCCACAGTCCGTATTTATATGGATGTCATTGAGCACTTTGACTAGGCCAGTCTCTGTGCTGTGGTAACCATGGAAACCAGACTGGAAGGAGTCAAAGCGGTTGGTTATCGTTAGGAAGCTAGTTAATTGTTTAAACAGCTTTTTCAATAACTTTGCTGATGAATGGGAGGTCAGAGGTCAGAGGTCGGCCTGTAATTCTGCATTAGTGATTTGTCCAGATTGTTCTTTTTTATCAGTGGTTTGATTACTGCTGTTTTCAGAGCCTGGGGGAAAACGCCTGATGAGAGCGATGAGTTACTATCTGGATCAGATCAGCAGCAATAACAGGCAGGACTTTCTTAAAGAAATGTTCTAGAGTTATAGATCTAGGACATCCAGACAGCAGGAACTGGAGCTTAGTTGACTTATAATTTCCTGTAGGGTTTTATAATTAAGTAGTTGAAATTGGGTCATTTTTCCTGTATTTGTTTTGTTTGGGCTCAGCATTGGTACTGACTTTATAGTGGATGTTCAGATTAATCCTCTGATTTTATGAATTTTCTCTGAAAAGAAGCTGGAAAACTGGTTGCAGGCAGCAATACATTGGAATTCAGGCGTAACGTCACAGGAGGGTTTGTGATTCTGTCAACTGTTGCAAATAAAGCTGGAGCATTGTTAATGTTTTTGTTTATGACATCTGCAAAGAAAGCCTCTCTTGCATGTTTTAGTGTTAAATGATAGTTACGTAGTCTTTCTTTATAGATGTCACAATGAACGTGGAGTTGAGTTTTACGCCATTTTCGTTCTGCCCTACGGTAGAGTTGTCTTACAGATCTAACTGTTTGTGCATTTCTCCATGGAGATTTCTTTTACCAGACACAACCTTCATTTTAATGGAATCAATAATATCTGAAACTTTAGACTGAAAATCATTTACCAACTTATCTACATCATTACAGCCTAAGGGTGAGGAAGAAGAGTAGATTAGATTAAAAGTTTCTGCTGTGTTTTCAGTGAGAGAACGTTTTGTGATGGTTGCTGTTTGTCCAAGTGGGTTAAAAGATAAAGAACTTTCAAAGATAACAGGAAGTGATGCGACAGGCGACATCAGTTACAGAGAGATTGGAAATATTCACACCCTTACTGATAACCAGGTCCAGTGTGTGTCCTGGAGTGTGTGTTGCTTGTTTGACATGTTGTTAGACCAAAAGTCTCTAAAATATTAGAGAGCTTTTTTGCCCCTCTGTCTTGGGGGTTGTCAACATGAATGTTGAAATCACCGACAATTATTAAACAATCATAATCAATACATATAAGAGATAGAAGTTCATTCAAGTCAGTAAAGAAATTTTCCACAAAAGTTGGAGTTTTGTATAAAGTTACTGTCAAAGTTCGTTTGTGGCCTTTAACCTCAATTCCAAGATACTCAAAAGAGGTGAAGTGACCCAAAGAGATTTTACTACAATTTATGGTATTCTTAAATATTGAAGCCACGCCTCCTCCTTTTTTGTGTTTTCTATTCTCACTGAAGAAATTGTAGTTAGGAGGCGCAGATTCAATTAGTACGATCGATTCATTATTATCATTCAACCATGTTTCTGTCAGAAACATAACATGGATATTATGCTCAGTGATGAAATCATTAATTAATAGAGCTTTAGCACAGAGAGATCTGGGATTTAGTTTAAGTGACTTGGATAATGGCTTGGAAAATATGAAGCAGAAGGAGAATAATTCCTGGTTTTCAACAGTTTTTAGGAATTAAAATGTGAAAAGTTTGGAGTGCATCTGGAATGCTTTGAGGAAAACAACAACCAGCTGGACGTTTTTATCTCCATTGGTTCTGGTTCTGATTCTGGTGGAACCCAGCAGATCCTCTCTCTCTCACAGGTGTCAAACTGGAGGCCTGGGGGCCAAATCCGGCCCACCAATGCTATTTATGTGGCCCTGTAGATACACTAAAACTTTAGGGTAACAGTTGTGTGCTAAATATTATTTTATCAGTCAAATAAAATAGATTTTATTTTTATGAGATGAAAATACAAACATGTGGAAAGTATCAGTTTGTTAACGAGTCGTTTTATCAGCCTGTTCTGTCACAACCTTTGAAGGACGATCATGACCTTCATGTGACCTTGGCGTCTCCTCCCGTCTCCAGGTGCCGACCCGCACAGGGAGAACTTTGAGCCGATCTTCATCAGGGACGAGGAAGAGGAGGACGAGGAGGAGGACGAGGATGATGAAGGCTACATCTCAGGAACCACTCCAGTCAACATGGCCGCCTGCCCTGAGGTTGGTCTGGGAGTGTGTGAGCGTTGGGCCAGAACCGGGTCAGAACTCTGACAGTCTGTGTTTGCAGGTTCTGGATCTTCTAAACGGTCAGGAGTACGAGCCCAGGAGCCAGCGAGCCTTCGTCCCGCCACAGGGTGAGCCTCCTCTTCCTCCTCCTCCTTCTCATCATGGCCTTCGCCTTCACTGTGTGTGTGTGTGTGTGTGTAGGCGACCTCTCAGTTCTGGACGTGCAGGTGAAGCGGGCCGTGTGTGGCGCACTGGAGGCTGAAGGATGCTGGGAGAACCTGGCTCACCATCTGGGCCTCGGCATCCTGAACACGGCGTTCCGGCTGAGTCCAAACCCGGCCAGAACCCTGCTGGAGAGCTACGAGGTACTGGCTAACAGCGGGCTATCAACCGGCTAACAGCTGGCTAACAACCGGCTAACAAATGGCTAACAACCGGCTAACAGCGGGCTATCAACCGGCTAACAGCTGGCTAACAACCGGCTAACAGCTGGCTAATAAATGGCTAACAGCGGGCTAACAAATGGCTAACAACTGGATAACAGTGGGCTAACAAATGGCTAACAGTGGGCTAACAGCTGGCTAACAAATGGCTAACAGCGGGCTAACAGCTGGCTAACAAATGGCTAACAGCGGGCTAACAAATGGCTAACAGCGGGCTAACAAATGGCTAACAGCGGGCTAACAGCTGGCTAACAAATGGCTAACAAATGGCTAACAGCGGGCTAATGACCGATGTAAGAGAGAAAATACTATTTGTTGTTTTTGCCAAAGAATTCTTGGCACCTCTTTGTTAGGAATACGGGGAGATTTTTGGTTTTTGTAGTGATGAAGCTGTAAGACGTGTCCGTGGAAGAGTGCAATAAATCTCCAACCCGTCGTGGCCAGCAGGAAGAACTACTGTACGTCTCTGTGCGATATTTCTTTTACTTATATATGTGAGAGTTTAGCCACCTTTCAATTCTCCTACGCCGACCCGACTAGCTCCTGGCTGTCGCCTGGCCCATCGGACCAAGGAACGTCATGGCTGTTGCCACGGTTACGTGTTTGACCCCTGCTGGTGCAGCTCTCATCTCCGTCCGTTGACAACGGTCTCTTAACTGTTGCCCTAGGGGGCGCCGTTTGTAAAGTTACACATTGATGATGTAATCTGAGTTATTTAGCCTGTTGGGGATTCATAGTTTCACTTTTACAGGGTTTAATAAATATGTTTAAATAAATGTTACATTTATATGTATGTAATATTTAATTATTTAGTTTGAAATTGTGACATTTATAAATAAACATGGTGAAAATATGACTGAAAAATCAAACCTCCATGTTTTCCTCCTGTGACGGTTTAAATAACTTTAATTCTGTGTAACTATGAGCATCGCCCCCTAGTGGCCGATCCGGGCATCACACCCCCTGATACAGGAGGAACAATCATCATCTGGACTTCCTCTCATGATCTGATGATGGTTCTGATGTTTGGTTCTGCAGGTTTCTGGTGGAACCGTTTCAGACCTGCTGGCGGCTCTCCGGTCGGCAGGCGGCTGCAGAGCGCTGAGCATCCTGGAGGGGGCGCTGCGCCAGAACCCAGACACGGCAGAGGAGGTCCAGAACCCTCTGGTCCAGAACCTGAAGGCGGACCTTGGGAACGACAGCGGCGTCTGCGACAGCGGGGTGGAGCTCTCCACGGTGTAGCGCTCTGATTGGCCAGCATCCTCATCCTCCTCTTCATCACTCAAAGATTCTATTCTATTTTAAAGAACTGCTGACACAACTGGACCGGGCCGGGTTGGACCGGACCGGACCGCTGAACTCTGATCTCTACTGACAGGAAAGAAAAGCTGCTTCCTGTTTCTTTCCAGAACCGACGGTGCTACAAACCCTGACCGGGTCCGAACGGGTCGGAACCTCCTTGCTCCAGTCAGATCAGAACCACATGATCAGCAGGGAGAGTTACAGCATCCGGAAGCTCATTAGAACATTCTGGACCCAGTTCTGCTGGTCCAGATTCAAACGCAGAACCAGGACAACGGAACCAGAACCAGAGGGGATTATTCTGCTGGTTTCCATCTGAAGCCAGATTTAATCTCAGATGTCGTTAATCTGACCCGTCGGTCTGAAACCTGGATTAACAGTAAAACCAGCCAATTAATTCACTTACAATAACTGACGCAGGTTTTTAGTGTAAATTTCCACTAAAAGTATCAGGAATGTTTTATTTTCCTACAAAAAAAAAAAAAGTGCTCAATTTTCTTTATTTTAAATCCTAAAAATAGAAATAAAATATTTTAAATTTTTAAACGTCCTTTAAAAATTATAAGATTATAATTTTTTTTACAGTTGTATCATTTGTGGCTTGAGCTAAAACATCATCATCATCATCACACAGATGTTCTTCATCATCAGAACCAGAACCAGCTGTTCTGGACCTGCGGACCGGTTTCATGTTTTCTGACTCCAGAATGTTCTGCTGAGCTTCTCTGCAGCCGGAACGTTCCTCCCCGGACCGGGTACAGAACCGGATCCCGGACCGGGTCAGGGACCCTCAAGACCTTCTTCTCCTCTTTGCATGTTTTAGGATTCATTTCTGAACAGATTCAGTTCTTTTTCATGAACTGAACTTCCGGTTTCTTCCTGGATAAAGAAAACCACAGGGGATTGTGGGAAGTGTAGTCCAGGTGTTAGCGTCCCTGTTTCCGCATATTTATGTCCTGCCTGCGCTGTACAGTTCATCATCAGTAACTGGTTGTTCATTTTTCTAAATAAAGGTTTTTTTATATTTTGAGGCTGATTCGGTTTTATTTACCCGACCAGAACCGACTGGCCCCGTCTGCCGAACATGAAATGAAACCAGAACCAGTGTCCATTTGTTCATCTTTATTGAGAAAAACCGTCACAGAGCGATTAGTTGATCGGTTAGCCGCCGGGACCGGAACCGGATCCGGATCGCCTTCAAGTGCAAAAAGTAAAACCAGGAGAACGGATCGGATGATGAACTAACGGCTCTCCTCTAAAGACACAAAACTAGGAACTGAAACAGCTTTTCTCTTTTAAAAACGGACACAGAGTTCTGAGCAGCACAGGAACCAATCACTGACATGCATGAAGGGGCGGTGCCGGCCGGTTTTGCTAGGCCGGGCAGGTCCGGTCCGCTCTGAGGCTGCGGCTCGTGTCTCCAGCAGACAGACAGACGGGGGTGGGAGGGAACAGCATCACAGTTCAGGATGAGACGAACAGAAACGTGAACAAACTGCAGGGAAAGGTGGGCGGAGGGGCGTGGCCAGGCGTGGCGGTCCGGCGGGTCACATGGCGTATTTCTGGGTCCAGTCCTGAGCTGTCTTGTTGTACCTGCAGGAGACGAAACAGACGGAGTCAAAGTCACGGTCTGGGCAGAAGAGGAGGAAGTTCTGAGAAAAAAGATCGAAACCACATCTGGAAGCGACAACCAGATGCAGCAGTAACGTTCATTACGTTACTGCTGCTATTTTCATAGAAAGTTGGGTGGAAGGAAAAAAGTCCACCCACACCCAGGAGAACTGCAGCCAGGACAGGATTGTGAAACAGAATCAGTTCAGGAATCTGGTGGAGCTTCACTAGGAGTCAGAACATCCAGTCACTGGGCTGCTAGCAACCAGGCTACTACTGAATGGGTTGCTAGCAAACTGCATGCTAATAGCAATTGGGCTACTAGCCACTGGACTACTAGCGCCTTGCTTGCTAGCAATGTGTATGCTAATGAATCAATAGATTCCATCTGAACAGCATAAATTACAAGTTTAAAAGTGAAAGTAGTCCTCAAAAATTGGAATTTGCTCCAGTGGTCCTGGTTCCAATTGGACCACACTGAGAAGTTCTGCTTCAGGTTCACAATGGAACCAAGTTTCATCAGCTGTTAGCATCAGGCTAACTGAACTGGACCCAGGTTGATAGGAACCAGAGTGTGTGTGTGTGTGTGTGTGTGTGTGTGTGTGTGTGTGTGAACGCGCGCCAACCCACCTGACGGGGTCTGTTTTGTAGATTCGGGCGATCTCTGGTACTAGCGGGTCGTCGGGATTCGGGTCACATAACAGAGAACAAATGGACAAAAGAACTGCAGAGAGAAAACAGAGACCCAGTTTGGATCAGAACCACTGCCATTTTAACCAGCAGAACCTCCCTGACTGATGCTAGCTGCAGCTATCAGCGCCACCTGCTGCTCAACATTCACCAACAAAACATCAACAATCCTGATTTGATTTATTCCTGGATTATTCTGGAATAATCGGGATTCATTTCTGCTGTTTTTCTTCCCATCTTTGTCTGTGATGCTCCACTCCGCATAAAATTTAACCGTGTTCATTTTTTTCTCCTTCTAATTTTGATCTGTTATTGTTGACGCTGTAAATTGTTCTAAATGGTGTAATTTTCATTTTTACCACCTCAGTAATAAACTAAACAGACATTTCATTATGAAACAAGTTTAGTAGAAAACTGACCTTTAGTTATTGTAGGTCTGAACATTTATCACCTTAGAAGACAACATCTAAAGATTTGAATTGATTCATTATTTTTTATTAAAATTTTATTTTGGGACAAAACCAGGTTAAACTGCGTCAAACAGAAAATAACTGACTTGTATTTCTGCATTTTGATTTTAATTTACTTTTATTTTGAAAGGCTTCAGTGAAATGTTCAGCCTAGGAACCGACTGAGGTCCTGCTGGGGGCCACTAACGGCCCCCGAACCGCAGCTTGGACACATCGCTGGAGGAAAACAAGTGTAGCCGGTTCGGGTCGGGTCGGGTCGGAGTGTGCCAGGTTGGGTCGTGCCGGTTCCGGTCGGGTCGTGTCGGGTCTTGCCGGTTCCGGTCGGGCCGTGTCGGGTCTTGCCGGTTCCGGTCGGTTCGGGTCGTCCCGGTTCCGATCGTTGCCGGTTCCGGCCGCCCACCTTTAGAGATGGTGAGCGCCGGCGACCACTGGGACCGCAGGATGTCCAGGCAGATGCTGCCGTTGCTGTTGATGTTTGGGTGATAGATTCTGGTGGTGAAGGCCACCTGGAAGAGGAGCAGACGGATCGGGTCAGAACCGGCGCCGACCCTGGCCGGGTCGTCCGGGCCGCTCTCACCTTGGGCGGCTTGAAGGGATAATCGGTCGGGAAGTGGATGGTGAGGAAGAACACGCCGCCCTGGTACGGACTGTCGGGCTGCAACAGAACCAGAACCGCAGCGTCAATCCGGGTCACGAAACAAGCAGAGTCCAGATCAGGGTTCTGGTTCTGGTACTTACCGGACCCATGATGGTGGCCTGCCAGTGGAACACTGAAAACAGCAGAGCAGAATTAGAGCAGCAGCTTCATCAACAGAACCGGACGGAACAGAATCCGACAGAACCGGCCGGATTTGCACAAAACAGAACCGAACAGAATAGCACCAGACAAAACAGAACCATACAGAACCCGACAGAACCGGCCGGATCCGGACAGAACCAGCTGGACCTGGACAGAACAGAACCGGACGGAACCTTACTGTCTTCGCCGACGGGCCCGGCTGAGCATTGGGCCGGAGGGTCTCTGGACAGGTCCGTTAGCTCCTGCAGGAACAGAACCAGAACCACAGGTCAGAGGTCAAAGGTTAACACATGAAGAAACAAGATTCTGAGATTCCGGGTCGGATCAGAACTCCTCTGATCCCAGCAGAACCACAGCTTTGATACCAGCAAACAGAACGGGACTAGCTGTCGTCTTCTGGACCAAAACCCAACACCGGTTCTGATCCATTCAGAACCATCAAACCAGAACCATTTGGAGGGTCTGCTCCAGTCTGAACATTAGGAACCGAACCGGGTCGGGTCGGATCGGGTCGACGCATGAGCAGCAGCAGCTATATTTACCCTGACAGGGACCGGATCGGGACAGGCCGGCCCGCGGGTCGGCTGCTTATAGAACCGGCCAGGTCGGGTTTCCAGCCAAGCCGGGTGTGTGTGTGTGTGTGTGTGTGTGTGTGTGTGTGTGTGTGTGTGTGTGTGTGTGTTGGTATGTGACACATCGGATCAGAACACGGATTGTCTTTCAGGTCTGGCCGGGTTCAGCAGGTAGAGGTCCGGTGGGTTTGGAATTCCCTTCTGGAGGTCCAAACATCTCAGCTGGACATCCAGAGGTTCTGCTGGGACGGAACCACCGGGTCACTTGACCCAATTCCTGTATGACCATATTTGGTAACGTGACAGTAAAGTCCAGGTCCAGATGAAGCTCCAACCAGCCGGTCCTCCTGAGGAAGACCCAACAGAACCACAGAACCAGAGCCAGACAGGATCCCGTCTGAGGTTCTGATGGATCATCTTTGAACTAAAGAGAGACGTTTGGACCTGCAGCTGGACTGGTTCTGTTAGTTCTGTTCACCTGCAGCGCCTGTTGGGGAGCTGGCCTGTGATTGGTCCATAGCTGAAAGGGGGCGGAGCTACAGACTCGATCTGATGCTTATGGTTCCATCACTGAGAAGAACCGAACCGGGCCGAGACCTTGAAGACAGTTTGCTTCATTAGACCGGAACCAGCTGAGGTGGTTCAGGCTGAACAGAACCACCGAGCCTTTGGACCGAATCTGGGTTGACATGTCAGAACCTGACCCGCAGCAACAACCCGGCGCTTTCCCTCCGTCCAGAGCCGAACAGATACCGACCAGTTGGAAGAGCAGGTTAACACCAGATAAAGGCTCCGAACCGAACCGAACCGGCCGGAGAAACATGCTAACAGCAGCGAACAGCGCTCTGAAGTTGGCTTCTGATTCACAGCCTCTTTAAAGGGCTGTTCCGCAGCTTTTTACGAACCTGCAGCAGCTTTAACCGGTTCCGGTTCTGGTTCTGAACTACTGAAAGTGGATTGCTCTGAACCCATTCCTGGTTTTTCCATCTGCTTGGGAAAAACTAAACAGGGTGACTGAAGGGACAGAGTCCACATCAGGTCCTATTATAACACTGAAAATTATTATAAATTATTAAATGAAAGGCTTCAAAACAAAGTTTATGATTTCTAAATCTGGAACTAAATAAGAACAGAACCAGATTTAAAACTATTTGGTCTGTTCAGACCTGGACCGAACCGGACCGTTCTCCAGAACCAGAGTTTCTGATCAGTGGAAGTTTTAGAAACTGTTCCATCATTACACACCTAAAAATGTAATATTTAATGTTTTTATGACCAGGCTTAAGGTGCCGGTCATAAGCTAAGTTCTCCAGAATCTGTAGTCTGTGTGGAATAAATCGAGTCAGGTTGGACCGCTCTGAGTGTTTTGGGTTTTTAACTACAGCTGATCAAATCTGGGCCTGAACCTTTAAAAACTGTGGAATGGCCCTTTACTGAAGCACCGAATCAGAAGCTAACTTCGGCGTTGAGTTCTGTGGCTCATGATAAAGCTAAAACAAGCCGAGAGTTACCTTAGAAATCCGTTTTAAAGCCATTGTGTCTGTCAGAAGGGACCGGCTGTCGAGGAGGAAGTGGCGGAGGAGGAGGAGGAGAAGGAGGAGGAAGAGGAGGGCAGGCCAGCTAGCTGACGCTGACTAACTAGCATCTAGGACTCTGCTAGCTCCTGTGTTTCGCTGCACATGCGCTGCTTAGACTGCACCGGGTTCCCGTTAAATGTGTTCCTGCTTCACCGACCAACAGTCCGTTAGCCCCGAACTCACACTGAGACCCCACAAACAAACCGGACCGACCCCAGCGGCTCAAAATGTCTTCCGTTACACACAGCAGCTGTCAGAGCACCGGGACAGGAGGTCTCACTCTGACTGAGATTCAATAACAGAGAGCAGGAGGTCTCACTCTGACTGAGATTCATATCACTCAGAGAAAAGGCTCAATCTGTCTGAGAGTCATTCCACTAAAAGATGGAGGAGGTCTCACTCTGATTGAAATATGATTTATTTCATTTCCCCTTCTCTCTCCATTTGCCTGTGCAAATGGAAAAGTGCTAAAAGAGGCCAAGAAATACAGAAAAAAGTTTCTCAGTGAATTAAGTCAGATAAAACCCATAGGGAGAGATTACTGAAGACACATCCATTCAAAAAGATAATAAACTTATCTGATGAAAGCATTTAATTAAAAATAACATTTTAAAAAGTAGCAGCCGTCTTAGGGAAGACAGGAAATGTTGCAGCCTAAAATATATCTGTCCTTTCATTGCTACTTTTGTTTTTAAAACAGCTTCAGATTGCTCACTTCATCTAATCTTAATTCTTCTGCTACTCCCGAAATAAAGGGAGTAGAAGACGAAGAAGAAGGCGAATTGTTTAAAGACTTAAAGATCCGGGTCAGAAAGTTAGACAAACACAAAATGTGCTTCAATGCAGCAGACTCAAAGTGTAATTAACATGTAATAACAAGCTTATTCCAGTGTGCTACATTCATTTTCTAGAAATACATCTTCTTGTATGGATATTAGTGATGGACATTATAGCATCAAACATTGAGAAAAACATAAACAATATCTTGTAGAAATTAGTGAAACATAACTCAGAGAAAAATAAGATCTTTATTGATCAGAAGCTGAATGTAAAAGGTTTACAGAAATATGAAAACACAAAGACAATTTCTGATGCAGTTTTCATTAAATATGTCTGCATTCACCAGCGTTCATATTTGAATGCTACATGCTAAAAGCTACATTCATTAATGATGCGCGTGGGTGTGATGTCATCAGGACGTCATCTTCAGCACGGTCCGTCTCTCACAATCAAAATGTCTGCATTTTTCTCCCTGAACAAAAATAACCAACATTTTTATTTAACAACAATAAAGTCAAATGTCTATTTGTTTTAATCCAGATTATGAATTTAAAAAATCCTTTATTGTCCCAAAGAGGGAAACTTAAGGTGAAAAGCGAGATACGTAAGGTTGCACAGAAAAGTTCCAAAAATGGTTAAAATATATCAAAAAACATAATTAACAACAGTAATAACAGTAATAATAAAGGTATTAACAATATACTGTACAAGACAGAAGTACCTGGCTCATATATGTAAATTTAAACTGTTTGTTTTTACTCAATAAAATGCTTGAATGTAATTAATCCGATCATCTCAGCAGTTTTGATCATTTTATTTTATTTTACTTTTTATCTTTGAACATGTTTTATTTTTAAAAACAGACTGATGACTGGAACAGGTTCTGCTCTCAAACGGAACCCGGAAGAACAGAGCCAGGTTCTGTCTCCGTGGTAACAGAACCAGGTCCTGTCTCCGTGGTAACAGATTCTGAGGAGAAAACTCCCTTGCTGAAGGTTTGTTTTCGACAGATCGGTCTGTTTTTCTTCCTGTTCATGATGTAAACAGTTTGTATTTGGACATGTTGGAGGAATAAAAGCCTCCAGTAAATCGTTCTGTGTTCCTGTGAGTTGGATCCGCAGAACGTTGAAACTCACAGTCGCTGGACGCACAGCGAGCATTCGTTGGGGTAAGAGACGCCGTCGCTGCCACACACCGGAGAGTAATTCAGCGGACAAGCCTGAGTGACGCTCATCCCAACACAGGAGGGCTGCAGGACGGAACGAGGCAAAAAACATCACAAACTCAGGACAGGTTCTGGTTCTGGTTCTGGTCCTGGTCCAGGGTGTTTACTCTGATGGTTGATTTTCTTGGTGGAGTTCTGCTCCAGCTGCAGATCAGTAATTCTGCGTCTGGTCAGAAAGCTGCTTCTTTAGAGGTCATTCAACAGAAACTCAAGGTCACTAATGACCTGCAAACTGATCCAGAAACTGGTTCTGTCTGTTCAGACGGGACCTCAGCTGGCCTCTAGGTGCATCAGGCTTTATTTAACCTCAGGGTTCTGGTTCTGACCCGTTACAGCAGAGCATATTAAAAGCTATCAATTCTAAGCAGATGATTTTCTGCTCTACGTCTCTTTCACTTTGTGAATAGATTAAATTGAATTTTATTGTGCAGCTTATAAATAAGTATTTCAAGAAAATATTTCACATGCGGATACAGAACCTAACTTTGCCAATATTTATCACAGATAAATACTTTTGGTGTCAAATCATACATAATTAGATCCATAGAAATCATGTTTACTGATATCTTTGTTATTTTTAAAGATGGCCGCCATGGTTCTCAACGAAAAGTAATTTTTGCACTAAACTCACCGACTAGATAAAAATGTTTGGTGTCAAATCACAGCCTACATATTTTGAACCACAGAAATCATAAATATTTTATTGATTCTATGTTTCCGTTTTCTGGTTTAAATGGAAAATATATCAATTATAACTATTATAGTTATTGTCAGAGAATGGCACAACTAACCAAAAAGTTAGGCTCGCTAACTACTAATTAGCTAAACAAGAATCCTAACTATGGTCATGCTAACCGCTAAGCTCATGAAAGAGTTAATGAACGCTAATGCTAACCACTAAGAATTAGCAGAAGCTAACAGTAGATTTTTCCAGAATGTTAATGGAGTCGTGGACCAACATGGACTGAAAATCATTTCTGCAGATTTTTAATGTTCTCAGGCGGAACCATCTGGACCTCTGGAGACGTTCTGATGACAGTAAAGTTTGGACATGATGAGCATCGTCGCTTTAAACCCAAAGCAGTCGGTTTAAAGGAAACGCTGCCAAAAACTGAGGAAATGAAACCAGAGAATTTGAAGAAACTGGTTGAAATAATTCCTGAAAAATTCTCTCGTTTCTCTGATTATTCTAAAATTTAACAAACAGAAATAATTCTGGTACGTTTATTGTAATGTAATGTGAGTCAATAATAATAATGCCTGTAAACATGCAGTTTGCTCTGATTCGGCGACAAGATGGTGGCGCCTGCAGAACGCTACATGATGATGAAACTGTTTCACATTTCTTCCTGTAATTTATAAAGGATTTCAATTTTCCAACATGATGATGTTTCTTACCCTCCTGTGGAGCCTGGATTTGTCTTCAGCACCTGGAAAATATATTTAATGTTTTTTTGTACAGTTTGTTTGCTGAATACAGCCTTACAATTAAAATGACTTAATTTAAGTCAATTAAACAGCTTAAATAAGGATTTCAGTCAAACGTTCCTGCTTCTGGTTTTACCTGTGCAGAGGAGAAGTGTCAGAAAGACGAGCGCCAGGGTCCTCAGAAACATCCTGGATCAATTTTATCCTGAAATAACGACTGTGTCTGATTGGCTGCCGGTTTTTCTGTGCGCAGGTCCGGCCGCTGCGGCCTTTTACGAGTTCGGTGTTGTTGTGACGGCTGCTGCGGCCTTTTGTTCAGGACTTAATCTGTGGATCAACATTCTGTCTGCGGTGAAATATCGCTGACAGAGCGAAAAATGTCCCAAGATTGAGGGACAGAAAAACAAGTCTGGCTGAAAGCAGGTCAGAAACTCAGCAGAAGGATTTAAAAACAGAAATCATTTTTCTTCTTTGGATTTTCAACAGCAGAAAACATGAATGTAACAATTCAAAAGTGATTAAAGCACAAAAACAGACTTTGTTTAAGCCGTTTCCCACCGTTCTGCTGAATTATCTGGGCTAAGCCAGAGACTGCAGTAAAATCAGTCTTTTTTTTACTTAAGATACTTTCTAAAGCAGCAAAGTTTCCAAATCAAAATTTTCACCAAAGCAGTGATGGAGAAAGCGGCTTGAGAAAATGTGTTGAATGTTTGACGTTTTTCCACCTGATGCAACGAGTTTAAGTCTATTATAGTGACTCGTTTATATTTTAAAATAAAGATAATCCGATTGATTTCTGTTCACAGTGGGCGCTCAGATTTAGAGACATGAGGGCAGAGATGTGACCCGATCTGACCTTTGACCCCACTCTGAGCCTGGACTGACTCATGGCCGGGTCCCTGGTCCTCAGGGAGCAGAGGGAAACCTGGGAGCCTCTCGCTTCACAACTCTTCATTAAATTATTTTTTCATGGTCAGAAAAAGTAAAACACAGAAATCTTTGGATTGTTATAATATTGATACAATATTAGTTAAAAGGTCAAATATATTTCATTATTTCAAAGTAAAACTTATTCTGCTGTGGTTCACATTGGCCCTGCTGGCGTTTCTGGACAACCAAACTAAAAAATCATCAGGAAATAATGAGTGTGTGCTGTCCTCGCCCTGAGATTTCGAGTTTTCAGCAGCTAGACAGCCAGACAACGACGCTCCAATAACCAAACTTGTTTCTTTTCTACTTGTTTATTGAAGAGTGGCCTCTGACCACTGCCATCACTTTGGCCATCGTAAACTGAAACATACAAACTGAGTATTAGCCAACGAACATAGCAAATTAGCTATTCTAGCTGCTAGCTAAAAATAAAAACTTTTCCTAACTGACTCCAGCGTACAATTATTTACACCAGTTACATAAAACAAAGAGACAATTATTGCTTTTACAATTAACCAACACTTACGAACAAATCTTGTCTGAAACACAACGTATTAGGATGATAATCAGCTTAAATCGTGAGCTGTTCGGTGACGCGTTCCACCATCTTGGATTTATATTCTTTTTTAGCGTCATCAAAACAAAACAAAATATCCACCAGGGGGCGTTCTAGTGCGGTTTTCAACCTTGCTGGTCCAGCTTAACTTACAAAAGGCAGCACACTCCTCGCCTGGTACAATACAATTGTGCCACTACAAATAACCTGTTCCAATAAACATTATGAACTGTTTACACTTATAACATTGTAATTTTCATCCAACAAAAGCAAAACCATATCGGTAACGGGTCTCAAAAACACTTTTTCGTTTCCGTCTTTTACAGTTTTTACTTCTGCTTTTCGAACCCTAGTGTCCTTACTCTCAAATGTTCTCACAACTTTTCCCATGGACCAGTTGTTTCTGTGAGCGAGAGCATCTTTCAATAACACAATGTCACCAACTTTAATGTTTGGTTTATCATCAGTCCATTTTCTCCGTTTCTGCAAAGTTGACAAGTATTCACTTTTCCACTGTTTCCAAAAAGAGTCCGCCAGACACTGTACTTGCTTCCATTGCCTCGAGTAGAGGTCTGGTGGTGCAAAGCTTCCTGCTGGTGCAGATAGCGCATTTGTCTTTTGGGTGAGGAGCATTGCAGGAGTGAGGAGGTTTGGTTTGTCCGGATCTGTTGAAATTGGTACAAGTGGTCTTGCATTCATTATTGCCATTACTTCTGCCATGAATGTACTTAACACTTCATGTGTGAGTTGGATGTGTCCGGCTTTCAAAAGAATACCGTCCAGGATGCGCCTTGCAACTCCGATGAGTCGCTCCCACGAACCACCCATATGTGAGGAGTGGGGAGAGTTGAACAGCCATGTGCATCCTTCCTCTAGCAGGTAAGAAGTCAGCTCTGTGTCTGTCTGATCAATTTGCAGTTCATTGCATGCTCCAATAAAATTTGTCCCTCTGTCAGAACGGAGTATTTGAGCAGGTCCACGGATGCAGAAGAATCTTCTTAGTGCATTAATGAAGCTCGATGTTGACATTGATTCAATGAGCTCAATGTGCACGGCTCTTGTGGACATGCAGGTGAAAAGTACAGCCCAGCGCTTGCTGTCTGCACTTCCTCCTCTGGTGCGACGTGTGGAGACTGTCCAGGGCCCAAAGACATCCAGTCCCACACTAGTGAATGGTGGCATGGTTGACAGTCTGTCAATGGGTAAATCTGCCATCTTTTGAGTTTGCATTTGTCCTCTAAGTTTTCGACAAAGGACACATTTGTGAATGATGGAAGAAATAAGCCTTTTACTGCCAGTAATCCAAAATCCAGCTCCTCTGAGAGCTCCTTCTGTTATATGACGCCCCTGATGCGCTACTTTCTCATGATGGTATCTGATAAGAAGGATAGATATGTGATGAGACCTTGGAATAATGACAGGATGTTTCTCCTCTTTTGTTAGGTTAGCAGGTGCCAAGCGTCCTCCTATTCTGAGAAGTCCTTCTTCATCAATGACAGGGTTCAACTTCTGTAGACAACTCTGTTTTGGAAGTGGTTGATTTGTTTTTATGCACCTGAGCTCCTCTTTGAATGTTTCACTTTGTACTGTGTGAATGATAAACTTGGCTGCTTTGGATATTTCTCCTGCAGTGTTACTGTCACTGAAACACTTCCAGCCTTTACTTTCTGTGTCTGTTTTCTTGAATGATGCTGCCACACGCTTTAGTGATGCAATAGTGCAACACAATCTCATCCAATGAGAGAATCTTTCAAAACGAGATGGTTCCAGCTGCATTACTGAGGTTTTGGTAACAAAGGTTTTCACATCAGGCCTGATCTCTGTATCTGTGTCAGGGTCAATGAGTGTAAAACTATCACAGTGTGATGTCTCAATATCATGTCGTGTCAAAAAGGAAGGACCACTAAACCAGTTTGTGGAAGCTAATGTGGAAGCTGGGATCGGTCTAGTGGCTGTGTCTGCTGGATTGTCACAAGTGGATATGTAAAACCACTGTGTTGGATGTGTGGTCTTCCTGATTCGGATCACTCGATTGGCTACATAGGTATAGAATCTCTTTGTGTTGTTGTGTATGTAACCAAGGACGATTTTGCTATCTGTGAAAAATCTTACAGTGTCCACTTCAATGTCCATCTCATCTCTAATGAGTTCATACATTTCTACAGCTAAAACTGCTGCGCATAATTCCAATCTAGGAACAGTGTGAGCGGGTCGGGGGGCAACTTTGGACTTGCCAATGATGAAACCTGTATGCCACTGACCTTCACTGTCGAGAGCTCTCAGGTATGCCACTGCTCCTATGGCCATGGTGGAGGCGTCTGAAAACATGCACAGTTCTTTCCTTGCAGCGATGGACTGGGAGAATGAGAAGTAGCACCTTGGTATTTGTAGCTGCTCCAGATCTTTCAACGAGTTTCTCCATTTGTCCCATTCCTCTTCTCTTTCTACAGGAAGTGGTTCATCCCAGTCTTTCCGTTCTGTGGATAGGTCACGGAGAAGAGCTTTTCCCTGCATTGTGATGGGTGAAACAAATCCTAATGGGTCGTATAAACTGTTCACGGTGGCCAAGACACCTCTTCTGGTGAATGGCTTTTTCTCAGTTGTAGCATGAAAAGTGAAACAGTCACTTCTGAGATTCCACAGCACCCCTAAGCTCCTTTGCAGGGGTATGTCGTCCAAGTCCAAGTCTTTTAGATCTTTGGCTCTTTCTGCAGCAGGAAATGCTTCCACTACTTTGTGATCATTAGAGGCTATTTTATGTAGCTTTAGATTTGACTGAGCCAGCATGTTTTGTGCTTTTGTGAGTATCTCAATAGCTTCTTCTCTTGTTGCTGTGGATGAAAGGCCGTCATCAACATAAAATGTCTCAATATGAACTGTTTTGCGTCATGGCCAAACTCTTTTTCTCCTTCAACTGCAGTGCGCCTCATACAGTAAATAGCCACAGCTGGTGATGGACTATTACCGAAGACATGAACTTTCATTCGGTAGTCACAAATGCCTTTGTTGGTATCATTATCCACATGCCAAAGGAATCTCAAATAATCCCTATGGTCCTCTCTCACTTCAAAACAGTAAAACATTTGTTGCACATCAGCTGAAAATGCTACTGGCTCTTTTCTAAAACGCATAAGAACACCTATTAGAGTGTTGTTTAGATCGGGTCCCCTTAATAAGACTTTGTTAAGGGACAGTCCTTCAAACTCCGCACTTGAGTCAAAAACTACTCTCAGCTGCTCCGGTTTTTGTGGGTGGTACACACCAAAAGATGGTAAGTACCAGTGTTCTTTGCCTGAGTCCAAAGGTGAAGCAACCTCTGCGTGGTCGTTGTCCAGCATGTTTTGAATGAACTCTGTGTATTGTCTTTTCATTTCAGGCTTCCGGTCCAGTGTTTTTCTGAGCGACTGGAGGCGTTTGAGTGCTTGCTCTCTGTTACTTGGAAGCTCTGGTCTAGGAGAGCGGAATGGCAAAGGCGCCACCCAGCTATTACCTTCATTCTGGTACACTTCCTTTACCATAATGTCAATAAACTCTTTATCCTCTACTGACAGTGCTGGTTTGTCGTCATCTTTTGTTCGGTCAAACACCGTTTCTCCCAGTTGACTGGTAGCTGTGTTTTCGATATCCATTTGGAAGGCAGGTGTGGTGCTGAGTTGGTAATTGCAACCACTTGACTCCTTGACTTGAAATATGTTAGGGCATGGGCAGAGGTAAGAAGCACGTCCATTCTGAAGAACATGTGTTTTAAGCACATTCACATTAGGGGATCTATGTGTTTTCCCCATGCAGGCTTCCCCAACGATAACCCAGCCTAAATCTAAACGCTGTGCATAGGGCATACTATGTGGCCCATTGATTCTCTCTCTGACCTTATGAACCTGAATAATGTCTCTTCCCAAGAGCAAAAGAATAGGTACCTGTTCTTCTACAGGAGGTACTTTTTCAGCTATTTTCTGTAAGTGTGGGAACTTCATAGCAACATGTGGAGACGGGATCTCTCTTCTGTCGTCCGGAATCATGTCACACTCAATGAGGTTTGGAAGTGGGAGCTTTACTCTACCATCTATTGACTCAATCGTGAAGTTTAATGCTGTTCTGCCAACATTATCTGACAGTCCTGAGCATGTCCTGAGTTTGTAAGTGTCTGAGCGTGTCTTAATATTAAAGAGCTCAAAAAACTGAGACTTAGCTAGAGACTTGTTACTTTGTTCGTCAAGCACTGCGTACATCTTTCTTGCCTGTTTTCTTTTCCCCTCTGGGTAGACTAACACAGGACTTATTTTTGAACATGAATGTGGGATATCTACATCACCACAGACTTCTGTGCACTTAGAAACAACTGAGACATTTGCACTATCTTCCTGCGTCTCCCCGCCATCATCTTTACCAGCTTCAAAGCTCTCAGCTGGAGGAGGCGGTGGACCTGGATGTAGCACTGCTAAATGTCTGTCGCTGCCACAGTCCATACACTTTATTTGCACCTTGCAATCCCTTGCTAGATGCTGGGTAGAGCCACAGCATTTAAAACAGATTCTGTTTTCTTTTAAAAATGACTTGCGCTCATCTATGGGTTTTGCTCTGAAACTTTTACACTTTTTAAGTGGATGAGGCTTCTTATGTATAGGACAAACCTTGTCAGGGCTTTCTATAAGCTTACTGTAACTAGTTTGAAATGTACTAGCATCTATAGGGACGTCTGTTTTGTGTACAGTAATCACTTGCCTGTTATTGCTTTTGAAGCTTTTCTCTTTTTTGAAGCTTGCGTTGGCAGGTGTGATATCGAAGCTTGGGTCATTTCTTATTTTGGCTTGTTGTCTTACAAACTTTGAAAAAACACTGAAAGGGGGAAAGGCAACTTTATGTTCCTCTTTGTACTTTGCACCTGTTGCGATCCATTTTTCCTGTAGTCCATAGGGTAACTTCTCCACAATGGGATTGACTCCGCGAGCCGTGTCCAAATATGAGAGTCCTAGTAAGTATCCTCCATCTTTTGCACATTCAATTTCCTGAAGAATGTCACCCAGCTCTCTTAACTTTATGTTGTCTCTGTTGTTGAGTTTGGGAAACTGTTCGATCTTTTTAAGAGTGCATTTTCCACTACTTCAGGAGAACCGTAAGATTCCTCCAGTCTTTGCCACACAAGGTCCAGTGCTCTAGTTGGACTAAAGATGTTGGCTGAGCGGATTCTTTTTGCCTGTTGTCCAGACTCAGCTCCCAGCCATTTGACCATTAAATCTAGCTCTTCTTGGGCTGTAACGTTCAAATCTTTAATAGCATTTTGAAATGACGTTTTCCACGCCCAGTAATTCTCTGGCTGGTCATCAAACTGCAAAAGTCCTGAACTTAACATTTCTCTCCGTGTAAGGTACTTAGTAATCTCCTGTACACCTTGTGCCTCTGTTGATGTTGGAGGAGTGTGGAACGGATATAGTATGGGGGGGTTCAGTCGCTCTCTGTGTTGGGCTATGTGCGCCACTTTAGGCTTGGCTGTTTCTGCACTGTGTGAGCTGTTATTGTCCATTTCTTCTTTCATGGTGTTTTCACACTGTTCATGTGCAGCCTTATGACAGGTGAGTGGATCTGCTGGCAACGAGAAGCCTTCAAAACTAATGTCTGAATGTTTTTGAACATACTCTGCCGTACGCTGCTTTGGGCTGGCAGGTGGTCCTGCTAATGGATAGTCCTGTTCAATTTTTGAGAGAACCTCCTCCTCTTCATAAACTGCAACTTCTGCTTCTGCAGCTGCAACAGCCTTCTGAGAACTCAAAATGTGCAAATTAGCTTCAAGTTCAGTTTTCTGTTTCATTATGGCTGCTTCTTTTTCTGAAAACGCCAACTGAGCACGTGCAGCCTCTGCTTTTGCTCGTGCTTTTAATGCTGCAGAACTTGTGGACGAACGTTTGGACGTACATGAGCGTGTAGACTTAGAACTTGTGTCTGTATTGCTTGCATTATCCTTGTTCTCCATGTCATCTGCTTTACCTGACCGCAGGCTCATGGTTAATGTGCTGAATATCTCCTCGTGGTTGTGGCCCGCTGCGCTGATGTTCTTTACTGTGCTGTCCTCGCCCTGAGATTTCGAGTTTTCAGCAGCTAGACAGCCAGACAACGACGCTCCAATAACCAAACTTGTTTCTTTTCTACTTGTTTATTGAAGAGTGGCCTCTGACCACTGCCATCACTTTGGCCATCGTAAACTGAAACATACAAACTGAGTATTAGCCAACGAACATAGCAAATTAGCTATTCTAGCTGCTAGCTAAAAATAAAAACTTTTCCTAACTGACTCCAGCGTACAATTATTTACACCAGTTACATAAAACAAAGAGACAATTATTGCTTTTACAATTAACCAACACTTACGAACAAATCTTGTCTGAAACACAACGTATTAGGATGATAATCAGCTTAAATCGTGAGCTGTTCGGTGACGCGTTCCACCATCTTGGATTTATATTCTTTTTTAGCGTCATCAAAACAAAACAAAATATCCACCAGGGGGCGTTCTAGTGCGGTTTCAACCTTGCTGGTCCAGCTTAACTTACAAAAGGCAGCACAGAGTGGTTAGGATAATAAAATACATCCAGTGGATCATGATTTAAATTCATAGATACAGATTGTAATTAAATCTGAATTTATTTAATAAATAGCCTCAGTTTATGAAGTTAATTTGTTTCTCCTCAGGCGTTCCCCAGAGGTTTGTGTTCGGATATCAAAAATACATAGAACATTTCCACAATACTGAAACTTTCTGCTGATATTCGGTTTTTACCTCCTCAGGTCCGGATCTGAAGCTTTTGTTGGATGAAATGACTTCTGACATAAATAAACTGAACATTTGAGATGATGAAACAAACATTAATTGTTATTTCTTGATAAAGCTGAAATGATTATTGTAAATATTAGGATATTATGCACACAGACAATAAATCAAATTGATACTGAAAGAATCAATGGAAACAGATCTTCATGCACTACGCCGTCTGAACTGCAGGAGGCGCCATCAAAGCTTATAGGCTCCCCTATGAAGCTGGCGGAAATGCATCTGTTTGGACACAAGAAGAAGAAGTAGCAGCAGCCGCCAGCCGACGTACTTGTAGCGTCGGTTCGGGTCCGCGTTTCAGGTTCGGTTCTTGGTTCGGAGCTTTCACGGTTTAATCTGAGCTGGACCTGAAACATGTACGACCAGGACGAAGGTAAGCAGGAAGTGAGGAGACAGGGAACAGGAAGTGATTACAAACCTTATCGATTTGCTAACGGAATTCTAGCTAATGCTAGTTCTAGCTTCACTGCTCAAAACAAATGAAGTGATCAGGAGCTGATCACCAATTCCCGATAACCTGCTCAATAATACCGGTGACATGCGCATGCTCAGTGTGCTCGGACAGCTCGCGCTCGTTCTGATCTGCGGCTTTAAAACCTTTTATTGAAACAATTAAAGCTAACAGAAGCTAAAGCTAACAGAGGAGCTAATAGGGACGGTGCGGCTCGGTTCGGGTGGCTGGACCCGTACCAACGACTGACCATGGCGGTTTGGGTCATGATAGAACTTCTGCTGAAAACAAAAATGTGTAGTAAAGTGTTATTACTCTGTTTTCACACATATTCATGTACTTTGAGGTCAGGGTTGCGAACTCTGAGCTAACTGATCTTTTGCAGGTTCTGTCCTTCTGACCCGCTGGTTAGAACCTTTGGTTCCGGTTCTAGACAGAGCAGCAGCCTGACCCAAAAACAGAATGACTACCATTCAGTAAATTAGAATATTATTGCATATTCCATTTGTTTTAGGATTAATGATTCATCATTCATTAATGATGAATCTTTTCCAGATTTTATTTCTGTTATGATGATTTTCCCTTTTACAGTTTTTGAAAACACTTAACAATAAAAAACTATTTCTAGTTTTAAGTATGTTGAGCTCTGGGCTGAAGAACACAGACGTTACCATGACAACTGACCTGTACTGATCCCGGGCTGCAGGTATTGATCATTGATCACGTGTATGGCTTGTTTTGTTTTGTTTTGACAGATAATCAATACGATGAAGATGATGATGAAATCACTCCTGATCTGTGGCAGGAAGCCTGTTGGATCGTCATCAGGTAAGTTCACCTGAGGTCATGTGACTGTTGCTGTGTTCACTGATCATGTGATCATTAATGATGTTGATCGATCATGGATCAATAACTGAAGTGGAAGATGTTTCTGGCTAATCCACCTTAGAGAATGAGATTAAATTTCCCAGCTCTTATTTTGAAATGGCTCCTCTCCAGCTCTTATTTTGACGAGAAGGGCCTGGTGCGGCAGCAGCTGGACTCGTTCGATGAGTTCATCCAGATGTCGGTCCAGCGGATCGTGGAGGACGCTCCGCCCATCGACCTGCAGGCCGAGGCGCAGCACACCTCAGGGGAGGTGGAGGAGCCGGTGAGTCCAGAACCAGGAGCAGGTTTTTATCGGCCCGCCGTGACATCACCGTGACATCATCGTGACATCACCGCCCGTGTTTCAGCCGCGCTACCTGCTGAAGTTCGAGCAGATCTACCTGTCCAAGCCGACCCACTGGGAGCGGGACGGCGCTCCGTCCCCCATGATGCCCAACGAGGCCCGGCTCCGGAACCTGACGTAGGTCCACCTGACCCGATTCTGACCCGGTCCTAACCTGGAACCCAGTTCTGACCCGTCCGACGCGTCTCCTCAGGTACTCGGCGCCGCTGTACGTCGACATCACTAAGACGATCATCAAGGAGGGGGAGGAGCAGCTGCAGACGCAGCATCAGAAGACATTCATCGGTAAAATTCCCATAATGCTCCGCTCCACCTACTGCCTGCTCAGCGGCCTGACCGACCGCGACCTGTGCGAGCTCAACGAGTGTCCGCTGGACCCGGGCGGCTACTTCATCATCAACGGCTCCGAGAAGGTAGGCCGTGACATCACTTCCCCTCCCCAGTTCCCGACTGGAACCTGAGCTGTTGGAGGTTCCAGGTGCTGATCGCGCAGGAGAAAATGGCCACCAACACGGTCTACGTCTTCGCCAAGAAGGACTCCAAGTACGCGTACACGGGCGAGTGCCGGTCCTGCCTGGAGAACTCGTCCCGGCCCACCAGCACCATCTGGGTCAGCATGATGGCCCGTGGAGGACAGGTGAGTCCCGCCGCCGCACGCGCCCTGCAGCCCGCAGGCGGCGCTCTGATGGACGCTGCGTCTGCCTCAGGGGGTGAAGAAGAGCGCCATCGGGCAGCGCATCGTGTCCACGCTGCCGTACATCAGACAGGAAGTGCCCATCATCATCGTGTTCCGGGCGCTGGGCTTCGTGTCCGACAGAGACATCCTGGAGCACATCATCTACGACTTCGACGACCCGGAGATGATGGAGATGGTAAGGTCGCTGCCGGGCCGCCGCTCTGTTGCCACGGTGACCAGAACGTCTCAGCCCCGCCCGCTACGCCCGCAGGTGAAGCCGTCGCTGGACGAGGCGTTTGTGATCCAGGAGCAGAACGTGGCGCTGAACTTCATCGGGTCCAGAGGCGCCAAGCCCGGCGTGACAAAGGAGCGGCGCATCAAGTACGCCAAGGAAGTTCTGCAGAAGGAGATGCTGCCGCACGTCGGCGTCAGCGACTTCTGCGAGACCAAGAAGGCCTACTTCCTGGGGTGAGTCCACCGCGGAGCCACGCCCGGACCCGTGTGTGAGGCCTGGTTCTGATCCGTGTCCGGTGTTTCAGGTACATGGTCCACCGGCTGCTCCTCGCGGCTCTGGGCCGGCGGGAGCTGGACGACAGGGATCACTATGGCAACAAGAGGCTGGACCTGGCCGGACCGCTGCTGGCCTTCCTGTTCAGAGGGTGCGGCTTCTCGCCCGGCTCCTCACCTGGCCGCCGCTCCTCCTCCTCAGGGTAACTCTAGTTCCCGTCTGTCCAGGATGTTCAAGAACCTCCTGAAGGAGATCCGGATCTACGCCCAGAAGTTCATCGACCGAGGGAAGGACTTCAACCTGGAGCTGGCCATCAAGACTCGGATCATCTCCGACGGACTCAAGTACTCCCTGGCCACCGGCAACTGGGGCGACGTCAAGAAGGCCCACCAGGCCCGCGCCGGCGTGTCCCAGGTAGGCTCTGCCTCCGCCGCCCCGGCTGCGCGCCTGTCGTCCATCTCCATGGTAACCCCCCCGCCTCCATCTAGGTGTTGAACCGGCTCACCTTCGCCTCCACGCTGTCCCACCTGCGCCGGGTCAACTCCCCCATCGGCCGCGACGGCAAGCTGGCCAAACCGAGGCAGCTGCACAACACGCTGTGGGGCATGGTGTGCCCCGCCGAGACGCCCGAGGTAGGAACCGGACCGGCCCGACATGTTAGAACCGGACCGGACCGACATGTTAGAACTGGACCGGACCGATAGAACCGGACAGGACCAACCCGATAGAACCGGACCGAACTGGACCAACTCGATAGAACCGGACCGGACCAGACCGATAGAACCGGACCAGACCGACATGTTAGAACCAGACCGAACTGGACCAACCCGACAGAACTGGACTGAACCGGACCGAACTGGACCAACCCGATAGAACTCTACCGGACCGACAAGTCGCACAGGGTTTGACCAAGACAGAACCGACCAGGTTCCCTAGTCTACTTCATCCATGTGACTGGTTCCTGACTGGTTCCTCACTGGTTTCTGCCCGGTTTGCAGGGCCACGCCGTGGGTCTGGTGAAGAACCTGGCCCTCATGGCCTACATCTCGGTCGGCTCTCAGCCGTCTCCCATCCTGGAGTTCCTGGAGGAGTGGAGCATGGAGAACCTGGAGGAGATTTCCCCGGCTGCCATTGCCGAGTCAGTCGCCTCGCTTTGCCCGGAGACCCAGCGTTCCCGGCGTCTTCCTGATCCGTGTCTTCATCCGTGTTTTCCCATTTCAGCGCTACGAAGATCTTCGTGAACGGCTGCTGGGTGGGGATCCACAAAGACCCGGAGCAGCTGATGAACACGCTGAGGAAGCTCCGCAGGCAGATGGACATCATCGTGTCAGAGGTAAGCCCCGCCCTCCTTTCACCTCGGACACCTGGGGACAACCTGAGCCTTCCTGACGGTCCGATTCTTCCAGGTGTCGATGATCCGAGACATCCGGGAGCGGGAGATCCGGATCTACACGGACGCCGGGCGGATCTGCCGACCGCTGCTGATCGTGGAGAAGCAGAAGCTGCTGCTGAAGAGACGGCACATCGACCAGCTGAAGGAGCGAGAGTACAACAACTACAGGTGAGCCAGACACACCTGCCCAGGCTAACTGGCTAGCCTCAGCGGCTAACGGGCGCTGTGCGGTCCTGCTGGACTCTGATGTTCCTCCTGACGGTCAGCTGGCAGGACCTGGTGGCGAGCGGCGTGGTGGAGTACATCGACACACTGGAGGAGGAAACCGTCATGCTCGCCATGACCCCTGATGACCTCCAGGAGAAGGGCGTGGCCTACTGCTCCACCTACACCCACTGTGAGATCCACCCGTCCATGATCCTGGGAGTCTGCGCCTCCATCATCCCGTTCCCCGACCACAACCAGGTACCAGTCGGCGGTCCGTCCAGAACCGAGCGGGTTCTCAATGTTCTGACCCGTTTCCGATCCCCGCCCAGTCTCCCAGGAACACGTACCAGTCCGCCATGGGGAAGCAGGCCATGGGCGTCTACATCACCAACTTCCACGTGAGGATGGACACGCTGGCCCACGTGCTGTACTACCCCCAGAAGCCGCTGGTCACCACGCGCTCCATGGAGTACCTGCGCTTCCGGGAGCTGCCAGCAGGTGACGCCGCCGCTCACCCGCAGCCTCAGGGGTCGACCCGTTACCGGGGGAAGACAGTCTTTCACAGCAGAGCCGTCGTTAGCGGCAGCTAACCCACGATCCTGACAACTAATCGGATTTAAGATTTCTCCAGATTTTTCATTGAACCACTGAGGATTTTTTATACGATATTAGAAATTCATCAATACATGCAAATAAATAATTTAAGTCATTTTTAAATAAGAAAATCAGCATTTTATTAGCCAAGTCAATAATTACTTTAGTGAATGCCTGATCATTTGTAGCAAACGATGCATCTGCAGCTGAAACATGATCAGTCCTCTCTGAGGGCTGATCGGGTGATTATTGATCTGATCAATCATTTCATCTCTTGAAGGAAACTTGTTTTTCCTGAAACTTGGAATATTTGGCTTCTGTCGTCCATCTTTCAGGAATCAACTCCATCGTCGCCATCGCCTCCTACACAGGCTACAACCAGGAGGACTCGGTCATCATGAACCGCTCGGCTGTGGACCGCGGCTTCTTCAGGTGAGGGGCGACCAGAACCTTTGAGGCCCGGTCCGTTTCCATCTTCTAAACGGACCAGCGTTTCCCTGCAGGTCCGTTTTCTACCGGTCCTACAAGGAGCAGGAGTCCAAGAAGGGCTTCGACCAGGAGGAAATCTTCGAGAAGCCGACCCGCGAGACGTGTCAGGGTGAGCGCCGGTTCCCCAACGGCTCGGTCCAAACCCGATCCTGACTCTAACAGAACCCGTCGACAGGAATGAGGCACGCCATCTACGACAAGCTGGACGACGACGGGCTGATCGCGCCCGGCGTCCGCGTGTCCGGGGAGGACGTGATCATCGGGAAGACGGTGACGCTGCCGGAGAACGAGGACGAGTTGGACAGCACCAACCGGCGCTACACCAAGAGGGACTGCAGCACCTTCCTGCGGACCAGCGAGACCGGCATCGTGGACCAGGTCATGGTGACGCTCAACCAGGAGGGATACAAGTTCTGCAAGATCCGGGTGAGCGCCGCCGCCCTGGTTACCATGGTTACCAGCACCCGGACCGCTCACTCATCCCGGTTCCAACCCGCAGGTCCGTTCGGTCCGGATCCCTCAGATCGGAGACAAGTTCGCCAGCCGCCACGGGCAGAAGGGAACCTGCGGGATCCAGTACCGACAGGAGGTAGGCGGGGTCAGCGAGTCTGGAGGAGTTAACGAATCAGGGGAGCAGGTGGGGTCAGGACGGGTGGGGTCAGGACTGGCGAGTTGATCAGCTACAGGTCAGGACAGGTGGGGTCAGGACGGGCGAGTTAATTGGCTCTTCTGGTCATTAAAACGTGACCTGGTGTTTTATTTTGAAGGACATGCCGTTCACCTGTGAAGGCATCACACCTGACATCATCATCAACCCTCACGCCATCCCGTCCAGAATGACTGTCGGCCATCTTATCGAGTGTCTGCAGGGGAAGGTAAGCTGGCTCCGCCCCCCGCCGAGCCCCTGTGCGTTATGCCCTGAGCGTTGACTGCCAGGCTGTCGCTCCTTTCAGGTGTCGGCCAACAAAGGTGAGATCGGCGACGCCACGCCGTTCAACGACGCCGTCAACGTGCAGAAAGTGTCCAACCTGCTGTCCGAGTACGGGTACCACCTGAGAGGAAACGAGGTCAGAGGCCCTGATGCATTCTGGGAGGCTGAAACCTGCCCAGGTGACTCAGGTGTGTGACTGTGGCTGTGTCATCAGGTTCTGTACAACGGCTTCACGGGGAGGAAGCTGACGTCCCAGATCTTCATCGGGCCGACCTACTACCAGCGGCTGAAGCACATGGTGGACGATAAGATCCACTCCCGGGCCCGCGGGCCGGTCCAGATCCTGAACCGCCAGCCGATGGAGGGCCGCTCCCGGTGAGTTCCCGCCCCTCGCCGCCTCAGGTGAGTCCGCATCGCGCTAATCTCACCCGTCTCCCCAGTGACGGCGGGCTGCGTTTCGGGGAGATGGAGCGGGACTGCCAGATCGCCCACGGCGCCGCCCAGTTCCTCCGGGAGCGTCTGTTCGAGGCGTCCGACCCGTACCAGGTCCACGTCTGCAACCTGTGCGGCCTGATGGCTATCGCCAACACCAGGACACACACCTACGAGTGTCGGGGCTGCCGCAACAAGACGCAGGTAGACCCGGTTCAAAACCCGCCGATCGCTGCCTCCGCCCCGGTTCTGACCCGTTTCTGGTTCTGATCAGATCTCTCTGGTCCGGATGCCGTACGCCTGCAAGCTGCTGTTCCAGGAACTGATGTCCATGAGCATCGCTCCTCGAATGATGACCTCATAGAGGGCTCAGCCAATCAGCTGCTGACCAGGAAGTGACATCAACGTGAAGAGGAGAAACTAGATCTTTGTTCTTTTTGTTGTAGTAAATAAATGTGTTTTTCTAACATGTGTGGTTCGGTCCTGATTGGTCCAAACAACACATCGTCATGGCAATAGAGGATGGCTTGGATCCAACATCGTCGCCATCAGGGTGGGAGTCACAGCCGAGGGGGAGCGTCCAGCTCTTTGCTTACATCCATTTTCTGACGCGTTTCTGCCCGATGGCGGCGCCAGGGTCCGATGTCCAAGGGTTGGGAGGCGGGGTCACCTGGACAGGTCGGGGGGTCACCGCAGGGCTTTTCATTCATATAAAAAAACTGCTTTGTGTTTATTTCAAATGTAAAAGAGAAAAAGGAAGGAAGAGAGATGGGCAAAAAGTTTAAAGGGGGGCGTGCCGTGGTGGCGTAGCGGTTAGCGCGACCCATATTTGGAGGCCTTGAGTCCTCGATGCGGCCGTCGCGGGTTCGACTCCCGGACCCGATGATATTTGCCGCATGTCTTCCTCCCTCTCCTTCCCCGTTTCCTGTCAGCCTGCTGTCATATAAGGGACACTAGAGCCACAAAAGACCCCCTGGAGGGGTAAAAAAAAAGTTTAAAGGGGAAGATGGAGGAAAGGATGGAGAGAATGCAAGATGACAAAATCTGAGAAAGAAACCATGGCAACAAACATCTAAACATCTCTAAACGGTTTATGGTGCTAATTAATAGAAGATGCGTCTGAATCCAAACACATTATGGGTCCTGTTTCTGGGTCAGAGGTCAGAAACAGGAGCTGAGCTGTGAAATGAGTTCAGGTCACAGATCTGCTGCTGATTGTCGGGGTCAAAGGTCAGATAGAAAAAAAAATACAAAATGAATGGAAGTCGATGCAAAGTCCCTAAGAAGACGGGACGCAGTGTGTGTGTGTGTGTGTGTGTAAGCTGCAGCATGAACATGTAAATTATGTCAAAATGAATTTGTTGTCTAATGAGGTGAAAGGTCATTATAGAGGATGAGATGTTTCACAGAAAACAGCATAAAGGCCTGAGAGACACAAGTCATCTTGCATTTTGATTTACTAATGATTAAAATATATATATTCTTGCATTTTGACTACTGGTTGATTATTAGAAATGTATTTTTGTATTTTGATTTATTAATGATTATGAAAATTAGGATTTTTGTACTTTGCTTTACTGATGATTATACAAAGAGTTGATGTAATGGAAAACGGATAAAGAAATGGTAAATAGAGTTAAACTCAGATGATTATTATAAGAAGTTATGTTTGAACTGAAACAGAAAGTTGATTATGTTTAGTGATTTAAGGTGATCATACAGCATACAGAATTGTAACTGAAGTAATAACACATTGTGAGAAGCGAAGTGACATGTTTTTCCCAGACTGTGTTATAATCAGGGCCAGAGCTGAGAGGGGCGGCAGGGGCGACCTGTGAAGACGCTGTTGCAATAATCAATACGACTGAAGATGAAGGCATGGATGAGTTTCTCTAGATCTGGCTGAGACATTAGTCCTTTAATCCTGGAAATGTTCTTCAGGTGATAGAAGGCCGACTTTGTAACTGTCTTTATGTGGCTCTGGAGGTTCAGGTCAGAGTCCATCACTACTCCCAGGTTTCGGGCTGATCGCTGGTTTTTAGCTGTAATAACTGAAGCTGTGCATTGACTCTAGATCTATAACTCTAGATCTATGACTCTAGATCTATGACTCTAAACCTATAACTCTAGATCTATAACTCTAGATCGTTCCTCTTTAGGTTCAAAAATAATAACTTCAGTTTTGTTTCTGTTCAACTGGAGAAAGTTTTGGCACATCCACACATTTATCTGCTCTAAGCATCTGTTCAGTGATTGGATGGGGTCAAAGGTCACCTGGTGACATCGTAATGTAGAGCTGTGTGTCATCTGCATAGTTATGGTAGCTAATATCATTTCCTGTTATAACCTGAGCTAGTGGGAGCATATAAATATTGAATAAAAGGGGTCCTAGGATTGAACCTTGGGGTACCCCACATGTGACCTTTGACCTCTTTGATGAGAAGTTTCCAATTGAAACAAAGAAATCCCTGTTCTTTATGTAGGATTCAAACCAGTTAAGCACTGGACCGGAGAGTCCGACCCAACTCTCCAGTCGATTCAGTAATATGTCATGGTCAACACTGAGGTCCAACAGAACCAGCGCTGTGGTTCTGCCACAGTCCGTATTTATATGGATGTCATTGAACACTTTGACTAGGCCAGTCTCTGTGCTGTGGTAACCATGGAAACCAGACTGGAAGGAGTCAAAGCGGTTGGTTATCGTTAGGAAGCTAGTTAATTGTTTAAACAGCTTTTTCAATAACTTTGCTGATGAATGGGAGGTCAGAGGTCAGAGGTCGGCCTGTAATTCTGCAGTAGTGATTTGTCCAGATTGTTCTTTTTTATCAGTGGTTTGATTACTGCTGTTTTCAGAGCCTGGGGGAAAACGCCTGATGAGAGCGATGAGTTACTATCTGGATCAGATCAGCAGCAATAACAGGCAGGACTTTCTTAAAGAAATGTTCTAGAGTTATAGATCTAGGACATCCAGACAGCAGGAACTGGAGCTTAGTTGACTTATAATTTCCTGTAGGGTTTTATAATTAAGTAGTTGAAATTGGGTCATTTTTCCTGTATTTGTTTTGTTTGGGCTCAGCATTGGTACTGACTTTATAGTGGATGTTCAGATTAATCCTCTGATTTTATGAATTTTCTCTGAAAAGAAGCTGGAAAACTGGTTGCAGGCAGCAATACATTGGAATTCAGGCGTAACGTCACAGGAGGGTTTGTGATTCTGTCAACTGTTGCAAATAAAGCTGGAGCATTGTTAATGTTTTTGTTTATGACATCTGCAAAGAAAGCCTCTCTTGCATGTTTTAGTGTTAAATGATAGTTACGTAGTCTTTCTTTATAGATGTCATAGTGAACGTGGAGTTGAGTTTTACGCCATTTTCGTTCTGCCCTACGGCAGAGTTGTCTTACAGATCTGTTTGTGCATTTCTCCATGGAGATTTCTTTTACCAGACACAACCTTCATTTTAATGGAATCAATAATATCTGAGACTTTAGACTGAAAATCATTTACCAACTTATCTACATCATTACAGCTTAAGGGTGAGGAAGAAGAGTAGATTTGATGAAAAGTTTCTGCTGTGTTTTCAGTGAGAGAACGTTTTGTGATGGTTGCTGTTTGTCCAAGTGGGTTAAAAGATAAAGAACTTTCAAAGATAACAGGAAGTGATGCGACAGGCGACATCAGTTACAGAGACATTGGAAATATTCACACCCTTACTGATAACCAGGTCCAGTGTGTGTCCTTGAGTGTGTGTTGCTTGTTTGACATGTTGTGTTAAACCAAAAGTCTCTAAAATATTAGCGAGCTTTTTTGCCCCTCTGTCTTGGGGGTTGTCAACATGAATGTTGAAATCACCAACAATTATTAAACAATCATAATCAATACATATAAGAGATAGAAGTTCATTCAAGTCAGTAAAGAAATTTTCCACAAAAGTTGGAGTTTTGTATAAAGTTACTGTCAAAGTTCGTTTGTGGCCTTTAACCTCAATTCCAAGATACTCAAAAGAGGTGAAGTGACCCAAAGAGATTTTACTACAATTTATGGTATTCTTAAATATTGAAGCCACGCCTCCTCCTTTTTTGTGTTTTCTATTCTCACTGAAGAAATTGTAGTTAGGAGGCGCAGATTCAATTAGTACGATCGATTCATTATTATCATTCAACCATGTTTCTGTCAGAAACATAACATGGATATTATGCTCAGTGATGAAATCATTAATTAATAGAGCTTTAGCACAGAGAGATCTGGGATTTAAAAGAGTTTAAGTGACTTGGAAGCCAAGAAATCTTCAGTCTGAGGTTCCTTTAGGCAGGGGAACATTCTGATGTTTGAATTAGGTCCCCTGTATTTTATGTTTCTGTTTCTTGTAAATTTTCTTGTAGTGATCCGGACAGGTAATGTCCTGTTCTGCAGTGCCGAGGGGCCAGACACATTCTGGAGCAAGAAGGGCGTAAAGATAAAGTCTGGACCCCGGCCTCAGACCTCAGAGACGCAGAGTGATGGATCCTCTGGGACGTTAGAGTCAGGTGGCTTAAATGAAGTGAGGTCTGCTACGTGAGCGCTAAGAAGAGACGTCCCAAGTACAACCTGTTGATTCATTCCATCTGTAAATTTAAGAAACTCCGGTCCAGAAGACATTTCTCCATGTGTATCTTGTGAATCCTGTGAATGAGTGGGTGAGCAGAGAGGGAGGGGAGAAGGAGGAAGGGAACCAGTCGCTCCGTCTCCAGTCGATGTATCAGCTTGTTTTAAAACTGCTTGTTCCTGATAAGCCGACGGTTTCTTCCTGGTCAGAAATCCTTGAGCCTGTTCTTCTGAAGCGATGATCACGTTGCTGTCCTTGTTGATAAAATGAAAAAGATTTGCAGTGAGCAGCTTTATCCCATGTTTATTAAGATTGCGTCCGCTTCTTCCAAAGAGGTGAAAGCGCTGCCAATAGATCCAGAGGTTATCGATGAAGGTCACTGAGCTGGCAGAGCAGCTTTTAATCAGCCATTTGTTTATCATGTCCAGCCTGGAGGGTTTTTCGTCTCCCCATTGAGGTGATGAAATTGGACTGTAATGAAGAGATCTTCATTACTGGGACTATTTTACTGAAATCACTGTATAGCATTTTTTAAAGTATTTTTTGCACTTTATTAACAAGCACTTTATTTAGCACTGCACTTTAAGCATAGATTTGCACATCAATAACAATTTGCACACAAGAAGTTTTAATTGTATTTATTGAGTATTTTTAGAGATTAGCATGTAGCCTTTAGCTCTGGGCTCTGCACAGCTGCTCCTCATTGACGAGTGAGCTGGTTGTTGCCTGTGGAGGGAGGATAATTGTTACTCAGAGCAATGAGCTACTGGTGGGTAAAACTCAGCAAATGTGTTGTGCATAATCTGTTAGGTGTGGAGTGCTAATGTAGAGTGACTCACCTGTCTTTTCTGTGTCCTCTCCAGGGTGTTTGGACAAATTCTGCCCTGGGGGTTCAGACACCATATATAGTCTCCGGGAGAGGCCATTGAAAGGTGTGGGGGGGGGAATTGTTTATGGGTTTTGTGGTGTTTCATATGGTGTAATGATAAAACATAAAATATTTATAAAAAGTAAATGGAAATGTTTGTATTTAGTAAAAGGTATTTTAATTAAATAAGTGGATATTGATGAATTGAGATTGCCCTGTGAATTAAAGGTGGTTTGGTCCGTCACAGCTGGGACTATTTAAGGCTGCAGTTTCACCTGTGAAGTGTTGTTGATGTTGTGTGAAGAATAAAACCACTGCTGTTTCCACCTGACTGCCTCAAAGCTTCATCCTCACTGGAAAATCCAACCGCGAAAGGCTACCTTGTTACATGGACCACTGAGAAATAACTTCATTTTTAACTTTCCCATAGTGTTCAGTAGAATATTAAAGTCCTTTTTCAGAATCTCAGATTTCTGCTTTGCCACATCGTTGGCTCCAACATGCACAACTAAAGACTCAATATCTGGCTGATCAGCGGTCAGCGAGAGAACTTTACGAGTTAAATCAGATACAGTGTCACCAGGAAAGGAAATCACTCTCGTTTTCTTGGGATTGCAAACGTGACTGATTCCATTTACTGCCTCATCTCCAACAATAAGCACTCTTGGCATACCTTTCGTTTTCCTGGTAGCCGCTTTGTCCTTTGGAGCTTTGGGAGGTGGATGTGTTGGTCTCGCCTCATTGTTGATGTTTGAAGGCGAGGTTTCACTCAGAGGCTCAGGCTGGAGTACAGAAAATCTGTTTTTCAGTGGGATTCCCACAGAGTCAGAATGTTTTGAGGCTCGGGCTGGTCGCTCTGTCCTTGGGAGCGGGGTCGGTGGAACCGTTTTGGTTGCAGCTGCTTGTTTGTTTTTCTTTGGTGGAGCAGGTGTTGAGGTTGAAGGTGGGTTTCGGCTCAGAGCCGGCCACGCTGATTCGTCCAGGTGAGGGGTTCTCCCTGTCAGTCGCCTCATCAGATCTGCGGTGTGAGACGTTTGCTTCGGCTTGGCACCCAGAGCGTTCCAGGGTGAGCTGCTTGATGCGAGGCGTACAACCTCTCCGTTGATTTGAGGAAGAGTTGTCTGATTTCCACAGTTAGCGTTGATTTCAAAGTTCACCTCCAGCTGTTTGATCTTCATTTCTATAGACTGAAGTCGTTGGATAATACTGCTAATGTCCTTGGGGTCGGCCGGAGGCATTTTGTCCTGGTTCAACTGAAAATCTGTGTTGGTGTTGCCGATCTGATTGACGTTGGGCAGAGAGCCACCACAGCACTGCACCCGGGATTGGGACAGACGGAGCTGCTGTCCCCTCCGGGACTGCACCCCGGATACGGTGAGGTCGTTCATGAGCTGCTCAAAGGCTCGCGTCTCCCATGCTTGCCTCCGGTCGTGCAGCGCGATCTTCCCGCTGAACTTCCTGGGGTTGGAGCCACCTGTGCCCGCGGAGCCGGACATTGTGTGGAGATGAAGAAAAATAAGGTAAAAATAAAAGCAAGAAGATCCCCCAGTCCTTAGGTTTGTAGTAATCCAGTTATGATGTCAAAAATGTGAATATAACTACAGTATAAAAACTGTCACTTTAAAAAATAACTCAGGCAAAGTTTTCATTAAGGACGGGAGAGAGCAGGACAAGCTGTTCCTCCTTCAGCTGTCACAACAAGAGCCATCGACCCTCAGCCCTGGTTCCTGATTCAACCGCTGCTCTGCCTCAACCCAAAGATCTCAAGGTTACTGCAACAGACTTGGAGAAAAGATAAAGGTCACTGAGTGATGAAGATCTGAGTGTTCGGAAGACAACAATCAGTTCTGCTTTGTTTCCATTCTGAAGAGGAATTAGCCATACAAAGACTCTGAGCAAGGACATTTAAAGTTTCCTGTTGCCGAGATCGTCCATCCTCTGGGTATGAGCTGAACTGCCCCCCAAAGCTTCGCTCAGTAAACTAGTGACACAGTTTAGGGAAAGAAGTTAGGATAGAATGAAGGTGGTTTATAATGATTTTAATTTTTATTCTTAATTTGTAATCATTGATCATTAATCTGTCACTTACCCCTGCTAAAAGCTTGCTTAATAAAGATGCATTAAAACTAATAAGATTTGTGGATAGTGAAATTAATTGAGTCATCTATTATTTTATGGTTCTCATAATTAGTGTAAAACTTATGAACATGTTTCTAGAAATGTGGTGGCTTCAGAAATTCCTTTAGTGTTGGTAAAATAATGACCTTGGGGCTTAGATTGAGCCACTAAAAACTATCTAGTCTGTAACAAGTGCATGTTGTTGATAGCAGGAGAGCTGCCGTTAGCAAGATGGTAATTGAAATTATGCTACTCAGCTGATTGCTTCTTAACTGAAAAGAGTCACAAGTCTTGGACTGTAGGCAGTTAAAGCTAGATGAATCTCTCTCGACACCAGCTTAGACAGATTATCTCTCCTAGACCTGCTTCAGAGAAAGACTCGAAGGTTTACAGATTTTCCGGACCTGTTAGACGGAGAGCTGGTCAGTAGTCGGTCCATGGGAGTTGTGAGGTTTAGGGCGGGGCTGGCTATTGCGCAATAACAAGGCTTCAGCATTTAAACTTGACTTTAAGAACTTGATGAGAAAATCTGGAAATGAGGTTTGTTTATTATGATCTACTGTAAATAATAAAGTTAACACCTAAAAGTTCTGAATCACCAAGGTCACATTTTTCTATTCCAAATAAAACAGCCTGATTTCTTAAAGTTCATCGCTGTAGTTCTACAGTAAATGATTTCAAATCCACTGATGCTTGTTTTCCTCTCCATCAGCATGTTGGTATAGCACATTAGCATGTTGGTATAGCACATTAGCATGTTGATATAGCACATTAGCATGTTGATATAGCACGTTAGCATGTTGATATAGCATGTTAGCATGTTGATATAGCATGTTAGCATGTTGATATAGCATGTTAGCATGTTGGTATAGCACATTAGCATGTTGGTATAGCACATTAGCATGTTGGTATAGCACATTAGCATGTTGATATAACACGTTAGCATGTTGATATAGCATGTTAGCATGTTTGTATAGCACATTAGCATGTTGGTATAGCATGTTAGCATGTTGATATAGCACATTAGCATGTTGGTATAGCATGTTAGCATGTTGGTATAGCACGTTAGCATGTTGGTATAGCATGTTAGCATGTTGATATAACACATTAGCATGTTGATATAACACGTTAGCATGTTGGTATAGCACGTTAGCATAACATGTTTATGATTAGTGCGTTAGGGTTAGCGCAGCTAGCTTCTTAATTAGCAGTGTCCGCCACTGGAAGACACTCATGTTGCTTCCTCTTATTTTTCTTCAACTTTATTTTGTTTTTGTTGACAGATGGTCTCATTCTTTCCAGCGATGTGGTGAAATTCATGGTGGATTCTGTGATGCTGAGATGAAAGCATCCCAAACCATGACACTTCCACCTCCGTGCTGCTTGGTTTATCCCATGCATGTCCTGTGTTCTGGTGCCCAAATAATTAAGAATCATGTTTTTGGAGACTAGAGTTTCGCTACCAGATTTCTGAAGGTGAACTTGTGTAACCAGTGGCACCTGTTGGCTCCACCCTCAGATTAAAGATGGTGCATATAAAGGTGTTGGTGCAGAAACCTGGCAGAGCTCTGATTGGGCTGTTGGAGTGTGTGGTAAGAAATCACGATTTTTGTTGGTTTGGTGTTTTTTCTGAAACTCAGTGCCGTTTTAATGTTTTCATATTTTAATGTTTTTAATGTTTTTAATGTGTTGCGTGTCTGGATGCTGCAGTGGCCTCACAGGATTTAAGGTTTTTCTACATCATTCAGCTGATGACAGCGTGACGTCGTCTCAGGTAGTTTATTGTTTTTTATCCATTATATTTTGATAATTCAAATAAATTGTAAGTAAAAGTGTCTTGTTATTGAGATTTTAATATTTTTATAGTTTCGGGTGTACTGTCTCCTGCTGTCCTTTTTTGGGTGCAGTCAGTAAGTTGCTGTTTTTATTCCGCCCAGCCTGCATGTCTTGTGAGGGCGGACTGCCTGCCTTTGTCTCTTTTGTTTTGGTTGCCACTTCCAGTCGCCTCCCTTAATGACACCAGATGTCATTTATAACCTTAACGTTTAGGCGGACGGAGTAACTGGATCCCATTGCTGTATGTGTGTGGGGCGGTGGACTTGGACTAGGACAGAGGACTGGGTTTGATCTAGGACAGTCACATCAAAAATACTTTATTGATTCCAAAGAGGAATTAAATGTGGTAGCTCGTATTAATTCAGATTGTTCAGAGTTACTGTAGATGCTGCTGGCAGGAAGGAGCTCCTGTAGCAGTCTGTGTTACAGCAAATCTGAAGAAGCCTCTGACTGAAGACACTCTGTTCTCCCAACATGATGGTCAAAATTTACTTGGTTTCATGAAGAACCCTTCTTTGCATCGATATCTCCAGAGGTGAGGAGAGGAGAGGAGACAAACTTAGTTGAACCAGTTCGAACCGGTTCAGACCAGTTGAACCAGTTCAGACCAGTTGAACCAGTTCAGACCAGTTGAACCAGTTCAGACCAGTTGAACCAGTTCATCACCAGTTTAAGCTGAGGGTCAGAGGAAGGTGGGATGTCTGAACCAGTCTGAATGTCTTCGGCTCTTTTGCTCCTTCCAGGCTTCCGTCCATCTGATCCTCCTTTTGCCTGAGATCTTCCTGCAGTTTGTCCTCCAGGTTCTTCTTTTCTTCTGTCTCTAATCTGGACTGGAGCTGCTTCTGTTCCCCGTCTCCTTCCCTAAAGGCTCCACACAGAGCTTCATGTCAGTCATGGCCTCATCTCCATGAGGCTGGCAGAGAGCGATCCAATCAGTTGCTTCAAACCAGCCTGCCGGGCCTCTTCTGCTCCCTGTCACCATTTCCTAGCAGCCATCTTCCCAGCAGGTCGTCTCTTCACCAGAGATTCATATTCAGAGCAGAGAGGAACCAGATCATGGTCCCATCTCCCCAGAGAAGGTTTTGGTTTGGAGACGTTAGCATCCTTGACATTAGCATAAAACAAACAGGCCGGGACCTGGGCGGAGGACGGGGTGTTGCGGGCGGAGGACGGGGTGTTGCGGGTGGAGGACGGGGTGTTGCGGGCGGAGGACGGGGTGTTGCGGGTGGAGGACGGGGTGTTGGCGAACACATCAACCAGATGTTTCACCCATTCAGCCGTCAGAGTGTTGAATTCTGAACTTTCACCTGGTGATGCTGTATGAGTGGCGATCTCTCACTCTGTCATTTCCTAAAACTTTCTGAGGAATCAGGTGATGGATTCTCAGAAATCTCCTCCCTCGGCTCTTTGGGGTATTAAAGGAGGACGAATCAATCAATCAATCAATCAAATTTTATTTGTATAGCACATTTCAGCAGCAGGCATTTCAAAGTGCTTTACATCATTACAAACACAGAAACACAAAGCAACATAGAATCAATAATCAAAACACAGCATTAATTCAGGTTCCATCAATAAATTTGTAATTGATTACATTTCAAATACAATCCTAAACAGGTGGGTTTTCAGTTGAGATTTAAAGGAAGTCAGTGTTTCAGCTGTTTTACACTTTTCTGGAAGTTTGTTCCAAATTTGTGGTGCATAGATGCTGAAAGCTGCTTCTCCTCGTTTGGTTCTGGTTCTGGGGATGCAGAGCAGAACCAGAACCAGAACCTGAGAGGTCTGGAAGGTTGATACAACAACAGCAGATCTTTAATGTATTGTGGTGCTAAGCCGTTCAGTGATTTATAAACTAACAACAGTATTTTAAAGTCTATTCTTTGAGCTACAGGGAGCCAGTGGAGGGACTTTAAAACTGGTGTTATGTGCTCTATCTTCCTGGTTTTAGTCAGAACGCCAGCAGCAGCATTCTGTTGTGCAGAGACTTGGTGGAAGGAAAACCTCATCTCTTAAAATCCTTTCGATTCTTTCTGCTGTTTGTTCTTCAGCTGGTTTCTACTGGGACTTCTGGTTTGTTCCTTTCTCTCCTTATTTCTTGCTTCTAATTAGCAGCAGCTGAAGTCGGTTCTGACCCAAAGGCCTTCAGGTCAAACAGATGAGCTTCAGCAGGTGAACATGGAGGCTACATGTTTGGATCCATTAGTTGTGTTGAAATGTTTTTGTTTCAGGACAGTTTCTACTAAACTGATAGGAAGAAACTCATCAAGAGCAACTTTTCTCTCAGTTTGCTCCGTCCTGCTGGATCGGCAGCGGCGCTCTGAAGCTCCGCCCCTCCGGATCCGGGACAGATGGGTCCTCTGGTGGCCGTCCCCGTCCTGGCCGGCCTGAACGGCGTCCTGGGCATCTGGGCCGTGTGAGTCTCCCTCTTCTTCTTCATTCATCACTGCTGGCCTCAATCAGAAGCTAAACATTTAAATGTTTCTGTTGATGTGAAGTTAGAAAATCTGAATTAGTTTCTATACGAAGATAAAAAGTTCTGCCTGGAAAGAGTCCAAACCGAAATGTTCATGTGTGAAAAAGTGATTTTCCCTTCCAGCTGTTGCACCACTCATTTTTACAGAATTGCTCTAATTCAGCCACATTAGAAGATTTTATAAAATCAATGCCCTTTTGAAGGTCATAGACTTTGACTAGGCCACTCCAAAACCTTCATGTTGGTAGATGATAAACAGCCTGGAAACTTACGTTATCGAGTTTATCGAGTTTCCGTCTGCTGATGTGAAGCAGAGGCCGACCTGCTGCAGCGTCTTCTGGTGGACAGCAGGATTCATGGTTCCATTTATCCCAGACAGTCACACTGCCACCACCGTGCTTTACTGTTGCCATCAGGTTCTCTTTCTGAAAGGCAGTTTGACTTTTGCTCCAGATGTAACAGGACACGTGGAACACAGGCGCACTTACTTTCTGTGCAACAGGGTGTCCTTTATTCTGTGAAAACAGAAATGATATTCTTGTGGCTGGATGCTAAAACCAGCCCAGCTGACAATCCTTCCACAGTCCAACCTTTGTCTCATCCTCCTCTGAATGTTTTAAAAGTCTTGGGATTCTCACTGACCACAGATCAGTTTTGTTTTAACAGGTTTAACTTGTAGGTTTGGATTTTTTCTTCCTTAATAATAAACACCTTCATTTACAAACTGCATTCTGTCTCTTTGTGTCGTCTTTGACCAATCGTTAAATTGGTTGGATGTTCTGAAACACTGAAGTGCCACAAACATGCAGATACTTTTTCCCTCCACTGTTTCTGCTGTCTGTTCAGGTTTCGCTCTCCTTGCTTTGATTGTTTCTCCTCTCCCTCAGCCTGCCTCCAGCTGCTCCCTTCCCCAGCTGCATCCACTCCTGTCATTAGCTCTTTGTTCCTTTGTTGTTTCCATCTCTCCCTCAGTATTTCAGGTCTTCTTCCCCTTTCGCCCTGCTGGATTCTCCATCATCCGTTCCTGAACCTTCCTTCGGGTTTTCATATGAATATCTTACTGCCTCTGTGACGGTTCTGCCTCCTTCCTGCTGCGTTTGAGTCCTCGATATTCAGATCAGTCACTAAAAACCCAAATTACTTCTGGGCATGCAGACAGTGGATGGAATCACACCTGTAGCTGTGCTGCATTCATGTTGTGATGATGTCGTCCTTCAGGTTTGGAGTGGCCTGGTTGAGTGGGACGGTGGATCTGACAGAGGATTTTCCGTACATCAGGTCTGTAGGAAACGTCTCTGGATGAAACGTCCTGCCGCCTGGTGGTTGATGATGACGTTTGCTCCTGTTGTCAGTACGTGTGGAGACAAACCTCCTGCTAGCTGCTGGTTCTCTCAGGTCTGCAACATCGGCTGCGTCCTCGGTAAGAAGATCCAGTTTACAGAGAAAACATCCAGATCACCCAGTTCAGACCAGTTCGGTTCATTCATTGTGAGGGGCGTGTATGTGAGCGTGATTGACAGCGCTAAGACCTTCCTCCTGGCTCTGATTGGTTGATTTGGACTGAGTGCTGTATTTCTGCAGTTAGAGCTGGAAACACTTCAGCAGCAGCTCTGCTGAAACTTTGCTCCTCAGATGAAACGCTTCGTCTCTCTGCAGCTCTGACATTCGAGACTCTGCGGTTCCGACATCTGAAGGATTGTCCAAAGTGCTCCAGCCGTCTCAACATCGCCAGCTTCAGTTTGGGAATCATCTCCTCCGTGGGATTATCCGTCACCGGAAACTTCCAGGTCCGGGACTCCAGCCCAGCAGAACCTCTGAGGATCCAGAGAACCTGCTGGTTCTGACTGAACTCTGCTTCCTGTGTCTGTTTGGGTTTCAGGTCTCTTCTATCAAATCGGTTCATTACATCGGTGCGTTTCTGGGGTTTGCTGGTGGCCTGGCCTACCTCTGGATCCAGCTGTTCCTCATCAGCAACCGGATCCTGAAATCTTCCGGATTCGCTCTCTGCTCCGTCTGCAGCGTTCTGCTCTGCTGCCGTATCCTTTCTGTCTGGAACCGCAGGAACCAGCAGGTGTGTGTTTGGTCCATGTTGTCCTTGACCCGTCTCTCCAGTGGTGGGCTTCCATCACTCACATCGTTACCACGCTGCCGCCATCTGTGAGTGGACGCTGGCCACGCTGTTCTTCCTGCTCTACCCGCTGTTTGTGTTTGAGTTTGCAGACATTAAATGCAAACTCACCATAAAGTCCTCGGGTTGTGGACCCCACGGGTCCGCCGGGCCTCAGTACAAACCAGGAGACTCAGAGTCAGCAACGCCGCTCTGACGACCCGTCTCTCTGTTACCATGGAAACATCCCTGCGTGGAGGATCTGGTCTCTGTGGGTCAAAGGCTGCATTCACACTGCAGCCTGAAGTGACCCAATTCCAGTTTTAGCTGAAGCTCACCTTCATCCTGTGTTTGTTGGTTCCTGATGAAATCATTGAAAAACTTCCTGGTGGCCATTTCTGTCTGACAACAGATGAAAAATAACCTTTTGGCTAACGCTGGCACATTTACAAAAATATGAATTAATGCTCTGTCCCTACCAATAAAATTAAATTCAATCTTCTCTCCTCCTTTCTTTCTTTCTCTATACATAATCTTCTGTCTTTGATTTCTTTTCAAAAGTCACAAGTTCATATCAGGCTCTGGCGCCACCTGCTGGCCTGCAGCAGGAAAAGCTCGGATAATTCTCAGGTTCTCTAACTGATGGGAGACCCCACAAAAAAGGAAACATATATAAATAGAAACAAAATATTAGAGCCATGTCGGTGATAAAGTTAATGATGTTGTTTTTACGTGTTTTTGAACATAAATCCCAGATATTCATCATCACCTCATTAGCAGAAACACCAAATTACAAAGTAGAAAGTAGCAGCATTTACATGGCAGAAATCTAATAATGGTTACAAATGATGCGCATGAGTCCAATTAAAAGTATAAAACGTTTGAGATGGACTTCATACTGAGGGATGTATAATCCGCTGCTTCCTGCCACTGAGCAAGGCATTAATGACACAGAGAGCAACAGGGATTCAGTCAGAGAGAAACCAGCTGGTTTATTTTAGCCGACGCTTTGCTAGAGCCTCAATATTACAAAACTCTGAGTAAAACCCAAGAAGATCCAGAAAACCCAACCGGCTCAAAGCTTTATTTCGATGTTAGAATCAGTAAACCATTATTTACAGATGATGGGGCTTTATGGCTGAAAGGAGGCAATATTAATAATCTAATAAATAGAATGCAATCAGCAATTAATAGGGTTGAAAATGGTCACATGAATGGGGGATTCATTTGTCTGTTGAGAAGAAAAAGGTTAATCCTGCAGTTGATCTTAGATTATATGGGCAAAAATAGAAGCAGGTAAATATCATAAGGTACCTGGACGTATGATGTAAAACTTCCATTTAAGATACATATACAGAAGATTATTGGTAAATGTAAAAAAGGTATTAATATTTTGAGATGTCTGTCAGGGAATGATTGGGGGCATCAAGCACATCTTTGAAAAGAATATTTGATGTTTTAATTCAATCTGTGTTGGACTCTGGATGTATTGTTTATAAGTCAGCTGCAAATTCTTTGTTATTAGATTTAGATTGAATCCAAACTAAAGCGCTCAGGAAATGTTGTGGTGCTTTTAGAACGTCTCCAATTCCTGCTCTGCAGGTGATAGCCAGAGAAATGCTACTGGACTTAAGGCTTAAGGATGAAACTGTCAGCAAATTATTGGTTACATTTACAAGGACATGAGGAAAAACACCTTCTAACCAGGTATTCAGAGAACGTTGGGAGGCAGCAATACGGGCCTCGATGGGGGATAATAGCTGGACAGATCGCCTGCCTTGGGTTCTGTTGGGCCTGCGTTCGGATCCAAAAGAGAACCTGCTGTTTTCTTCAGCTGCGTTGGTCCTGGGCCAGCCTTTGAGGGTACCAGGGGAATTTCTGCCAGGTCCAGTGGGTTCGGTTGATTCCCAGGGCAGTAGAACAGTTCTAAATGGGGAATCTAGATCTTTCGCCCCGTTGGCCAGAGGCGGAGCTAGAGGGGGGGCCGGGGGGGCCAGTGCCCCCCCAGCCATCTGATTGGCCCCCCCAGCGGCCCCCCCAAATGATCGACATGTCACGACACCCAGTCATTCCTTCACAGTAGGTAGCACTATGTACCACAATGGGTTGTGACACTTGTGACTGTTGTGACTGCTCAAAAGCAGCAGGGGGCGATATGCACCATTTACGTTTATTGTGATACACCATTTGGACACAACAGAGTTGACCCAACAGAAGAAGAGAAGGAGAACCGCGAAGAGACGATAGAGAAATATTGTACAGCTAAGAGGAATACAGTCGATTTGACTCCAAGACGGATAATCTGACTTCAAAGGTAAGTTTTACAATGGTTTACTACTACCAATAAAAAAACCCCGTTAAAAACATTTTGTGCTCAGCCAGGAAATAGTTTCTGGTAGTTGAGTTACTACTATAAGTTGCGAGCATCAAGCTAACAATGCTACAGCTATAGACATACGTAGACGCCGACTTAGTGAGCGAGTCGGCCAGTTGCTATGATACGTCACGTCTGCCAGTCAGACTCGTAATGCACGCAGAAGCAAAAAGTATTGTAAAGACGCTGACGTGTTTCAGTGTGTTTACCACTCACGTCTGCCTGAACAATGTCGGGAGGATAAATACGGGAAGTAAAAAAAAAAGTATCCAACGTGGTGCATGTGTTATCAGACAGAATGGATCACGACATTCCTGATTATATGACCTGCCAAAATCCTCTGGTCTGTAATGCTCTTTCTTTCTAACAGCGATTTCTTATTAGCTCTCGCATTAAATAAAACTATACAGAATGAAAAATGTTAGCTATACTAAGAAAATAAAAATCAGAGTAGTTACTTCTGGCCAATATAATTACATGGGAAATATTTATTGGCTCAGAAGCTGTCGTTTGGCCACAAAGTCAAGAAATTCTGTTCATAAAATTGTGTTCTTTCTTTCTTACCTGTGAAAGGTAATGCTAATGGAGCCAGCTTGTACTATAAAATGAGTGAAAAAACTCCACACAAGTTCCCCACTGACATTTGCTATTTTTACTAATTCTTTTCTAAACATTTTCTATGAAACGGCAACACTTTGTTAGAGGTTCCGTTTCCCCTAGGAAAGGGCATGAACTTGTGACAATTTAATCTGTTACTCTTTTTGCTTTATTATGTTTTCCATGAAATGTTTAATTTATTTAAATTCTTATGTGTTTAGCTTTGTCATTTTCTTTTATGTTTTCTTTTATCTTATCGCTGATGTTTAGCACTTTATTTCAGCTCTGGCTGCTGTTAAAGTGCTTTATAAATAAAGTCGATAATGATCATGAACAAAAACAGGTTAGTCGGTCCAGTAGCTGAGAAGTTTGAATGCTGAACATACAGCCACAGTCTGTTTCCCCTGACCTACACACTGGAAGTGGGGATCTATTAACACTAAGTAATAGGAAGTGATACTTGGCATAACATGACTGGCTTGTTTTTTTTCCTAGGGTCAGTTGAGAATGAAAAGACAGGGAGGCAGGATAGACAGCTTCTTTATAAAAAGAAGCAAATCAGGCACAGATCAAACAGGGTTCAGCTCTGACATCAGCAGTCCTGGTAGCTCATGTCCTGAGAACAGTCACGAGAAAGAAAGTCTGGCAAACACCAATCCACCATCACCAGGTCAGAGTATCTACAGAAACAGTCAAATTCCTGCCCCGTTTTAGGTTATTTTTACTTGCTGGCTTCTGCTAATGTGTTTCTTTAATTGTTGGTTCAATTATGTTAATGTACTGTTTTTACAACGTAGTTCCATCAAAGGAGGAGTCTGAAAACACAGAAAGCTCTGCGCCTGACCAGGATGATGATGAGCCAGAAGGGGCAATTGCAGGAGATACCACTGATCTCTTCTCAGCAGTGTCCAGCACTCCTTTTGCTTTTCCAAAAGGACCCAGTGGTAATTTTACTTACACTAAGACCTGCTTAGTAGCTGCACAATTTACATGACATAATGATCATGTAAATTATGTGTACATAACCATTGTGTTTGTATTCCAGATATTTCAAAGTCAAAAGAACAGGGCCCTGTTCAGCCAAGTTTGACAAACTTCCCCAGAACTCAGCATGGAACAAGAAAGAGAACTTTTCACAGCTCCTGGTACAAAGACTATTCTTGGTTAGAATATTCTGTTATTAAAGACTCCTCCTACTGCTTTGCCTGTAGGCATTTTTCTTTGCCTAATGCACCAGATAGTGTCTTTGCTTCGCATTCCGGCTTCAGTAATTGGAAAAAGGCATTGTCCAAGGAGTCTGGATTTAAGCTTCACTCAAAGTTAGAGCACCATGTAAATGCAATGTATGCATGGAGTCAATATAAAAGGGCTAATGAGGGAAATACAACCATGCTAAATTCTATAAACACAAACCGGAAAAAAGTGGTGGAAGAAAACCGTTATTATATTAAAACAATAGCCGATGTTCTTCTTTTGACTGCAACACAAAATATTGCTCAAAGGGGTCATCGAGAGTCTCGGGACTCTAGAAATAAGGGAAACTTTTTGGCTATATTGGATGAAATAGCAAAGCATGATCAGTTAATTGAAAAAAAGCTTAGAGGATGTGCCAATGCAAAATACACAAGTCATCAAATCCAAAATGAAATTCTTCAGGGCTTAGCAGAGATGGTACAGACTGAAATCATAAAAGAAGTGAAGGAATGTGAAGTGTTCAGTGTTATTGCAGATGAAACAAAAGACTTGCAAAAAAAGGAACAAATGTCTTTGGTTGTACGATATTATTACAATGGTGTCATCCACGAAAGCTTCCTATGTTTCCAGGCAGCTGAAAGCCTTAATGCAGCAGGTCTTAGTGCAATGATCATTAGCTGTCTTGAGAAACATGGTCTGGACTACAGGAATAACCTAGTGGGACAGGGTTATGACGGTGCATCCGTCATGAGTGGGAAGCATTCTGGTGTATCTGCCAGAATTCAGAGCAATGCCAGATTTGCATTTTATGTTCATTGTAACGCACATTGCTTGAATTTAGTCCTTGTTGATGCTACCAAAGCAGTCCCTGAGGTCGTTGACTTTTTTGCACTTCTACAGCAGCTTCATAACTTTGTGTCTGGCTCTTATGTTCATCTGAGGTGGCTTGACGTACAGAAAGAGTTGTATCCAGCAGAACAACCCAGGGAGCTCCAGGCACTTTCAGATACGAGGTGGGCCTGCAGGTATACGGCATGCCGTACCATGAGAGACAGACTTCCAGCAGTTCTGAGATTGTTGCAGGATATTGCACTTGAAAGAAATGGCGAAAGAACAGTGGAGGCAAGGGGCCTGCTTCTTCAAATAGATATCCAATTTTTAGGTCTTTTGGTTACCTTTTGTAAAGTGCTTGGTGATGCCAAATGTCTTTCCGACATGCTTCAGTCCAGCACTCTTGACCTAGCAAGAGCTGTAGATCTAGTAGGTGCTCTTATAGACACTTTCCAGGACTACAGAAATGAAAAGTACTTTGATGAACTATGGAAAGAGGTTGAGGAACTTGCTGAGAAGAGCAAAATCAGTGTAAAAATTGACAGAAGAAATCCAAGATTAAGTTCAAAATTTCTTGACTCACTTGTAATGAGCACTATAGGACAGAGAAAATGTGATGACGAGGGCTTCCCCAGACCACTCTTTAATCAGGTGCTTGACTGTCTCATAGCGGAGTTAAAGAGGCGTTTTTCAAAGAAAACTTGTGAGATCATGCAAGGAGTGCAGTCCCTAAACCCCAAAAGTGCAACTTTCTTGAATGAGGAGCCTCTGATTGCTTTTGGACATATCTTTGAGTCAGATTTAGATGACCTGAAACATGAAGTGCACCAAATAAGGCGTTTGCTTGATCAGAGAATAAAGAGTGATTTAGGCACACCTTCTACTTTGCTTGATTTTATTCTGTTTCTTGAACCTTATAAAGAGGTTTTACATGAATTATTCAGACTTTGCAAGATTGCAGTAGTTAGTCCAGTTAGTACTGCTTCTTGTGAGAGAAGCTTTTCTGCTTTAAAATTAATTAAAAGTTACCTAAGGACAACAATGGCTGATGCCAGGCTAAGTCACATTGGAACACTTAGCATAGAGTCAAGGAGGGCACGGGGCCTCAACATGGATGACTTTGTAACATATTTTGCTTCATCTCACAACAACCGAAGGATTTTACTTTTATGAGTGCATGAAGAAGTCTTGTGTTTCTCGTCATGATTTGGGTCTTCACCGACTGGTACTTGTACCAATGATAGTTTAGGAGTCAGTACATTTGGTCATAGCTGCATTAAGTTTGAAAATAAAATGCACATGTAGCATCTATTAAATAACAGTTTCCATAACATACAACCTTCTTTTTTGAGATATTGTAATTGTGAACTGTGTGACACTGCATTCTCATTGTAAGTCTTGTCTTGTTACAATGGTGTCATTTAGAGGTTAATGTCCACTTATGCTTTGTGTGGCATGCATTGATAATAAACTGCAAATTACATGAGCAAATCTCATTTCATGAGTCTTTATTTATATATAGTATGTGAATGAAAGTACTTTTACTGTATTGTCATTGTCATAGTCAGTGGACCCCTTACAGATAGCCCTGGCCCCCCATTCGCCCCCCCAGAAATAAAAGTCTAGCTCCGCCACTGCCGTTGGCAGCACATCACTGCCTTCCTCAGGTGTTTGTGCCAAAGGACCTGATGTCTGCCGAGTATGTACAGTATTTATCCGCCATGACTCACACCGCTCACCACTTCAGCCTCCTTACGATGGTCCATTCCGTGTTTTGGAGACCTAAGGATGTTTTGGTGGAGTTGGGGGGTAATCAGGAGAGTATTTTGGTGGACCGTTTGAAGCCAGCTCAGTGTTACCAGGGACCCAGTTGGCTCAGCCGCCTCGCCGTGGTCGGCCCCCAGTTTCTTTACAAACTCTTCCAGGTTGTCCCCTTCCAGCTGGTTTGTCCCCTCAGGTGGACAGTTTGGTAGCAGTCGATCTGGAGAGTCTGTTTCAGTTTCAACCCGTTCCTGTGAAAAGAAGCCGTGGCGGCCGACTGATTAAACTCTCTAGTCGTTACCGTTAAGTATTTCAGTTGTTTTGTTTGTCGCTGCTGTTTAGTTTTTCCTTTGTGTGTTTCCTATATGTATTTGTGATGTTGTTTCACATGGTGTGTGTTTTTGTGTTTGTGACATTCTTTTTTTTTTTTTTTACCCCTCCAGGGGGTATTTTTGTGGCTCTAGTGTCCCTTATATGACAGCAGGCTGACAGGAAACAGGGAAGGAGAGGGGGGAAGACATGCGGCAAATGTCGTCGAGTCCGGGAGTCGAACCCGCGACGGCCGCGTCGAGGACTCAAGGCCTCCAAATACGGAGGAAATTATAAAATATGACTGCTATGTCATAAATAATATTTATTTATGTCATAAATAATATTTATGACAGCAGAGACGCGTAACCTCGTCAGTGATCCTCATGGTTGTGAGGATTACCCATAATACCCCGCTCTTTCTAGGGTAAATGCAATACAACTTTTTACCAGCAGATGGTGCATTTTAGCAGGATTTAACCTGAACTATTTTAACTATTTTACTAGGGCATAAAAATAATATATCTTACCTTACATATGAATGCTTGTCTTTCTAAATAACTGTCCAATAAAACATCTGAGAATACAATTTAAACGATGTGATAGTTTCCTGTTAGAAAGTGGCTGCCAACTCTGGCGTTGTTAGTTGTCACACCTCCTGGTTTTAGATTGTAGATTGTTGATCCAAAATGAACTCCCTTCGAAACAAAAATAACGCTTATCTGTCTCTCTATTAGAACGGTTGGAACAACGGTACGACTCCGACTTCAGGCATTTTGATGCTGGATCAACAGAAGTTAAGGCTGCATTTACTTCCTGCCCTCCATCTGCATTGGGTGACGCCGGTACTCTGCATCCAGAACCAGAACCAAACAAGGAGAAGCAGCATTCAGCTTCTACGCACCACAAATCTGGAACAAACTCCCAGAAAACTTTACAACAGCTGAAACACTGACTTCTTTTAAATCTCGACTAAAAACCCACCTGGTTAGAGTTTTATTTGTTACAAATTTAACGATGGAACTCGACTTAATGTCGTTTTATTGTTGATTTTATGATGATTGACTTTGTGTTTCTGTGTTTGTTATGATGTAAAGCTCTTTGAAATGCCTTGCTGCTGAAATGTGCTATACAGATACAATTTGATTGATTGATTGATTGATTGATTGATTGATTGATTGATTGATTGATTGATTGATTGATGCTACGCCATCTGAAACCCAGCAATAACATCTTGTTGTCAGTTTACATTCATATATAGTATTATATTCATATTAAGTCATGTTAATTCTGAAATAATCACACGTCCAATATTTTACTAACTTTGTCTAAAAGTTAGTTACTCTAGAAACTGTTTTATTTTATCACAATGAGATGAAGAAGCTGCAACATGAGCTTTTTAAAGTGTAAAGTCAATGTGAGCAACACATTCAGACCACTTAACATGTATATTATATTATATTATATTATATTATATTATATTATATTATATTATATTATATTATATTATATTATATTAGTGCTAGAATAGTGAAGAAAGGTGAGGATGCTGAGGAAGCTCAGGTCAGGTCTTCAGTTAGTTTATTGAAATATGCATTAACATGTTATTACTTCCTAAATAAACTAAACTATTTTATTACGATAAGTGAAGAGATTGATGATCCAGGTGGAGCTTCAGGATGTAAAGACATAAATATGATATTAGAACCAGAAAGGACAACAGGTGAGGACGGATGTCAGGTTGATTTTTTTCCAATATTTGTGTTATTTGTATTATAAACAGTATTTATAAGAGTAATGTTAAGAAACATGAACAGGAGAGGTTTTAAAATAAACAAGTGAAAACTTTTACAGTAAGAAATGGATTCTGCAGTAAATAGAGTTGAGATGTATAATAATGTAAACACCTGAAAATCAGTTGTTAAGATTCTGTTTGATGAAACATAGTTTATGTTTAGTTAGTTCAGATTCTGATTCTGCACATCAATGTAGAGTCTGTAAAGACATGAATCCATGCAGGAACATCAGAGAGGCAGAGACACAAACAGAACTGTAGATATTGTAATGAAATGTTTGTGGCTGAAAATGACAGGAGAGAAAAACATTTAGTTTGTGTTTTTCAGCCTTTTGAGAGCCGTGGCTCCTGTTTGACTGGAAAGTGAAACATGAAGCTGAATGCAGGTCTGGACAGAGAGACGGAGTTATGAGAGAGGAGCTGTTAGAGCTGAAAAGCATCATTTTAATTATGTTTGTGGCCAAACTGTTGCACTGATGTAGAGAGTTGTTCAAGAAGAACCAAACTTATTTTGAGACTTTGTTTTTGTTGGTCAAACTGCTGAACTGAGTTCAAACCTGCTGAGACCCATTTACTCTGTTTGTTACTTTACAAGAGGCAGAATCAGGTCAATTTCCAGTCAACTGATATCAACGCATTTTTGACCAATAATCAAATGTATTTCGACCAATAAAATCTATCAGAATCTGGTAGCTTGTGTGCTAGCAGAGTATTTATCTGGCAAACCATAAAGTTTAGTGTTCATCCTGGAATGATGCTGATTAAAGACGGGAGCCATTTTGTTCAAGAGGAAATGAAGACGATGTTTTTTTGGGCAGTTTGCCACCTTGAGATCATAAGACATAAACACACATATGATATATATTAATTTATGAGCAGCGACGGCATAGTTACTTTGAAAAGTAATTTGATTACTCAATGAAAAATCCATCAGTTAGAAAATGTGCATCTTTCTTTTCCCTCCATCGTTTGTCGCTGGTGTTAAACCAAACGTAACTCCCCAAGGAAAGAGAAGGAAGCAACAATGTGTGTTTACTAAAAACATTACAAATATTAACACACAGTGACTTGGATACATAACTTTAATCTGATTATTGGATTGTAAATAGTAACGCGTTAGATTACACGTTACAAGGGGTCAGAGTAGAGTAACGCGTTGATGACGTCACTGTTGGACATTTCTGCTCCAACTCTTCACTGTCAGGTTTCCGTTGTGTGTCCTCCGATGAGAAACTTGTTGCGTCGCCTTGGTTACACAAACTTTGACACCATGTTCATTTTTATACATACGTTTTTGTGCGTACGCTGCTTTCTACATGAGGTCAGGTCTCTGAACGGACGTCTCTGTGTCTTCACAGATAAAGTTCAGTTGGACCAGGATTGTTCCAGAGACGGCACCACAGTGAAGGTCTCAGGTAAATAAAACCCCATTGGTCTCTAATGCAAATGTTTTCTGTGGCAGACGGAGAGACGGCGGACATGTTTTAAAGAATGTTCCTGTTGGTTCCTGTTGGTTCCTGTTGGTTCTGTTAAAGCTGCTGTGTGACTGATGACTGCAGCTTCCTGTCTCCATCAGATATGGACGAACTTCCTGACTCGGCGGGTCTTCGTCTTCCTCATCAGTCAGAGCAGAAACTGTTGGGACAAAGGGACGAACCGCGGAGTTCATTCATCTTCACTTTGTGAAGTTTGATCTGTAACCAAATGTCTGCTGATCAGAATCAGAACCGCTTCATGTTCTGATTCAGTGAAACAGAACCGGTCCGTGTCAACAAACGTCTTCCAACCGTCCGGTTCTGAGAGGAAACACCGTTTGTTCTGGGTTTCATTCAAGAGCGGGTGATTCTTGAATGCTGCTGTTATTTCAGTTTAACAAACAGAAACGTAACCCGGAGCGTACGGTCCTGAACCCGACTCATAACCACAGCAACACGCAGCATCCCATGATGCACCGGGCCTAAAGCAGCGGCTCAGACAGGACTTTTTATTTTCAATAACTTTCTTATACAAACATAAACACATCTCCACCTTTGTCACATCTTATTTATTTAACAGGTTCTGTAGAATATGATGGAGGAAAACAGAAATATATTTACCTGACAAACATCATGAAGAGAAGCCAATAACATCCATGAATATATAAATCCACAATAATTACAGTGAAAGGAACAACAGTAATACAATAATAATACTGTACTGTGAAAGTACAGTGTTATGCAATATTATTATGTCATCAAAGTAAATAATAATAATAATACAAAATATTATTATTTTTATTTGTAAAAATGATCATGTTTATAATAATGCTTCATTTCTACTCTCTTTGGGAAAGTTTGGACTAGATTTAACTGTTTAACCCTCCGGCAGAATTAGGTCATGTTCAGGCAGAGCGGCAGACGCCACGGTCAGCCAGCCGGCTGACCCGTCAGCTCTTCAGGTAGCGAAACCACAAGAACAAACCAAAAGCTGTTAAAGCAGCGACCCGCCAGAACCGCGCAGAGGACGGGTCAAACGCCGGTTATTCATTTTTAGCTAGGTCCACTGCACAGTCTCAGTTAGCTTAGAGAAAGAGCGGAAAATAAACTAAAGTAAAGTGACCAATAGGAGTTAGGGTCAAGGGTGTAAATCCCATCTCATTATTGGGGGAACATCAACAGGAACATTTAAGACCAATTCTGGAGAAGTTCCAGTGAAATGTAACGTAAAATCTAGTTTAAAAAGTTTTAAACTACATTCAAGCTGCAGGACCAAAAATGACTAGTAAAGCTAGTTTTATTAAACTGCCTGCAGAGAAATAAAACTAAAATTCAAATGTTGCGTAGATACAAGTTTTGTTCAGTCTGATCTAATTTCTGCTACGCCTTTACAAACATTTAAGGCTCTGAATAAAAAAGCTTTAATGAGTAACTGCTCTTAATAAAGTTCATCATAAACATTGATTTATTGAATGGTTCTCAATACAAGCTATAGGCTATTTAAATTTGTTAAGTTGCTTTATTTATAAGCGTTTTTTTAGTTTGTCATGTCCTGGATGGCTGAGAACTAATAATTAGATAGAAATGAATATCTGGGGAATATCATAATTTAAACGTAACATTTAAAGCACCAGGGTTTATATAGAAAAATATTCTGATTTTATTTTGTGGTTTTAAAGGCTCTATGTTGAGGACAGTGAGAAATAAAAACATAACTTTAGTTTTTTCTATCTGTTCTGGGCTCCAACTCTGAGCTGGTTCACTTCCTCAGACCCTCCTCCAGTTTCAAACTCTTCTGATTAACTAAAAGTTAAAGAGCTAAATATGAATGAGATGTTTGCTGCCTTTGACAAAAAAGGTCAAAGGTTAAATCTATGAAAGCAGTGTAGCAGTTTTGCTAATAAGGCAGCTTATGATGATTCAGTCAAAGTAATGAAATAACAAACTGCAGAATGATTTTTATTGTTTATGAGTTTCTTCTTATTGAGCAGTGAAAGTAAATAAAATGTTTACATGTCTTTTGCTTGAAGTATTTACTGACTGGAGGGTTTTTATTTGTGCTGCAGAGCCACAGCTAGCAGTTAACAGCTAGCTAGCAGCTAACACCTAACAGCTAGCAGCTAACAGCTAGCTCCTCCCTCCAGCGGCTCTAACGGAGCCGGTACCGTTCAGCTGTTGGTCCTCCCACACTTTGGATTGAACCATTGTTCTAATAATGGGGGGGACCTAAAAATTAATTATTATTTTTTCTGAGATAAATGGCAGATTTTTTTTGTTCTTTGTTTCTTTTGCCTTTTCATATCGATATTATTTAAATGTAAAAATTTCTTCAATTATTTTTTTGGAGGGGACAATTCTAGACTTTCCTAAGATTGGGGGTCCGGACCCCCGAGCCCTCCTGTATTTACGCCTCTGGTTAGGTTCAGGATGGACGCGCGCGCTGCTCCGTACAAAATGTTTTGACACAGAAAACATTTTTTTTCTCCAGTTTTGTTTCAATAATAAAAAATCCAATAACTATTTCTTTTACTTGAAGGAGAATCTGGAGGCCCAGCGGTCCGGCATCAGCTGACCGTCATGTCATCATGTTGACCTCTGGCTGCTGGGTCAGGCGTCCCTTGTAGACTTTTCATGGCCAGCAGAGTGACCTTTGACCTCTGTCCCGCTGACGAGGAGGTGTGTGTCCCCCGAGAGGACGGTTTGTCCTCCATGTCAGGGATGCAGCACAGAGCATTCCTAGTTCTTTCTCTGCAATCTCTGGAGACGAAGTAGAAGACGAAGGGGTGGAAGCAGCTGTTGAAGGTGCTGAAGGCCAGGCTGATCATGTAGTGGACGTACAGGTCCTCACCGTCCGGCCAGCTGTCGCTGTAGGTCAGGATCAGGAGGATGTTACAGGGCAGCAGGAACGCCACGAACACCAGTATCATCAGAAGCGTTACCTCGATGGCGTGACAGTACTTCCTGCCTTCAGCCAGCAGGGTGCGCAGTACGGCGCCGTGGCAGAACATCACGACGATGAAGGGCAGCAGGAAGCAGGTGGTGAACAGCGTGGCGAAGTACGGCAGGAAGTAGTTCTCCTGCACGCTCTCGGGCAGCGCGTCGTGGCAGGTGGTGATGTTGGGGTCGTCCAGAGGGTAAGTCTGCCGGGACAGCAGCAAAGGCAACATGGCGGCCGGCATCACCATCCACACCGCGGCCGTCAGGCCCAGAGACCACCGCCGGCTGCGCAATCTCTTCGCGCCAAATGGGTGAACCACAGCCACGTACCGGTCCACAGCCACGAAGGCCAGGGACCAGACCGAACTGTACATGTTCCCGTAAAGCATCGCCATGACGATCCGGCAGAGAGGCTCCCCCAGCTCCCAGTGGTTCCCCCGGAAGTGGTAGACGATCCGAAACGGCAGAACCAGGAACAGCAAGCAGTCTATCACAGTGAGGTTAATGAGCAGCGCAGTCGACGGCCGACGTTTGGTCCGGAACACGAGAATCCAGAGAGCCAACAGGTTGGTGGGCAGACCGATGCAGAAGGTCAACAGGTAGATGATCGGCAGCAGCAGGTTGGTGGTCAAACCCTGGATCTCCTTCACCTGCTTCTCCTTTAGGGTGGTCAGGTTACACCTGGTGGTCACCCGGAAGGCTCGTAGACCTGCAGAGACCAGAACACACAGCAAACTATAGACCTGCACAGACCAGAACACACACCAGTTGAAAAGCTTTAACTGGTTTTCTTGACGACGTTCCATCTCAGCAGACGCTGCTCTGTCATAATTTGCTGCGCTGTCATAATTTGCTGCTTTGTCATAATTTGCTGGTAAAATCGTTGAAGCGTTTGAAGGTCGGGTGGTCAGATACTGTAAACATTGGTTGTTTACAGAAACCAGAATCAAACCTCAGAGTTTCTGGCTGAAGCCTCTACAGCCGTGGAAGCTTCCTGCTATCAGCTTTTCAAACTCAGAAATGAGTTCAGATGTTTTACTTCAGCTTCCCATCAACTGCAAAAATAATCGTAGAGTCGGTTTGAAGTGTCCAGCTGTCCGGCAGTGCAGAGGACAGCAGCAGACTTACGGTAGGACATGCCGCACTCGGTGTCCGGAGGCAGAGAGAAGCTGCAGAGGGACGGCAGGACGGACACCAACAGCAGAGTCCCAACGAGACGCTTCATGGTTCTGCTGCACACTCCTCCTCCCCTGAGAGCTACCGGACCAGAACCGGTCCCAGAAACCACCAGACGGGGAAGCAGCTGATTCAGTGTGAGAACTGGCAGCAGTCTGATCCGATCCAGCCAACCCGCCCGGGACCAGAACCGCCCACTCTGCTGATGTTCTCCAGATGTGACTGTGTGTGTGTCAGGGGAGTGTGTGTCTCTGTGAGGACCGCTCTGAGTCCAGCCGTTCCCTCTGATCCACACGTATTGCCACAGCTGTGAAGGACTCGGGTCAGAACCGGTTAGCAGCCCAGCTCAGGCGGACCGGACCTGGTTCTGTTGGCTTTTCTCCTCCCTGGTTCTGCTCTGACGGTGCTGGTAGAGACAACAGCCAGTAACATGTGAGGGCTGGCCCAGTTCCCCTTATTCACTCAACAGGAAGTCGCCTCACTCTAGCCACGCCCCCAGGCCCTGGCTGTCCAATCACAGCTCAGGACATAAAGCAAGTTTTAGCTGGCCCGTTTGGGTTTCACACATCAGAGAAGAGAAGGCGACAGAAGAAACCTACGGAGGCCTGTCACCATAAATAATAAACCAATTAATCGGAGATAAATTAAAGTTATCGACCTCATTTTAATTTATCGGCTTTAATTTTAATTTATCGCTCTATCACTTTGAAATGCCTTGCTGCTGAAATGTGCTATACAAATAAAATTTGATTGATTGATTTATCATTTCTTCCAGTCCTTTTCTCTTTCTATCGATGACACTGGATGAAAAAGGCCTTAACTCCGGTCTCTCCACTGCAGTGGCGGAGCTAGACTTTTATTTCTGGGGGGGCGAATGGGGGGCCAGGGCTATCTGTAAGGGGTCCACTGACTATGACAATGACAATACAGTAAAAGTACTTTCATTCACATACTATATATAAATAAAGACTCATGAAATGAGATTTGCTCATGTAATTTGCAGTTTATTATCAATGCATGCCACACAAAGCATAAGTGGACATTAACCTCTAAATGACACCATTGTAACAAGACAAGACTTACAATGAGAATGCAGTGTCACACAGTTCACAATTACAATATCTCAAAAAAGAAGGTTGTATGTTATGGAAACTGTTATTTAATAGATGCTACATGTGCATTTTATTTTCAAACTTAATGCAGCTATGACCAAATGTACTGACTCCTAAACTATCATTGGTACAAGTACCAGTCGGTGAAGACCCAAATCATGACGAGAAACACAAGACTTCTTCATGCACTCATAAAAGTAAAATCCTTCGGTTGTTGTGAGATGAAGCAAAATATGTTACAAAGTCATCCATGTTGAGGCCCCGTGCCCTCCTTGACTCTATGCTAAGTGTTCCAATGTGACTTAGCCTGGCATCAGCCATTGTTGTCCTTAGGTAACTTTTAATTAATTTTAAAGCAGAAAAGCTTCTCTCACAAGAAGCAGTACTAACTGGACTAACTACTGCAATCTTGCAAAGTCTGAATAATTCATGTAAAACCTCTTTATAAGGTTCAAGAAACAGAATAAAATCAAGCAAAGTAGAAGGTGTGCCTAAATCACTCTTTATTCTCTGATCAAGCAAACGCCTTATTTGGTGCACTTCATGTTTCAGGTCATCTAAATCTGACTCAAAGATATGTCCAAAAGCAATCAGAGGCTCCTCATTCAAGAAAGTTGCACTTTTGGGGTTTAGGGACTGCACTCCTTGCATGATCTCACAATTTTTCTTTGAAAAACGCCTCTTTAACTCCGCTATGAGACAGTCAAGCACCTGATTAAAGAGTGGTCTGGGGAAGCCCTCGTCATCACATTTTCTCTGTCCTATAGTGCTCATTACAAGTGAGTCAAGAAATTTTGAACTTAATCTTGGATTTCTTCTGTCAATTTTTACACTGATTTTGCTCTTCTCAGCAAGTTCCTCAACCTCTTTCCATAGTTCATCAAAGTACTTTTCATTTCTGTAGTCCTGGAAAGTGTCTATAAGAGCACCTACTAGATCTACAGCTCTTGCTAGGTCAAGAGTGCTGGACTGAAGCATGTCGGAAAGACATTTGGCATCACCAAGCACTTTACAAAAGGTAACCAAAAGACCTAAAAATTGGATATCTATTTGAAGAAGCAGGCCCCTTGCCTCCACTGTTCTTTCGCCATTTCTTTCAAGTGCAATATCCTGCAACAATCTCAGAACTGCTGGAAGTCTGTCTCTCATGGTACGGCATGCCGTATACCTGCAGGCCCACCTCGTATCTGAAAGTGCCTGGAGCTCCCTGGGTTGTTCTGCTGGATACAACTCTTTCTGTACGTCAAGCCACCTCAGATGAACATAAGAGCCAGACACAAAGTTATGAAGCTGCTGTAGAAGTGCAAAAAAGTCAACGACCTCAGGGACTGCTTTGGTAGCATCAACAAGGACTAAATTCAAGCAATGTGCGTTACAATGAACATAAAATGCAAATCTGGCATTGCTCTGAATTCTGGCAGATACACCAGAATGCTTCCCACTCATGACGGATGCACCGTCATAACCCTGTCCCACTAGGTTATTCCTGTAGTCCAGACCATGTTTCTCAAGACAGCTAATGATCATTGCACTAAGACCTGCTGCATTAAGGCTTTCAGCTGCCTGGAAACATAGGAAGCTTTCGTGGATGACACCATTGTAATAATATCGTACAACCAAAGACATTTGTTCCTTTTTTTGCAAGTCTTTTGTTTCATCTGCAATAACACTGAACACTTCACATTCCTTCACTTCTTTTATGATTTCAGTCTGTACCATCTCTGCTAAGCCCTGAAGAATTTCATTTTGGATTTGATGACTTGTGTATTTTGCATTGGCACATCCTCTAAGCTTTTTTTCAATTAACTGATCATGCTTTGCTATTTCATCCAATATAGCCAAAAAGTTTCCCTTATTTCTAGAGTCCCCAGACTCTCGATGACCCCTTTGAGCAATATTTTGTGTTGCAGTCAAAAGAAGAACATCGGCTATTGTTTTAATATAATAACGGTTTTCTTCCACCACTTTTTTCCGGTTTGTGTTTATAGAATTTAGCATGGTTGTATTTCCCTCATTAGCCCTTTTATATTGACTCCATGCATACATTGCATTTACATGGTGCTCTAACTTTGAGTGAAGCTTAAATCCAGACTCCTTGGACAATGCCTTTTTCCAATTACTGAAGCCGGAATGCGAAGCAAAGACACTATCTGGTGCATTAGGCAAAGAAAAATGCCTACAGGCAAAGCAGTAGGAGGAGTCTTTAATAACAGAATATTCTAACCAAGAATAGTCTTTGTACCAGGAGCTGTGAAAAGTTCTCTTTCTTGTTCCATGCTGAGTTCTGGGGAAGTTTGTCAAACTTGGCTGAACAGGGCCCTGTTCTTTTGACTTTGAAATATCTGGAATACAAACACAATGGTTATGTACACATAATTTACATGATCATTATGTCATGTAAATTGTGCAGCTACTAAGCAGGTCTTAGTGTAAGTAAAATTACCACTGGGTCCTTTTGGAAAAGCAAAAGGAGTGCTGGACACTGCTGAGAAGAGATCAGTGGTATCTCCTGCAATTGCCCCTTCTGGCTCATCATCATCCTGGTCAGGCGCAGAGCTTTCTGTGTTTTCAGACTCCTCCTTTGATGGAACTACGTTGTAAAAACAGTACATTAACATAATTGAACCAACAATTAAAGAAACACATTAGCAGAAGCCAGCAAGTAAAAATAACCTAAAACGGGGCAGGAATTTGACTGTTTCTGTAGATACTCTGACCTGGTGATGGTGGATTGGTGTTTGCCAGACTTTCTTTCTCGTGACTGTTCTCAGGACATGAGCTACCAGGACTGCTGATGTCAGAGCTGAACCCTGTTTGATCTGTGCCTGATTTGCTTCTTTTTATAAAGAAGCTGTCTATCCTGCCTCCCTGTCTTTTCATTCTCAACTGACCCTAGGAAAAAAAACAAGCCAGTCATGTTATGCCAAGTATCACTTCCTATTACTTAGTGTTAATAGATCCCCACTTCCAGTGTGTAGGTCAGGGGAAACAGACTGTGGCTGTATGTTCAGCATTCAAACTTCTCAGCTACTGGACCGACTAACCTGTTTTTGTTCATGATCATTATCGACTTTATTTATAAAGCACTTTAACAGCAGCCAGAGCTGAAATAAAGTGCTAAACATCAGCGATAAGATAAAAGAAAACATAAAAGAAAATGACAAAGCTAAACACATAAGAATTTAAATAAATTAAACATTTCATGGAAAACATAATAAAGCAAAAAGAGTAACAGATTAAATTGTCACAAGTTCATGCCCTTTCCTAGGGGAAACGGAACCTCTAACAAAGTGTTGCCGTTTCATAGAAAATGTTTAGAAAAGAATTAGTAAAAATAGCAAATGTCAGTGGGGAACTTGTGTGGAGTTTTTTCACTCATTTTATAGTACAAGCTGGCTCCATTAGCATTACCTTTCACAGGTAAGAAAGAAAGAACACAATTTTATGAACAGAATTTCTTGACTTTGTGGCCAAACGACAGCTTCTGAGCCAATAAATATTTCCCATGTAATTATATTGGCCAGAAGTAACTACTCTGATTTTTATTTTCTTAGTATAGCTAACATTTTTCATTCTGTATAGTTTTATTTAATGCGAGAGCTAATAAGAAATCGCTGTTAGAAAGAAAGAGCATTACAGACCAGAGGATTTTGGCAGGTCATATAATCAGGAATGTCGTGATCCATTCTGTCTGATAACACATGCACCACGTTGGATACTTTTTTTTTTACTTCCCGTATTTATCCTCCCGACATTGTTCAGGCAGACGTGAGTGGTAAACACACTGAAACACGTCAGCGTCTTTACAATACTTTTTGCTTCTGCGTGCATTACGAGTCTGACTGGCAGACGTGACGTATCATAGCAACTGGCCGACTCGCTCACTAAGTCGGCGTCTACGTATGTCTATAGCTGTAGCATTGTTAGCTTGATGCTCGCAACTTATAGTAGTAACTCAACTACCAGAAACTATTTCCTGGCTGAGCACAAAATGTTTTTAACGGGGTTTTTTTATTGGTAGTAGTAAACCATTGTAAAACTTACCTTTGAAGTCAGATTATCCGTCTTGGAGTCAAATCGACTGTATTCCTCTTAGCTGTACAATATTTCTCTATCGTCTCTTCGCGGTTCTCCTTCTCTTCTTCTGTTGGGTCAACTCTGTTGTGTCCAAATGGTGTATCACAATAAACGTAAATGGTGCATATCGCCCCCTGCTGCTTTTGAGCAGTCACAACAGTCACAAGTGTCACAACCCATTGTGGTACATAGTGCTACCTACTGTGAAGGAATGACTGGGTGTAGTGACATGTCGATCATTTGGGGGGGCCGCTGGGGGGGCCAATCAGATGGCTGGGGGGGCACTGGCCCCCCCGGCCCCCCCTCTAGCTCCGCCTCTGCTCCACTGACCCTCCCCTCCTCGTTTCCTTAGCGTAAGCAGCTCACCGCGGCTGCGCAGTGTCCGTCTCTAGGCAACCGTGACGTTCAGCGTCGGTCCGTAGCGTTCAGGGTCCTTTAGCTCCCGCCACAACAATGTAGCTGACCTTAATATTTCCTGTGTTTTATTTTGGTTATTATTGTTAAACTCAGTGTTGATGTGTGTATTATAGGCGTGTCTATCGGACAGTTATGTATCGGTTCAATACGGGACAAACATTTAACGGCCAAATATGGGACGACTCGGTATTTTACGGGACGGGTGGCGACCTGATTGAGGGGAGCTGAGAAACAGTTTTAGGGATGCTAAAGCTAATGCTCCCCTAAAACTGGGCTAGAATCGCCACTGGTGTAATGTCCAGTTCACACCACACGATTTTAGAATTGTCGGCCGATTTTCCAAACCTGAGACACTAGCAGACAATAAACCGTAGGTGTATCGGGTCGGACCGGGTCGGACGGGCCGTGTGTCCAGCCACAAGGCAAGAGCAACACACCACATGAACCGATTTCTCTCACCGACATTCAGATTCCAGACAGGAAGTCCCGTAAAACCCCAAACAGACGTGAATTTAGAGTAAACCAACACGGTTTAGTAGAAGTTTGTGAGCTTATTTTAAAAGATGTAACAAAAAGAAAAGGACGGGGCTTTATTTGCTGCACTATGATGTGGAGGTGAGTTATTCTGTTTTTTCGTCTTTACCATTTGTGTGTTTAACCTTCATCAGTTAATTAGTATTTGCCATGTTAATGTTTAAAATTACATTGAGAACAATGGGCACAAAATAATGGCTACAAGTCCAGTTAACTAGTTTTAAAACCAGCATTAATCAAAGTTTTACTACCTGCAGTGCATGTGGATTCATGACGTAAAGTCCTGACTGGATGAACATCATTAGAACCTTTTTATGTCACGTTAATGATGAACAGCTGAAAAGTTAGCGGGTTCATGAACTCCTGGTCATTTCTGTATTCTCTGCAGTAATGTTGAATGAACATCCATGTTGTTGCCACATATCATCTCCGATCTCCGCTGGACTTTTTCTCTCCATTGGAGCTCGGCTGGCATGATGCTGCCATCACCTGCTCAGGTTCTCCTGGTTCAGTTCTGCCGAACCTCCAGTCGGTCGTGGCAGATTCATGATGAACTGATTGATAAAATATGATTGACTGGAATGGATTATTAATTAAAGCTTTTTATGCCAGATGACGTGTTGTGAATTCTAACTTTATAAACAAACTAAATCAAATTGAAGCTGCACTTCCTGTCGGTGTCCAGTAGGTGTCCTTCTTCCCTTTCTGATCGCTGATCACTAATCGATGAGAAATCTGATCAGGACACAAACAGCTGGCTGACATCTCGCCCTTTATCGCGACATCTCCTCCAAATCTCCAAGAGAAGGTGAATCACACAATCACACACGCGCTCTGACGCTCCCCTGTTGATGTTCTGCGCTTGCGCGGTGTGTCGATGTCAGAACTGAGGTACCGAGCTGCTGTTACTGGAGCCGAGCCGAACAGAACCCCCATAGCCAGTCCGATCCGACCCACCAGAACCAGCAGAGGTTCCCCATCGACGGAGAGGAGCCGGCCTGGCCCGGAGCACCGGGAGTCCGGCGGAGAGAGACGAACCGGGCCGAAGCAGCCACCGTAGAGACGGAGGTGGGCTCACTGCAGAACAAGGACCAGACGGAGTCCAGAACACAGCCAGGCGCTCTCAGTGCAGGAGCTTCCGGAACCAGGGTCCAGATGAGGTTCCGGTTTTGTTCCGCAGGCTGACCCATCTCCTGATGTCCTCACAGCTGTCTCACCTGGCAGTCTGAACCCAGGGTTTACTGCGCCCTTCCACAGGCGGCATCCGCATCTGGAGGACAATCTGGGACAGAAACCAACAAACAGGATCTAAAAAATAACATCTGGAGGAGACAGGAGACACGGAGAACACCTGGAAGACATCCAGGGAGAAGGACAAAACCTCAGCAGGAGACCTACAGACGGAAACATCTGGAAGACACTGAGAGGCGCGGCGTTGTAAGGTAAGATAGATTTAAAGAAAGTCCAATCAGAACAACCTGACAGACAGGAGAAAGAGGGACAGCTGGAGCGTGGACGTGGACAGTGAGCTGGAAATGTTTAAAAATGAGAAGTTGGAATATTTAGTGTTAAGGGACAGAGACAGGGTTGGACACAGTGGGACATGCACTGACGGCTGGACATTTATTGTATCGTTTATCATATATTGTAATAAATTTTTTTTCATAAGAAGTTTGATTTATTATCATACTGTCAGGATTAATAGTTTTACTGTTTTTTTACTGTTTATTCAATAAAAGCATCAATAAATAAGTTTGGAAACAAAGTTATCACATTAATTCATGTGATTGGCCTCCTAAAGAGACAAATGGGAATATTTTCAAAACCATTACTTGTGTTCATGTGACACACAGTTGCCTAAAAAAAAAAAAAAAATAGTTCTTATCGCCACTTTTGTCGTTATCACAGTACTACTAAATAATCGTGATAAAACTTTTGGTCCAGGTGTTAGTCTGGCCCCACTGACATTTGGGTTTTTTCTTCCTGGCAGGTTCCATGTAACCGGACCGGCAGACATGGACCTGCACCATTGGACCTGCTTCCCAATCCTCGCCGTCCTCGTGCTGGTTCTGGTCCAGGTCGTGGTCCAGGCCCGCTCTGCGGCAGCAGGACGCGCTGACAGGAACTCCATCGAGGACGCCACGGTGAACGCCACCGTGATGGACCGAGGGTCCTCCGTCCACATGATGAGCAGTGAGGACGGGACGTACGGGCAGGACTCTCCCAAGATGGACGCCCGGGGCATCGTCCTCACGCCGGCGCCGCATCATGGAGGTACTCGCGTCACAGGTCACATGACCTACCTGACACTGCCTAAGAGTTCCAGGTGTTAGTCTGGTTCTGACGAGAGGGAGAAACAAGGACATCCAGGATCTAGTCTGGCCCCGACAAGACAGCCAGAAAAAGTTCCAGGTCTTAGTCTGGTCCTCAAGATTGGGAGTAATAACTGGAAGCTGGTTTCACCTCGTTAACCTCGTTCACATCTGAATCGTTTGTCAGAAAATCTCTACTAAGCTCTGGACCTGATTGTTGTCATGGCAACTGTCTTGTAGTCTTCTGCTGCAGCTGTGAGTTTTTCTCGCCATCGCTACTGCAGCTGCAGCTGAGTTTAGTCGGGGAGTCGGAGGATGCAGCGGCTCTGAGTCCGGCCGAGACACTGCAGAGGTTTTCTGGCTGCTGAAGGACGGAGCGTCTCTCTGCTCCGGAGTGTCAGATTACAGTCAGGCGCTGCAAGGACACTGCAGAGAGGAGCTGGAGGAGCTGAAGGAGCTGCTCCTGCTGCTCCTGCTGCTCCTCTTCATCCCCCCTCCTCCCCCTGCTACTGCTCTTCATCCTCCTGCTCTTCATCCTCCTCCTCTTCATCCTCCTCCTCTCCCTGCTCCTCCTGCCGGTCGCCTGATCACGCAAACGGAGTCAGGAGCTGAAATGTTTCCTCCTTTAAACAGGGGGAGCGTTGTTGTTACAGACAGGAAGTGATGTCAGAACCAGCACAATTTAAACTAGGAATGTTTTTATTCCGTCAGCTCAGCACCAGAACCGGTCCGGACGTGTTCTGGGCTCCTCTGAGTTGATTTGTTCTGACGTCTGACTGCTGCTTTGTTCTTAAAGTGTCCCAGATCATGATACCACCTCTACCTCTGCCGGCTGTTTGGCCATTTAAATGTGTCTACCTCATAAATAAAAACCTCTGGACCTCCATCTTGGAGGCAGTAACCATGGTAACGGTGTCTCCTCAGTGGTGGACCGGCAGGGCTGCGACCCAAACACCCGCTTCCTGGTTCCGCCCCGCAGCGTCCACTGGGTGGCGCTGCTGCAGCGAGGGAACTGCACCTTCAGGGAGAAGATCCTGAAGGCGGCCGCCTACAACGCCACGGCGGTTCTGGTCTACAACAACTCCACTGACAAGACCGTCAAGATGGGCCACGAAGGTTAGAACCGGGTCAGAACACACTGACCGCCCAGATCTGGACTGGATCAGAACCTTTTCTGAACCGGGTCAGAACCTGCAGAGTGTCCTTCCTGGTGATCGATCAGAGTAAATTTAGCCACCGGTTGGATTTCTCTCTGACCTCTGAGGCGGTTCTGACCCGAAGGTCGCAGCATCCAGAACCAAAAATAAACCGAATCACACAAAACCTCCTGCCTGGTTCTGAAGGAGAGGCTGGTGTAGTAGGCTGGTTCTGATCAGTAGAATCGGGCCGGGTTCTGTTTGGTTCTGTGTGCAGGTACGGGCGACATCGTGGCAGTGATGATCACGGAGGCGTACGGGAAGGAGATCCTGGCCCACCTGGACCGGAACCTGACGGTTCTGGCCTCTCTGGGTTTCCGTAGTCCCAGCAGGAACCTGAACCGCGGATCGCTCGTCTTCGTCTCCGTCTCCTTCATCGTCCTCATGATCATCTCCTCCGCCTGGCTCGTCTTCTACTTCATCCAGAAGATCCGCTACGGCGCCGGCCGCCACCGCAGCCAGGTGAGACGGCTGAGGCGGTAGCGAGGCTAAGCTAGGCTAGGCTAGATGAGGCTAAGCTAGATGAGGCTAAGCTAGGCTAGATGCTGGACTGCTAGCATGCTGCGTTCAGGTCCAGGTGGAGACTCCAAACACAGCACCTGAAGGCAGCAGGTCCTGGTGGGCGGAGTCAGGTGCAGGTTGTGGATAGAAACGTTTTCTATGATCTTCAGTGATGTAACGCTCTTCTTCTTCTCCTGCTACTGAGTCTATGAATGCTGGGATTTGTAGTTTTTGTTTTTTCCTAACAAACAATCTTCGCCAGCTGAGGTTTGAATGTTAATGGAGGACAGCCACACAAACTGCAGGGCAGAAACTGGTTTTTAATTGTTCGTGGGCGGAGCTTTGTGTCACTTCAACAAGGGATTCTTCGTCCTGATTGGACGTTAACGTCTGTCATCTCTGTCCCCCAGCGTCGCCTAGGAGACGCAGCCAAGAAAGCCATCGGGAAGCTGACGACGAGGACAGTGAAGAAAGGAGACAAGGTAAACTCAGACACCAACATGATCAGTCATAGATCGGACCTGCACAGAACGGTTCTGGTTCTGTTGACTGACGGCTGTCTTTCCTGTCTGTCCTGAAGGAAACGGACCCGGACTTCAACCACTGCGCCGTGTGCATCGAGGCGTACCAGCTCAACGATGTGGTCCGGATTCTGCCCTGCAAGTGAGTCCAGAACCGGGTCCACACCTGAAGGAGTCTGTTCCCCAAGCCTTTTCTGACTGGAGCTGTCCAACGTGTCTCAACGTGTCTCAATGTGTCTCTGTCTCCTGCAGACACGTCTTCCATAAGGTGTGCGTGGATCCTTGGCTGAACGAACACTGCACCTGTCCCATGTGCAAACTCAACATCCTCAAAGCCCTGGGCATCATGGTGAGTCATCGCTGACATCACCAGCTGGGGGACAGGTGTGATGGATGACTGTGTCCCATCTGTCCTCTGTCTTAGACCAGTCTGCCCTGCGTGGACACTGTGGTTCTGGATGTGGAGCGTCTGGGAGTCGGTCAGACATCCGGCAGCCAGAGGGTGCCGCTGAGTGACCAGAACCAGCCGTCCATCAGCCTGGAGCCTCTCAGTCCCCCCCATGTTGAGACCGCGCCCAGAACGCCCGCTGACATCACCGTGGCCGTAACCAGTAAGAACCCAGAAGAAGAGCAGAGCGTCACAATCAGCTGGCTTCAACTTTACTCCAGAGTACAAAAACTTCACAGTAAAGAAAAACCTTTGCACTGGCTGGTGGACTGCTTCACAAAACGTAGAGTTTTACAGTAAAATAGCTTCACAGCAGAGCAACAATGTCACCCTGAAGTAAGGCAACATGTCTCCATTTAAATACTGAGTCAGTAGATCAACACAGCAACATCTTTACATTAACCAACGAACTTTAGGCTGACGAATATCCGTACACTAAATTCAGAAACTTTAAACTGAAGTAGCACAACTTTACACCAAATTACAACATAACAACCTCACATTGACGTATAAAAGTACAACAACTTTACAGCTACTTTTAATGATTTTAAATCGTCTGCCAAAGAACTAGGACCAAAACTTGATCCTGGTTGATTAGCATGCACCTGTTAGCAGTGCATGCTAACGGGTACGTCTATCGATGGGTCCAGTTAAAGAGCTGCTCCGTTTACCTGTTCAGGTACTGATGACCCGGTCTACCTCCAGAGCTGCAGCTCTGCTCAGAGTTACCTTGAATTGGATCCTGGTTCTGGTTCTTGTTCTGGTTCTGGTTCTGGTTCTGGTTCTGGTCCTGGTACCGGTTCTGGTTCTGACGTCTGTGCTTTGATGTTTCCCGCCTCGGCAGGTGGAGGTCACTTCTTCAACAGGAACTCCATGTCTCCTCGGAGCAACGTCTGCGAGATGGAGCTGCCGGACATCCAGGCGTCGCTCGATCTCCACGACAACAACAAGTCCTGAGACCGGTCACCATGGTTACAACCGCACACCGACACCAATCCCCCTGCCGATGGACGGAAAAACCGCCGTGGACCCGCAAAGTCCTGCCGGGGGGGTTCTTGTTGGGATGTGGGGTTGGAAAGTCGGATAGCGACCGCCTTCAGCCACAGAAAGACTTTACTGACGTTCCCGACAATCCCAAGGTTTCAAACTTTGGTCCTGTTCCTTTAAAGCTCCTCTCCTGTTTCTGGATCAGAAACCCTCCCTCACTTTTCAGTGTCTGTGGAAATGACCAGGATGTAAAACTTTGGGTTTCTTTCAGGTTCCCACATGTGTTCTAGATGCTAAATAACTCTGAAAAGCCAAAACGTTCCGGTAAAGTCGTTAAGATTCCCAGTGCAGTCGCTGGGAATGTTTTCTTGTGCCTGAAGAGATTTGGGTCTCTTGCTTAAAGGTTCTAACTTTCAGAAATGCTGAGCCTCGGTTCTGAAAATGATACTGTTTTTTTCTGGATCAATTCCTCAAGACCTGATCAGTTTCTGCAAAAATTTGATCAAGGAATCCGGAGATCAGGAACGTCTCTGAAACCTTCCTTTGGATACATCGTTCCTACAAACGTTCCTGAGAGAGCGACAAGTAATCCTGCAGTTTCATGGGAAAGTTCCTGAAAAGGTTCTGCGTTATTTAGGTTCTCTCTGCTGGCTCTTCCAAAGGTTCTGCTGCTTTAGGACCTGGATCAGCGCCTTCCCGGTCATCTTGGGGAACAGAACCAGATACTGTCCCAAATCTGGATGGTGATGGAGCAGAACCTTCAGAACATCTCAGAGAGCCTCAGGTGGTCCAGGTTCTGGAACATCTTTATCTCTGAAGGGAAGCTCACAGAGTCCAGGAACAGATCAGGTTCCTGGAGTTCCTGGCGGGGCTCAGACTGAGGGGGTGGAGCTCAGTCTTCAGGAGGGGCGGGGTTCTGCTGGAAGGGGTGGAGCCTTTGAAGAGGGGCGGGGCTCCAGGAGCCATATTCCTTCCTGTTCTAAAATGTTCCTGGTGTTCCAGCAGGGAATCCCGGTGAGGACGCTTCCTTCAGGGATGGACTGCTGCTTTCAATTGTATTCTGAATAACTCAGCGTGTATTAATACTAATAATCAGTATATAAACAGCATTAAACAATCTATATTCCGATTGGTTCAGCAGTAATAAGTGACCTGAAAATGTCCTGAGACGCTGAGCTGCTGTCCACGTCTCTCTGTCCGTCCATGTCTCTGTCTGCATCTGTCTCTGATGATGATGATGGTGGTGGGGGTCCTCTGTGTGGTTACTGCTGCAGCATCATGTCTGATTAAACGTCATTAAAGCGTCTGCTGCATTCACTCTACAGTTTGTCTCCGTCTTTCTGGAAGTCTGATACTCTGGATCCGGATGGCTCCGTTCATTCGTCCCAACTTCCCAGGAGAATCATTCACATTAAAATCAGTTCACTGAGAGACAAAGAGCAACTTTTGGATTTAGACTCTGACTTCCATAACTTCAGATTTTTACCAAACTAAAACATTCAGAGCATCTCTACAAACGTGGATTTAAGCTCTACTCTCCACATGCAAACACCACTTTTAATAAGTTACGGGTAGAGTTGCAAACATTGATTTTTGTCAAACATGTTTCCATTAAAGTTACTATTGTTGACATGAGGAGCGGCCATGTTGGATTTTTAAGTCAATGTTTTGAAGGTTGACATTAGGGATGATTGGTTTAATAAATTGAAACGGTTCCAAATTGGACACCAAGCTGCAGGCAACACCAAGGTTTCTTCAAGAACTCTTCAGAACGTACTACTTTTTTCTGCATAATCTTTTTTTTTTTTCCAGTTGTCAAGATGTTTTTTCTGTAAATCTTTTTTCCCTCAGTTTTTCCAGTGAAATTATTTTTCATTATAATTTATGCAACATTTGAGTCCTTTTTTAGACTATAATTTATCTCAGTTATTTATTTTTACAGGTTATTGTTTCATCAACAAAGCACAAATGAACACAGATTACAGCCAGGTTAAAATTTCTTCTCTTATTTTCCAGCATTCCGAGACACAAACGAAATTTGGGGATTGATGCAGCAAATTCCTGCTGCTGAGCCAGAAACTTATAAATATGCTAAATAATTTGGTGGAAGTTCAGACGAGCAGCAACGTCTCTCAGATTTCAGTTGGGACGATTACGGTTTTTTTCCTGTTATAAACATGTTGACGTCATGTCGTACAGCACGTAGAAGGCGTGGCCTAACGTGTCACACCCGGAAGTGATGTAGAGTCATCAGACTCGCTGAAAACAACAGTACCAGAACCAGGACCAGACAGAACCTGGTTCCGGATTCTGTCCGGAGTCTACCGGGTCTTTGGGTCAGCGCAGTGGCCGACATGTGGATCGAACCGGAGGAGGTTCTGCTGGCCGGGGCTCTTTGGGTCTCGGAGCGGGCCAACCCGTTCTTCATCCTGCAGAGGAGGAGGGGGCACGGCCGCGGAGGGGGGCTGTCCGGTAGGTTCGGTTCCGTTCGGTTCGGTTCTGTCTGAGGGAGCAGAGGAGGGGGCTGCTGATAGAGGTCTACTCGGTTCGGTTCGGTTCGGTTCTGAGCAGGTTGGGTGAGGGGGTCAAGGGGTCCGTCCAGTTCGACTGGTTCCGTTGGGTGTCGGTTCTCCGGTTCGGTTCCGCTGGTGGACCTGGTTCTGACAGAACCTCCAGTAATGCTCAGCAGAACCGGGGTTCGTTCGGTTAGCCTGGGTGGATCTCCATGGCAACACCATGAACGGTTCCGGATCGTTAGATGCAGAACTAGAAACCCGGTTCAGAGGACAGAACCGGACCAGACGGGAGGTGACGTCAGATCTGCTTGAAGTAACGTCATGAGGGCTTAGCTGGTAACCCAACAGGTGATTTATGTTTCACCCTGTGAGGTCAAACCTGCAAGGCGGTGGTGAGTCTGTCCACCAGTCCCTGTCCACCAGTCCAGAACCAAGACCACTCGGCTTCTTATGGACCGTTTTCTAGTCTCCTATGTTGACTCAGGGACCGAGGGATGGAGGTCATGGGGTCATGGGGTCGATGTGTAGAGTTGCATGTCTTCAGCGTAAGGTAGAAGTTGTTGTAGTACCGTCTAATCTGCGCTAGGGGGAGCTGTAGCTGGCAGAGCGGCTGGTCCTGATGATGTCTGCTGGTCCTCGGTGTCTCTGCAGGTCTTCTGGTGGGAACGCTGGACGTGGTTCTGGACTCCAGTGCCAGGGTGGCTCCCTACAGGATCCTGCTGCAGACCGCCGACTCCCAGATCTACTGGAACATTGCCTGTGGTGAGCAGGAGGACTGGGAGGACTGGGAATATTCTGGATGCAGGTATCTTTCCAGATTTTTCCTTCCATCTCATCTTGCAGGCTCGTCGAGGAAGGAGATCACGGAGCACTGGGATTTCCTGGAATCCAACCTGCTGCAGACGATCTCCATCTTCGACAACGATGAAGACGTCATCACCTTCGTCAAAGGAAAGATCTCGGTATGTCTCCGCCGGTTTGGCTTGCTGGGATGTGTTCCTGTCTGCTTAGTGATGTCACTTCCTGCAGGGCATCATCGCGGAGGAGAACCGACTGAAGCGGAGCGAGGAGCAGGAAGAGAACAGCGGGAAGTTCCTGGAGGCGGAGCTGAAGATGCGGAAGCTGTTTGGGATGCCAGAGGAGGAGAAGCTGGTGAACTATTACTCCTGCAGCTACTGGAAGGGGCGTGTCCCGCGCCAGGGCTGGCTCTACCTGTCCATCAACCACCTGTGCTTCTACTCCTTCCTGCTGGGGAAGGAAGGTACCGTCAGCCAATCGCACGTCTGCGTTAACTTGTCCGCAGCGATTGCTGACGTGTGTGTCCGATCCGCTCAGTGACGCTGGTGGTGCAGTGGACCGAGGTGACCCAGCTGGAGAAGAACGCCACCCTGGTGTTCCCGGAGAGCGTCCGCGTGAGCACCCGGAACGCCGAGCATTTCTTCTCCATGTTCCTGAACGTCAACGACACCTTCAAGCTGATGGAGCAGCTCGCCAACATCGCCATGCGCCAGCTGCTGGACAATGAGGCGTTCGCTGCCGACCGCTCGCTGCCCAAGGCCTGCAAGACGCTGAAGAACGTCTCTGCCCTGAAGAGGTCTCACTCTGACCGTTTTCTCTGTGTCCAAACGTGTCTGCCGCGGCTCTGACCGCGTCGGCCGCGTTCTGTCTGCAGGGACTTCGACGCCCGGGCCAAGAACGAGCGGTACCGGTCCATGTTCCGGCTGACGCAGGACGAGCGGCTGGACGGACACACGGACTGCACGCTGTGGACGCCGTTCGCCAAGATGCACGTGGTGGGCCAGCTGTTCATCTCCAACAACTACATCTGCTTCAGCAGCAGAGAGGAGGACCTGTGCCAGCTCATCATCCCACTCAGAGAGGTGAGCCCAGTAGCAGCAGAACTGGGCCGAGCCTTCCTGCAACTGCAGCAGAACTGTTATGACATGTTCTGATGGAATCGTTTTGACCTCACAGCATGTCACTGTGAAGATTTGTAAGGCGTGGGTACAGGGATAAACATTAGCATGCTACGCCCTCAGTTCATATTTCCCATCTGCCACTTGAATTTCCAATTTTGAGCCTCTTAAAATAAAATCAGACACTGAGGACTTTGCTGTTAGCGAGTCTCAGGTCAGTCAACAGGAAGGAGAAGATGAGAGACGGTCAACTTAATGGTTAGCGTTAGCTTCCGCTAATGGTTTTATGTGTAAAGAGGTTTAGCATTAGCGTGCAGTAATATTTTTATGTGTTTAACAGTTTAATAGCCGAGACTCTAATTTAGTCGTTAGTGAACCTAGCCACTGGCAATAGCTACCGCTAATTTTCTTTCAAACAACCATGGCGGCCATTTTAAAAAAGGCTAATGTCTTTTTGGAAAAAAGCAAACCTTCATCTGGATTACTGTTGGTCTCGCATGTTCAGCCATCTTTGTCTGCAGCTGGACGCCTCTTTGCTTTTGGAGACGATTGTCCTGTAATTTACCCATGATCCTCTGCTCTTCAGGTGACCATCGTGGAGAAGGCGGACAGCAGCAGCGTCTTGCCGTGTCCCGTCTCCATCAGCACCAAGAATAAGATGAACTTCCTGTTCGCCAACCTCAAAGACAGGGACTTCCTGGTTCAGCGGATCTCAGACTTCCTGCAGCGGACGCCGGACGGCTCGTGGAGCGACACCAACCCGCTGTCTCTGATTGGCTCCTCGGTACGCCAGGCCTGGCTGTCAGAACCTTGTGGTTCTGGTTCTGTCTCATGTCTCTCTGTTCCCAGGGCTCCACCGGCGTCCCCCAATCCGCAGGATCCGACTCCGTCCACGAGGGGCGCCATTACCACGGCGGCCTGCCCACCGCCCAGCAGGGCCTGCTGCGGCTGTTCCAGCAGGACGGCCCGGAGGACCTCGGCCCGAAAGCTGTGAGTACGATTCCCGAGGCGGGGCGGGGCGGGGTGCCGGGGAGACGCTGACCCGTCCTCCGTCCCGCAGATGAAGGAGCGGATGAAGGAGGAGGCGTGGAACATTCACTTCTCCGAGTTCGGCCGGGGCGTCTGCATGTACAGAACCTCCAGAACCCGAGAGCTGGTTCTGAACGGGATCCCGGAGCGCCTGAGGGGGGAGCTGTGGCTGCTGTTCTCCGGTCCGTCTCCGTTCCGCTTCCTGTCTCCGCTTTCCTGTCCCCGTCTCCACTCACCCGCCTCCACCCGTCTGTGCAGGCGCTCAGAACGAGATGGCCTCCCACCCTGGCTACTATGGCGACCTGGTGGAGCAGGCCACGGGCCTCTGCTCATTGGCTACCGAGGAGATCGAGCGCGACCTTCATCGCTCGATGCCCGAGCACAGAGCCTTCCAGAACGAGACGGGCATCGCCGCGCTGCGCCGCGTCCTGACCGCCTACGCCCACCGCAACCCCAACATCGGCTACTGCCAGGTACAGAACCCAAACAGAACCCGGGATCGGGCCCAGAACCCAAACAGAACCCCGGATCAGGCCCAGAACCCGGGATCAGGCCCAAAACCCAAACAGAACCTTTTGTCAAATCTCACTTTGATCTCCAGCTCCGTTAAATTTTAACGTTAAAAAACAAAATCCATCAAACATGAGAAACTTCCTGACCCAGCGGTTCTGACCCAGCGGTTCTGGAAGGGTTAGGGTTAGGAACAGGACCAATGGACTCGTTGTTGGTGGGTTGAAAGCTTCATGTTGAACTGAAGAAGTAAAAACTGGAATATTGTTTAAAATAAAAGATTTAATAAATTCTCATTTTTTCCTCATTTGTCTTGTTGAGGAAATGCAGGTAAAAACATGAATAAACTCTTTATTATAAGTAATTATTTAAAGTTTAAAGATATTGTAAATAATGTTTAAAGCTCTGAACAAACTTCCTAATGGTAGAGAAATGATTTAAATGAAGAGAGAATAAATATAATTTATGAAGTTTGTTAATATCAGGATTCAGGTAAAAACTAAACATGTTTCAGTTAAACTGAAACTGAATGTTGATTTTAAATGAGCTTTAAAATGTAAAATGATCAAATCTATACAGTTATTAGATTTTTGCATTGTGTGATCATGTTTGTAAATAATGTGTGTATTTAGATGCATGTTTGTGTCTATAGAGGATATTTTATGCTTTAGCTGAGGATGAACGGAAGTTTGTTGTTATTATTGTTTTTGTTTTCTGTGGGGATTTTTTAACATTTTTTATTTAAGATTATTATGAATCCAACATATAGGCATATGTATATTAATACATGCACTTACATAAAAAACGTTTTCTGTGTTTAATGTTGATAATTTACCAAAATAAACTGAACTGAAACTTTGTCGCCTCCTGCAGGCCATGAACATCGTTACATCCGTCCTGCTGCTGTACGGAACCGAGGAGGAGGCCTTCTGGCTGCTGGTGGCGCTGTGCGAGCGCATGCTGCCCGACTACTACAACACCCGGGTCGTAGGTCAGTGGACCGGGTCGTAGGTCAGGGGTTGAAGTTCTGGATCCCAGTCTAGAACAGAACCATGGAGAGTGATCCATGGTTCTGTGACCTGTACCTGACCCCTGGACGTAGTTGCAGGCGGTGTCCTCCAGGGGGCGCCGCCTGATGGTCTGTCCCCTCAGGAGCGCTGGTGGACCAGGCCGTGTTTGAGGAGCTGACCCGGGCCTTCCTGCCGCCGCTCTATGACCACATGCAGGCGCTGGGCGTCATCACCACCATCAGCCTGTCCTGGTTCCTCACCCTCTTCCTGTCCGTCATGCCGTTCGACAGCGCCGTCCTGCTGGTCGACTGCTTCTTCTACGAAGGCATCAAGGTCATCTTCCAGGTACGGAGCCGCGTGGCGCCGGTTACCGGTCAGATGAACCCTTGACCTTCGACCTCGTCTGTCTGCAGGTGGCGCTGGCCGTCCTTCACGACAACATGGACGCCCTGCTGGTCTGCAGCGACGAGGGCGAGGCCATGACCGTCCTGGGCAGGTGGGACGGCGTCCTGTCTCATCGGACCATTTCCTGTTCATCCAAGTTTAACCTAGAAAATAAAATGAAGCAAAATCAGAAACTGAGGAATGTTTGCAAATCTCACAACGGTCATGGAAGGTTAGGGTTCGGTCCGTACTGGGTCCTGTCCGTACTGGTCCGCTTCGTACTGGTCCGCTCCGTACTGGGTCCGGTCCGTACTGGGTTCGGTCCGTACTGGGTCCTGTCCGTACTGGTCCGCTCCGTACTGGTCCGCTCCGTACTGGGTCCGGTCCGTACTGGTCCGGTCCGTACTGGTCCGCTCCGTACTGGGTCCGGTCCGTACTGGGTCCGGTCCGTACTGGTCCGCTCCGTACTGGTCCGCTCCGTACTGGGTCCGGTCCGTACTGGGTCCGCTCCGTACTGGTCCGGTCCGTACTGGGTCCGCTCCGTACTGGGTCCGCTCCGTACTGGTCCGCTCCGTACTGGTCCGCTCCGTACTGGGTCCGGTCCGTACTGGGTCCGCTCCGTACTGGTCCGCTTCGTACTGGTCCGCTCCGTACTGGGTCCGGTCCGTACTGGGTCCGCTCCGTACTGGTCCGCTCCGTACTGGGTCCGCTCCGTACTGGTCCGCTCCGTACTGGTCCGGTCCGTACTGGGTCCGCTCCGTACTGGGTCCGGTCCGTACTGGGTCCGGTCCGTACTGGTCCGGTCCGTACTGGTCCGTTCCAATAGTAAACTCACCTGTCCTGCAGGTACCTGGATAACGTTGTGAACAAGCAGACGGTGGCTCCGCCCACTCCCCACCTGCACGCCTTGCTGACGAGCGGAGACGACCCTCCGCCGGAGATCGACGTCTTCGACCTCATCAAGGCATCCTATGAGGTCAGAGTGATGTCACTTCCTGCTAGCAGCTCTGTGGTCACCTGGTCAGACTGGAAGGTCTCAGGTGGATCAAACTTCTTGTCCTTGCAGAAGTTTGGCAGCCTGCGCTCTGATGTCATCGAGCAGATGCGTTTTAAGCAGAGGTTAAAGGTCATTCAGTCGCTGGAGGACACGGCGAAGCGGAGCGTGGTGGGTGGTGTGTGGACATTTACTCCCACAGAGACGAGGTCGGTCCCTTCACAGGTGTGTCTCTGCAGGTGAGGGCGATGATGACGGAGCTGGCCTTCAGCATCGAGGAGCTGGAGGAGCTTTACTGTCTCTTTAAGGTCAGAGGTCGCCTGAGGTTCTGTCCTCCTTAGGGCCTCTCGGTCTGACTCCTGCCTGTCTCTGTCCTAGTCCAAGCACATGACTAGCTGCTACTGGGGCTCCAGCAGCTCGGCGGCGCAGCGACACGACCCCAGCCTGCCCTACCTGGAGCAGTACCGGATCGACCCGGTCCAGTTCGCCCAGCTCTTCTCGGCGCTGTCCCCCTGGGTCTGCGGAAGCCACACCCCCACGCTGTCGGCCCGGCTCTTCAGGCTGCTGGACCAGAACCAGGACGGGCTGGTCAACTTCAAAGAGTTCAGCACCGGCCTCAGTGAGTCAGCTCCGGACCGCAGACAGGCGGTTCCATCTGGGTCGGTTCTGTCTGACCCGGTTTCACTGTGTTTGTGGTTCTGCAGGTGGGATGTACCACGGCGACATGACGGAGAAGCTGAAGCTGCTCTACAAGCTCCACCTCCCGCCAGGTATCAGCCCCACCAGCTCACCTGACACTCTGGTTCTGATCCGACCCAGGAGCACTGACCAGAACCAGAACTTTAACTGGAGGTTCCACCTGGCGTCCCCAGGTGTTCTGTTGGTGGTCTCACACTGAGCATGCTCAGACTGCCTCAGACCAGAACTTTGACCTGAAAACAATAATAATTTAAATAAAAATGTAGCATTTCCCTTTAACTTTGACCTCTGACCCTTGACTGCAACCGTCTCTGGACCTGGGATCAATAATTAATGTTCAGCTGGATTAGTATTGTGACTGCAGTGCAGCGGCTTCATCTTGTTCTCATGAAGGGAAGAAGCAGGAAAGTTTATTTGATTTCAGATTGTTAATGTTAACGATATGATTCCCATAAAGTTTTCATCTTTGTTTTCAGATTGAAATAACTGTTTTACTATGTTAGCATTTTGGCGCTAGCATGCTAGTTACCCCGCTAGCTTAGCAGCTAACTGCTAAACTGTAAGTGGTGATTCTATCTGCTACCCCAGAGGTCAACCTGCAGGCTGACCCCTCCAGGTGTTGAAAAGTGTCTCACCTGTCCATCTGTTCCAGCTCTGTGTGCTGAGGAGGCGGAGTCTGCTCTGGAGGCCACACACTTCTTTACTGAGGACAAACTACAAGGTACACACACACACACACACACAGATGAAGAGGTACCTGTCCTACACCTGCTCCTTTTGTCTCCTCTTCCTGCTGCCACTGAGCTCTGACTAACACCGACTCTTCTTCCTCCTAACCCTGTCCTCCTCTTCCTCCTCTTCTTCCTCCTAACCCTGTCCTCCTCTTCCTCCTCTTCTTCCTCCTAACCCTGTCCTCCTCTTCCTCCTCTTCCTCCTCTTCTTCCTCCTAATCCTGTCCTCCTCTTCCTCCTCTTCTTCCTCCTAACCCTGTCCTCCTCTTCTTCCTCCTAACCCTGTCCTCCTCTTCCTCCTCTTCCTCCTCCTAACCCTGTCCTCCTCTTCCTCCTCTTCTTCCTCCTAACCCTGTCCTCCTCTTCCTCCTCTTCTTCCTCCTAACCCTGTCCTCCTCTTCCTCCTCTTCTTCCTCCTAACCCTGTCCTCCTCTTCCTCTTCTTCTTCCTCCTAACCCTGTCCTCCTCTTCCTCCTCCTCTCCATCGTGTCTCCTTCCAGAATCCTCCTTCCTGTCTGATCTGGATTCTGTGCGGCAGCAGGAAGTGACATCAGGTTTGTTCTGGTTTTTGAACAATGTTTGTTAGCCTTCCTGATGATGATGATGATGATGATGATGATGAAGTTTTCACCTGAACAGGTGAAGAACCGAAGAATGGAGGAGAAGATGGTGAGGAGAAGAAAGGTAATGCCCCGCCTCCTCCTGAGCGTTGATGGTGTCAACACCTGCTGTCTTTACCTGAGTTTCCTGGCTTGTGTCAGAGGTGAAGGACTACAGGTACTACCTGAGGATGTGGGCCAAGGAGAAGGAGCCCAAGAGGGAAACCATCAAGGATTTGCCCAGGATGAACCAGGTGAGTCCAGGTGCTGCTTAGCTCCCAGGTGAGGCCATCCAGGTGTGTTTACCTGTGTACCTGTGAACAGGAGCAGTTCATCGAGCTTTGTAAGACGCTGTACAACATGTTCAGCGAGGAGCCGAGCGAGCAGCAGCTGTACCACGCCATCGCCACTGTGGCCAGCCTCCTGCTGCGCATCGGAGAGGTCGGCAAGAAGTTTGGCAACGGCGCCAAGAAGGCCGAGGCCCCGCCTCCCGTCCCGCCGGGGGAGGAGGGGCCCGGCAAGGGAACCTCGACCGACGCTCAGGTGTGCCGGGCTCTGGCCGACGCCCAGCTGGAGCCGCCGGCGCCTCCATCTGACGAGGAGACGAAGGACGACACGTCGGTGTCGTCGTTCTCGGTGGTGAGCTCCGGCTCGCTGCAGTGCGAGGACATCGCCGACGACACGGTGCTGGTCAGCGGCGAGGAGAGGCGGGGAAGCGCGCTGGATGCTGATTGGTCAATCACCTTTGAGCAAGTGCTGGCCTCACTGTTGACAGAACCGGCGCTGGTCGAGTATTTTGAGAGGAAGATGGACATCCAGGCCAAAATGGCTGCCTGTAAGGCCCAGCGGGCCGTCGAGCGCCAGATAAGCTCCGCCTCCGACCACGAACTCAGCCAGCAGTCCTCCTGACTCACCTGATCATCTGATCACCTGATCATCTGGTTACCTGGTTACCTGGTCACTTAGTTACCTGGTTAGCTCACCACTCAATTCTCCCTCCTCCTGATTGGTCACCTGCATTTCCTGTGTCTGTTTGACTCTGATTGGAGCATTACTGATGATGTCAAATCACTCTGACTGGTCAGACTGAGCTATGACATCATCATGTGACTTCCTGTGGGTGTTTCACAGCAAAAGCTTAGCTGGTGTTTATTGATCTCTGATTGGTTCGCCGGTCTGCTGCAGGTGAACAGGTGTATATACATCCTGTTTGTCACATGACTCTGTAGTGATGTCATCACAGGAAGTTGGTTTATGTCCTTGTTTTCGTGAATTTAAAAAAAAATAATGGCTGAAAACAACAAACAAGTTCAGTGTTCATTCAAGCTTTTATTTTGTAGCTGTTGTTTTTGTTCCCCGTTTACTTCCTGTCCAGAGTGACATCACAGTATTTTTATCTGTTTATCTGTCTGCTTTTAAATCTGTTGCATTAATCAGTTATTGATCTGTTCAAATAAAAATGAAAACCCGCTTCTTCTGTGGTGTTTATGTTGAAAATGTGAGCACAGAGGGAGTGCAGCGCCCTCTAGGGGGCGTACCTGTGTTAGTAACATGCGGACAGCAGAAGGTACAAACAGCGTCAGATAGGAGATGATGATGTATTTCAAACAAAAGAAGAAAATAAAACCTCACCGGCTGCCGTACAACTGATTCGGTTTCCACCACTTAATGGCTGAACCCAACAGAACCGGTTCCGGTTTAACCCAACAGAACCTCAGAGGAACATGGTTCGGCTTCAGGCTCCTCCTCCCAGCAGGGGGCGCTCTTCCCGTGTCATTCTCTTCTATTCTTCCCCTCCCTGTGACGTCATAGAGCGGTTCAAACGGAACCGCGGGAGCCGGTGAACGCGCTGCCTTCCAGAACCAGAGCTGCGGGCCGGTCATGGTGCAGGACTTCCACGTGGTTCGGTGTTTCCGCTGCCAGAGCTTCCAGGTGCAGCAGGTGAGCGTCCGGTTAGCTGCTGCCTGACTTCCGGTCAGAGGTTCGTTCACTTACAGAAAACAACTAAACATCGGCAGCTGGTAGGTGACATCCTGTTAAAGATGCTCCGTCTAGAAACTATCGCGGTTCTGTTGGACCGACCAGAAGTCAGCGGTCCGGTTCTGGAGTCTGGATCTGGGATTCAATCCGCCAGAACAATCAGCAGACCGGAAATTAAAGTTCAGGTTCCAGAATATATTCAGTTTATTTCCCACCTGTAAACCAGAGGTGCTCACAGCGCGGGCCGTTTGGGGCCGTAGGACTCGGTTTGTGGGTTCAGATTTGTCCCGGTAAATGGAGCCGATGATGTGATGGCAAAACTTTAGTCAAAGTTCTTGATGCTGAGAAAAAACTAAAACCATGTTCCAGAACAAGAAAATACAAAAATTAGACCCATAAAGAAACGGGACATCTTTGAACTTTTTTTTTTTTTACTTTGTTTTATAAAATTATTGCATCTAATTTATTGCTGGACAGAAAAAGCAGCAATGAACTTATTCTATGTTTTGGCACCAAAGGTTTGAACTCTTCTGAGTAAACAAACAGATTTCCAGCCGAATGATGAATTATTATAATTATTATCATATGAAAACTCAAAGTTCTGCTTATTTTGGTTCTGAGCCTAGATTGGACCAGAATCAGACCTTTAATCAGCCCTTGTTGAGAGTTTTCCCTGCTTCTTGTCTGGCAGGTGAAGAAGGCAAAGAAATGGAGCTGCAAGCTGTGTGGAGAGAAGCAGTCACTGCTGAAGGTCAGAACTGGGTCAGAACCGCATCAGAACCCAGGTCAGAACCGCATCGGGTCAGAACCCGGCTGCAGGTCTGCGTTCTCTCCTCGTTTGGAACCGGACTTTGTGCGGGTTTCTGATTGGACGACCACAGCTCCCCCTGCTGGAGGGGCGGAGTCAACCTTCCCACATTGACCTGCTTCCCTATTGGCTGAGAAGCAGGAAGGAGGGCGGGGAAGTCCATGTTGTCGTAGCGATTGAGTATTTCCTGTTTATCGTTCTGATCCAGTTCAGATGCTGATTGATCAAGTGATCAGTCCAATCAGGAGGAGATTCTTAGTTCTGATCCAAATCCATGAGAGGTTCTGCTGAGGTTCTACAGAGCAGAACCACAGAAAACACCAGCTTCTCTGGAGCGGTCCAAAGTGTGACAGAACCAGAACCATTGTCCCCTGGTCTCAGATTGACCAGGGGACAACCTGACATTTGGGTTGGCTGGTTCTGTTCCTGCTCCTGTGAGTTCTGGGTTGTTCAGTCCTGCTTTGGTTCTGTTAAAGTTCTGCTTTCCTCCGGGTCGTTCTCCAGAACTCTGATCAGAACTTTTGGTGGGCAGGAATTCGGCCGTGGATCTGGAGCCGACTGCCGGCGCCACGTCCAGAAGCTGAACGCCATGAGGGGAGCCAAGATGGAGGAGCAGGAGGCCCACTCCTGGTCGCTATGGTAACACACACCTTTACCTGAACCAGCAGTGCGGTTTGTCCTCCACACTGGGAACACTGGTTCCCAACAACAGTCGGTCTCCCGTCTGGATGAACTTTCTGCTGTTAGCGAGTCTCAGACCGGAAAGGAGAAGAAGATGAGACTGGCGTAAAAATGGTTAGCGTTAGCTTCTGCTAATGTCTTCATGTGCTTAGCAGTTTAGTGTAACGTAGCTCAGACTGTTGTTTAGTTAATTAGCAGCTAGTGAAGCTAACTTTTGGTTAGCAGTGCCCACTTCTGGTAATCACTACAGCTGATTTTAGTTCAAACATGTTCTCCATGACAACCATGGTGGCCATCTTGAATTTTTCAGTGGCTTTCTCTGGAAACATCTGTGCGAAGTTAGGGGAAAGATTTAGCTGAAATATTGAATTACCTGCTGTATTTTCTCTGATTGGTTTGTGGAACCACCTGAGCTCAGGTGTTCTCCCTGGCTCCTCCTTATTCACAGTGAGCAGGAGGAGGAGCAGGAGGAGCAGCATACAGGTGACCAGGTGAGACCCGGTTCTGTCTCTAAACCAGGACAGCTCTAGCCTCTGAGCTCCGTTTGTCTGGCTGCAGGTGAGACCCGCTCAGGTGAGTCGTTGGGGCAAATATCTGGACACACCTGAGGAAGAGGAGGAAGAGTCTGAAGAGGAAGGCTTGGAGGGCAGAAACCATCTCCATGGCAACCAAACCATTAGCAGGTGACTGAGTTTAATGTGTCTCTGGTTTACTAGTTCCAAACTGGTTTTACCAACTGGAACCAGCAGACCAGATCAGAGAGAGAAACAACTGATCAATAATCAATAATCTGCTGATCTTTATTCCAGGAAGAGACACAGACCAGAGGAGCTGGGAGGAGGAAGAGGAGACGAAGGCTGCCCACCTGTTCAGGTAACACACCTGCCGCTGACATGGAGCTGCTCACGTTGCTATGGCAACCCTGGAGAATTATTTTATTGTTTTTCCAGCTGCTGGATTCAGTTTCAGAAATGTCCAGCAGGGGGCGACTGAAACCCTCCGTTCCTATTTGTAAACAGAGAGGCTTGAAACTTTAATGTCAGGTGACTCAGCTCTCTGCTCTGATTGGCTGATGCCGTAATGTTTGTTTGCTTTATTGGAACAAAAAGAACCAAAAATCCTTCAGATTCATCGTCTTTTCTTCTGTGCAGCTGAAACGGACAGCAGTGACATCATCTGTGACATCATCAGCAGCCCCCAGTGGCTCCGGCTCCAGGTGGGGGCAGTTCCTCAGTGCTGACAGCTGGGGGGCGGAGCATCCTCTTAGTGGGCGGAGTCAACCAGCAGACACTGCAGCAGCCAAGCCCCGCCCCCAACTTCCTGTGTCCTCCATGTTTGACAGCGGCGAAGATTTCAACTTTGATGAGGATTTTCTGACTTTTTAGCTTCGATTCTTTTCGTTGTTGTTGTTTCCATCAGAGACTCAAACACATTCTGACATCATTTCAGGTTTTTATTGATCAGAAACCAAAGAACAAATAAATCTATTGATTATAGAACTCAGACTGAAGCTACTGATTAAATGCTAACAGGCTACAGGAAGCAGCTGCTGAGATGATGTCACTGGTGTGGGCGGGGCTGCTTGGCGTACTGGATGGCATCGAGCGCAGCGCCGATGTCGCCGTTCTTGGCCTGCAGCAGGTGAGTCAGCCAGCCGCCTTCGTCGCCGAAGCCCATGGACAACATGGCCGCCAGCGACTCCACCAGACGCGGGTCGGCTTCTGGAGGGAAGGGGGGGGAGCTTAGCGACAGCCGTGGTCATGGCAACCAGAGAGAGAGTGTGCTGCTCACCTTGAGGCAGGTGTGGGTAGAGCGCGGCCTCCCGCAGGCCGGTGGGCCCCTGCTGCGGGGCCCCGGGCTCCGGTGGCTCCCGGCCCTCCGGCTGCAGCGACTGCAGCTCACCTGTGGACGGGTCCACCTCCTTGGAGCTCAGGTGAGTCCACTCCTCGTCAGAGTCCCGGCTCACCTGCAGCCAGGAGTTCTGATCAGAAACTCATTGATCCCTGATCGGTTCCAGGGTTTGTAAAGCTGCTGACTGACCTTTGACCCTTGGTTGACTCCGTCCTCGTTGCTGGCTCCGCCATCTTCGTTCATCTCTACGTCACCTGGCCCTGCGCCGCTCTGAGTGGGCGGGGTCACCTTGGTCTTCTGACCTTCGTGCTCCACGTCGATGTCCACGTCGATGCCTGCAGATGGAGATGACATCACTTCCTGTTCAGCAGGAAGCCCTGAGCGTGTTGTGACATCACTCACCCAGCGGGCTCAGCATGGCGGCCACGCCCTCACCGATGTTCTTCAGGAAGTCCACGCTGGCCTGGGAGGCTGCAGAGAGGTCAGAGGTCAGTCAGCGGACTGAACCTTCAGCTCCAACACATTTCTGTTCTGATAACTGACCAGAGGGGGCACTGCTGTCCGCTGCAGGTTTAGCAGCCCCGGCCTGCTCCTGGTTCTGGTTCTGCTCCTGGTTCTGGTTCCACATTCCACAGTGTCTCATCCTCTTCATCCACTTCCCCCGAGGAAACCAGTGCTGTGGGCGGAGCCAAAACAACCACTTCCTGTTACAACACAGCAGCTCTTCTGATTGGCTCTGACCCACTGTAGGTGGAGCTTATCAGCCAGCCAATCAGGAGCGAGCAGTGATGAACAAACAAAACTGGAAAAGCAGCAAAAACGGCAAACATGAAACGCTGCTTCCAGACCACTAGGGGGAGTCTGCTGCAGTTATTTCCTACAGAGATAAGGTAATAAATAAATGTTTTTCTATAATATTGTGAAAAACGGAGAGTTTGGGAAAAGATATGATGTTCCAGAAACATGATCTGTCGGCTCAAATATCCACTAGGATGTTTTTATTTCTTTTAGTTCACTGTAGTCGTATAAATAGAATAAAAAGAACAAAAATACAGAAAAGGAAAAAAAAATTCTCTTGACTATTTCTTAATAAAAAGTTACTAAAGTAAATTTATTCCTGTGTTATAAACAAATTTGTGGAAAGACGGAGAAATAAAATTCTATGTACCTGTAGTAGTAATTAAAGTAATAAAGAATCTGATTATTATAAGAATAAAAATTATTTTTGTCTGATGGCGTAGATACCTTACAGTCCCATGAGTCCAACGTGCGATTTCTTATTGAATTATAATCAAAATCAATTTAATTATTCACTAGGAATGTGAAATAAATGTTAACTAACATAAATAAATATGTTCTGCTACATATTAATAATGATCTAAAATTATATATTTTAGCACAAATGAGCCAAAGTCACAGATCATGGAGTCAAAGACCATATAAAGTGTTTACTGAGGTAAATGTAGGGTGTTGTTGACTCCCCCTAGTGGTCTGGAGGACGTAGTGTTCACCTCGTTTCATACTTGCTGCTGGTTTTACTCATTGTGACGTTTTTCCAGTTTGCATCAGTCATGCCCCTGCAGTCCCAGGCCTCACCTGCAGGGGGTGCCAGATGGGCAGCAGAGCGTGCTCAGTGTGCTTCCCCTGAGCCTGGCAGGAGGAGCAAAGGTCGTAGTCCGGACACACCGAGCATTTGAAGCGCGTTCCCACCACCGCGCCTTCGCAGCCGTCGCACGTCACGTTAGGGTGGACGGCGGGAGGCGGGGCCATGTGGGGGGGCGGGGCCGTGTGGGCGGGGCCATGATGATGAGGAGGAGGGGGGCCGAAGGCGAAGGGGGGGAAGGCGTGAAGAGGGAAGTCCCGACGGTGCTCCTTCCTCTCTGTGAGGATTCAACAAAACTGAGACGGAGGCAGCATCACACACACACTGTAACACACACTGTAACATACTGTAACACACACACACTGTAACACACTGTAACATACTAACACACACACACTGTAACATACTGTAACACACACACACTGTAACACACACTGTAACACACTAACACACACACTGTACCACACACTGTAACACACACACTGTAACACACTAACACACACTGTAACACACACACTGTAACACACACTGTAACACACACTGTAACATACACTGTAACATACTAACACACACTGTAACATAGTAACACACACTAACACACAATGTAACACACACACCGTAACACACTGTAACACACACACTGTAACACACACACTGTAACATACTAACACACACTGTAACACACTGTAACACACTAACACACACTGTAACACACACACTGTAACATACTGTAACACACACTGTAACACACACTATAACATACACTGTAACATACTAACACACACACTGTAACATACTAACACACACTGTAACATAGTAACACACACTAACACACAATGTAACACACACACCGTAACACACTGTAACTCACACACAGTGACCCCCCTCCCCCACCTACCTCTGATGTAGAGGCGGAACGTGGCGTCCTTCACGAAGCTCAGCCCCATCATCAGCTCATCGTCGGAGGAGAACGCCACCAGGTCTCCATCTTCATCTGAAACATCATGACATCATCATGACGTCACTATCATCAGGAGCCAATCGGAGCAGGCCTCTGTGGCCACACCCACTACAGCACAGGTGTCAAACTCCATTCCTCAAGGGCCGGTGTTCTGCAACTTTTAGATGTGCCTCTGCTGCACCACACCTGAATAGAATAATTCAGTCATTAGCAAGGCTCTGGAGACCTGATCTACACAAGGAGAAGGTAATTCAGCCTTTTCATGCCAGTGTTTTGTACCTGAGGCACATCTAAAACCTGCAGGACAGCGGCCCTTGAGGACTGGAGTTTGACACCCCTGCACTACAGCTTCAGACAGGGAGGTTACGTGACTGGAACCAGAACCTCCTGAGGAACCGGGTCACCTGGTTCTGATTTGTTAAAACGTCCCAAACAGAACCTGATCGGCTGGCCCAGTTCTGGTTCTGAGCCGACTCGGACAGAGGGAGCAGACCAGAACCAGGTAACTATGGCGGCCATCTAGAGATGCAGAGGAGTCCGACCAATGAGCTGTCGGCACATTAAAGGAGACGGTCTCCATGGTGATGAGGCATTTGTTTACACCCAGAGGAGACAGGACAGGTGTACCAGCTGAGGGGCGTGGCAGAAAAATCAAACAAGGTCACGTGACCTGAGAGTTTACAGGTCGGACCAGAACAACTGGGTTTGGTTTTACTCTGAAACCAAAACACCTGGAGAACATCTGGAGAACACCTGGATCAACCAGAAAACCTGGAGAACCTGAAATACACCTGGACATCTGGGGCTCCAGCTGCCTGGAAACACCGGGCCTGAGGCTGACCTCTGAACTCTTCTCATTAAAACAGTTAATCCAAGCTGCGTCAGGACGTGTGCAGGTCACGTGACGCTCACCTTTATAGAAGAGGCTGTAGGTGGAGCCGCTCAGGTTGGAGAAGACGGCCGCCACCTTCCGGCTCAGGTACTCGAAGCTGCAGGAAACCTCCTGGTCCACCGCGAACCGGCGGATCTCCTTCACCTGCTCGTCCTTCCCCAGCAGGTAGGCCTTTACTGTCACCGACATCCCGACCGGAACCGAACCGAACCGAGAGAGAGAAAGAGAGAGAGACGGGCCGAGCGGATCAGAACACGAACTCGACAAAGTCTGAAAGTTTGTGACGCAGCTTGAAATCTCCGGCCTTTTATGTTTACTTCCGCCCCCGACGTCACCGCTGCCTGGCGTATGCGGGCTCCCATTGGCCCGCTCGGAGTCCCGCCCTGACCGACGGCAGGCTGCGGGATGAGCCGTGCGGGACTTTCCAGCGAGCCGCGTGACCGGCCGGCCAGATCATGGAGGAAAAACACCTGAGTCACGGTGACGATGCGCTACGTCATCATTAAGGTTGTTGAAGTCCATCTACGTGCGAAGACAAAACACTTTTTTACACCTGAAAAATACCTGAATACCACCTGTAACCAGACGGAAGTGATTCTACCTTACAGGTTAGGGCCTCAACTTGTCAAAATTATTAATAGTAATAAGAGTTATAATATTGTTCTGCACCAGAAACAGGTTTCATGTTCAACCAGAGGTGTCAACAATATCAGGCGGTAAAGATTCACCTTTATGACGCCATTGACCAGCCAGTAATTATTGGCAGCCTGCTCTAATTCCCTCTGTAGTCCATCAGTTATCTTCACTAGAAGTTTCATTATACTATAACTAGGCCACAAAATATTGAAACTTATAAATACATTACACCACTAAGATGAAGCTATATGTACATATGCAATAGATAATAACATATAAGATTTTTTTCTCACAGAATCAGAGAAAAATTTGTTCAGTCAAAACTGAACAATTTTTGACCTTAAATGAAATGAAACGTCTGACAAGAAAAAGACCCAAAAAAGAGATTTGATGAAAAACATTGACTTAAAAGATATAAAGACGTAATAAATGAAGTTACAGCAGAAATATATTTTCCACAGTGAGTGAATGTCGTCTGAACACTAAACATTCCGCTTTAGCTAGCTGGTTGCTAGCCTCCAAAAAGTATTAACTCTGACCTCAAATTAAAAATACGTAAATGTATTTATCTAGAAACAGATCCAAAATGTCAATAAAGATATGCATTAAGCTTATCTCTATATAGGTTACTGGTTTGCGTTTGTTCGCCATCATAAGCCAGGCTACTAGCTGACCCAGCTACTAGCTGACCCAGCTACTAGCTGACCGAGCTAGTAGCTAAAAAAGAAGCTAATTTCACTTTAACGTCACTTTCCCTGTTCCAACCTGCTGGTGTGTAAATGATTTTAAACAGATGTTGCTTCTTAAAGCATATGGAGGAAAAACACCGAGTCACGTTTCTAACTGGCATTGCTTTTTGTAGCACATTTCAATTAAAAATAAATAAATCAATAAAAAAACACTCTTTGTGCTTTTAATATTTCTACATTATTTAAAAAATATATATTTTATGCTTACAGTAATTTGGGGGTTGGGGTTCCTCCTAGAACACACCTGCAGAACTCAATCAGAACCAAACAGTAAAACTCCCAAACTGACATGTTTTCATTTATTTATCTTTAATGTTTTGGAAAAGTCAGTGTTATAAATAGAGCAGTAGAACAAAACAATAAAATCAAACATGTCAACCAGTCAGTGACCTTAAAAACTTCAGTAATCTTTGAATGTTGTCATATGTTTGTGTTTATTTTAGGAATCATTCAGGCGATCCAAAGAACCAGCACCGGTTCAGTTAGATGGAACAGAACCACGGATTCAGAATCTGGCTCAGGGTTCTGTGGAGGATCCAGAAGCTTCTGGTCTGCTGTTTGTTTCTCATTGTCAATAAAGTTTCATCTCCCAAAGCAGGAAGTGGGTGAGGCGATGAGTCAGCGTCACGGGATGAAAGCTGCTGATGGATCATGACTCGGCAGGAAAACTGAAGACCCAGATGTGATCCGGAAGAAGTTTTCCGTTCTGCTCCTTCCAGGTCATCCACCTTCAGCTGACCAGCAAAAACCAAGACAGACAAGTTACAAGTTTTTATTTTGCTTTAAAAGATCAACTGGACTAGATCCTAAAAAAACGGCCATTTTGATTTCTGTGCCAACAGTAAACAGTTAGGATTTAACTCCTGAGTGAGTTTAGAACTGATGATAAAGTTATGTTGAATGCAGACAGAAACGATAATTAGCATTTTTATTACAGTTGCAGATTTTCATATAAATGATTAAACAGCAGAACCCTGAGGAACTCCTTCAGAAGTGATTTCTCCCCGACACGTAGAACTTCCAGAGTCTCCAGAACCTTTTTCAGATCCAGAACAGTTATTCCCATCGGACCGGTTCTGTTGTGACGAGGTAACTGCAGATTTATGGACCTGATCGGTTCTGGTGCTCCCAGAGTCCAAACAGCAAGTAAAAATAAACTTTGGAGGAAATTAAATAATTTGAGAACAGATTTTATTTAAAAAGGTGACAGATAAAAGTTTAAATTACAGATGAAATGAAATGACTAAACCGGAACCAGAACCTTCAAACAGCAGCTGCAGGACTCACTGGAGTCACACCACGCCCCCTGCTGGACCTTCTGCGGTACTCCTTATTTTATAAGAATGAATTTTAGAAATCAAAACAATGGAAACCATGATAGTTTGAATTTAGTTCTCTGAGTTGAGTGGTTGACCTGGTGGGCGGGGCCTGATGCCATCTGACCAATCAGTCAAGCAGCCGTTGTTACTCCATAATATTTAATAGGAAAACATCATTCAATCCGCCATCTTTAAACCCAAACTATAAAAAAAAATATTTTCAGCAACCGCTGCTGATTACTGTCGACGATGACGCCACTGAGGACAGCCAATAGCAGCTCAGTCCGCTGATGATGTCACCAGGTGTCAGATGTAAAGAGGGTGGTACTGGCGCGAAGTGAGCCGCTTCCTGCAGGTGGGGCAGGTGTGTGATGATGTCAGAGCGTCCCTCAGACACTGGCTGCAGAACACGTGGCCGCACTTCGTGGAGACGACCAATCGCCCGCTCTCTACGATCTGTGAGGAAAACAAGAGCCAATCAGAACACAGGACTGGGGTTGTAAAGCCCGCCCACCTGACCAGAGAGCAAAGTTCTGGTTCTGATCCGGTTCCGGAATCTCACCTCGGAGTACAGGTCCAGACAGACGGGACAGCTGATGAGACCTGGAGTCAACCTGCAACAGACACAGCCTGAAAGGTTCTGGTTCTGGTTCTGGTGTCCAATCAGCAACAAGTTACTGATGTCAGACCGGAGCCATCTACTTGCTGGAGGGTTGATTTATTTTTAAACGAGCTCAATAGAACCAAACAGCGAGAAGGCCAAAAACAAACAAGTACATGTGACTAAAAACCGGTTCCAACAAGGAGAACCCAGAACACACCGGACCTGACTGGACCCGGCCGGAACCATGACTAAGACCCAAAGTTAAAGATTCTGAAGAAAAATCTGGGCTGCACAGTGGAGCAGTGGGTAACACTGTTGCAGCAAGAAGGTTCTGGGTTTGATTCCCGGCCCTTTCTGCATGTTCTCCCTGTGCATGGTGGTTCTGTCCGGTTCTCCGGGTTCCTCCCACAGAAACATGACAGTCAGGTTGATTGGTCTCTACATTCTCCTAAGTGAGTGTGTGTGTGTGTGTGTGTGTGTGTGTGTGTGTATGTTTGTTTGTCCTGTGTCGTCCTGTGATGGACAGGTGACCTGCCTCTCGCCTGAAACGTCTCGCTAGCGACCCCAACAGGATAAAGGTGGAAGAAAATGGATGGATGGAGAAAAATCCAGACCAAGCAGGGATCAGTGTAATACCTGGACGTGTATCAGCAGGGATCGGTGTAATACCTGGACGTGTATCAGCAGGGATCGGTGTAATACCTGGACGTGTATCAGCAGGGATCGGTGTAATACCTGGACGTGTGTGCAGTAGAGGTGATGGCAGCTTGAACGACAGTGGGCGCGTCTTCATCTTCATCACTGCTGAGTACATAGCTCTCACCTGGAGGCCCTGATGGAAGAACCAAGAAGGTCTGTTACTGGTCCGGTACTGGTCCAGTATGAGGTCATGACAGCAGATCCAGGTTTTACCTTCGTCCACCAGCTGGGGGCAGGAGAGAGAGAAGCAGAGTTATGTGTGTGTGAAAAGCAGCTTCCTGTCGGTCGGTCGGTTTGTTTACCAGCTCCGACTCGTTGTTGGTCGTCAGGTCAACCACAGCAGACTCTGATCCCTCGCAGGTGAGGTCCACCACCTCCTCCACACCTGGACACAGCAGAGCCACATGAGCCGGACCGTTCTGCAGAACCTTCAGCACAGACCGGAGGTTCTGGACCGGTTCCAGGTTCGTCGGGTTCTACACCGACCGTCCTCGGCGCCGTCCATCACGTCGATGGGCTCCGTGGGGGGGGCGTGGTCTCCGGCGCCGGCTGTCCTGCGGGTCCGACCGCTGGCCGCTCTGCTGGTCTTGGTTCTGGAGACCAGAGAGTTTCCGGCGGGCCGCCGCTTCCTCTGAGCCTAAAACACAGGACATGATGTCAGCAGGGGGCGGAGCCTTCTTCACCTGGACAGGTGCAGCCGCTCAGAGGTCTGCAGAGCGATCAATAAGAGCCATTGATCACCTGATCAGGTGGCTGCAGATCCAACCGACTCACCGAGCTGCTCATGTCCTGAAGAGGTCCGAGGTCCAATCAGCTGTCTGGGTTCAGTCCTGGATCCAGGTGATCTACAGGTTTACTCTGTGTGAAAACATGGAACAGACATTTCTGACTGGTTCTGGTTCTGGTTCGGACCAGAACCAGGACCAGAACCTGGAGGTCTGAAGTAAGAACTAAGGGAAGTTCGGCCCTCTCCATCATCTACTGTTTGTTTTTTAATAAACGTTTTGAACGATTGTGCAGAATCACGTGGCAGAAACGTTCAAGAACAAATGACGTCTTCCAGGCTGAAGGCACATAGAATTATAAGAAAAATAGTTAAAAATATCAATAAATAACATTTTGTCAGACATCAAACAGAGGAGAAAGAAAAATGACAAAAAGCAAAAAGAAAGAGGAACTAGTTCTGAAAAAGATCCAGTTCATTATCAGCTGATTTTCCTGCTTGTTCTCCATCAGTTTTAAGGCTCTGAAGGTTTTTAAAGTCAGTTTTTCTATTTTCACATTTACAGGATCAGCAGGTTGTTCAGTACCAGATCGGTTCTGGTCCAAATGTTACATCCTCTGTTTTTAAGAGGTGAGGCAGGAAGAGTTTAGTTGAGATCCAGACCTGAAAGTTTCCCCAAAAGGTCCATCTGTTGGTGTTAAAGTTGAATCTTTGTGGTAAAAATTCCCTGGATGGAAAAACATTATTGAGGATTTTAAATGAATTTTTTTAGCTTTAGAGGAGATTTAAGGTCAGCAGTTCTTAGGCCTGTCGCGATAAACGATAAATCGATTAATCGTACGATAAATTAAAACTATCGACGTCATTTCAATTATCAGCATTATCGTCTCTTCCGCCCTTTTTCTCTTTCTGTTGATGACACCGAATGAAAAAAGGCTCAACTCCGGTTCTCTCCACTGACTCCTCCCTTCCTCATTTCCTTAGTGTAAAGCCCAGCGCAGACTACACGATCTTAGAGCTGTCGGCCGATTGTCGGCCCATTTTCAAAACCTGACAGACCAAACATTAGCCGACAGAAATCCTAGCTATAACGGTTCGATCGGGTTCGTTCCTGCCGTGTGGTGTCCAACAATGGGCACAAAATAATGGCTACAAGTTCAGTGAACTAATTTTAAAACCAGGCATTAATCAATGCTTTACTACAATCTACCTGCAATGCATGTGGCTAGTGTCAGCGTAAAGTCCTGACTGAATGAAAATCATTAGAACCTATTTACGTCACGTTAACGAAGAACAGCTGAAAAGTTACCGGGTTTATCAACTGCGGTAGCAATTTCGCTCCAACTCCTCCTCTTGTCATTTCTATATTCTTTGCATGTTGAATAAACATTAATGTTGTTTCCACATATCATCTCCAATGTCCGCTGGACTTCGGGTTGCTCCGTGTCAGCTGTTTGGGATTCCCCTCCGTAATTTCCCTTCAGAAAGCGCGGAGGAGAATCCTCGCTTTCTGATTGGCTGCCTGTCACATTCAACAGGAAGCGTTAAAGATCCCAGTGGGAAAACCCCTGATTTGGATCGGAGCGGCAACGACGATCTACCGTAACACACCACACACTCTTAGAAAGACCAACGATCTAAGATTGTTGTAAGGGGAAAAATAGGAGCAAAAAATCATGTAGTGTGAACTATTGCATCAGGTAGTCGATGTGCCCATCTTCTCTATTTAAATCTAATTATTACTGAAGGGCAACATAATATACAGACTTCATAATCTGCACTCTTTTGGTTGAATGCAGTATTTATTTCCACTTTGGCTTTATGTTTAGTTTTTATTCAAGTACATTTTTTATTAATAGAGACTGAGAATCCATTTTATTTTTGTTTTTGGTTGTTTTGTTTATTTTGTTTATCAGCTCCAGTGTTAAATATTCTTTTGAAAATAAAGTGTATCTATCTTTGGCAAGAAATCACATGCATTATTACATCATTTCCATTAAATCAGTGTAAAAAGGTCTTCAGACAATATTATCGTTTATCGCAATAGTTTTTTGAGACAATTAATCGCTCAGCAAAATTTGCTATCGTGACAGGCCTAGCAGTTCTCCACTTATTAACCTCTGAACCAGGAAACAAATTTAAAATGGGGTTTTTATTTGGTCAGACAGGAAATATAAAGTTAGATAGAAGCTGACTCATCTGTTTGTTAGTTACTTTTGTAACTTTTTTAGATCCAAACAGTTGAAGTAACTGAAGGTTAGCTGACAGAGGGGTCAGAGTTCAGAGTGAGCGGTCCAGATTATAAGCCAAGTTCCTCAACCAATCTCCATTATCATTTAGAAAATGTCTTGTGGACCAATTTCCCCTCCAGCGATGCGAACACAGAGAATTATTCCTGCAGCTCATCTCTGCTGCTCCAGATGGAGTTTGGTGAGGAGTGAAGCTGTTCATGTTCAGAAGAGGCAGATCACTTAACAGGAAGTCTGTCGACACCAAAGTCACATCTAAGAACAAAATCTATGCATCCAGTTTTTAAACAAACTTTTGGGGAGACAAAACCAGAAACTATTTCCCTTCATTAGAAAAGATTTCTAATGAAGGGAACCAGTTTGTGGTGTCATCAGCTAGTTATAATTTTGGTAATCAAAAACGTTTAATTTAGGTCAATTTGAGTATTTTATGAAGATACTCATCACTTCAACGGCAAGATGAAGAGGAAGGGAGAAACATTGCAGCTCTGTTTCACTGGGTTTCTATTATTCTACAGAAGTTGTTGTTTTTAAAGGTTTTGTTGGCTCTAGTGGCCTTTATTTGAAAGTAGTTTGACAGGAAACAGGTGAACAGAGAGAGGAAAGACATGCAGCAAATGTCGCCAGGCCGGGAATCAAACCTGTGACCACCGCCACGAGGACTAAGGCCTCAATACGTGGGTCGTGCCACAGCACCATTCTACAGAGGTTTGTCCAAATCCTAACAAGTGTAAAACTTGAAAAACGAAAAACAAACTGATGCTCCAACATGTCAAAGGCTTTGTAGAAGGAAAAGGATGAAACGTTTATCCTCAATCAGGTCACTGTATTCAGGTAAATCCTGCACCAGCCTGATGGTATCATCTTTAAACATAAAACCTGTTTGGTTTCAGAAATAACCTCCATAAGGCCAGTCTTTAGTCTGTTTGTGTAGATAAATGTCAGTAGTTTATAATCACAGTTTAGAAGGTGGTTGTCTAGAACCTTGCTGTCTCTTCCTGTTTGGGTTTCAGGGTGATGACGCCCTGCTTCATGCTGGGAGGAAGTGAATTATTACATAAGATCTTTAAACACCTGGAATATAAATTCTGAGAACATCCCAGAAATGTCTATAGATTGGCAGTAAGGCCGTCAGGGCCGGGGATTTATCCAGTTTCAAGCACATGGTGGCGCTGTCTAGTTCTTCCATATTAATATCTTTGCTGCAGTTTTTCTTGAAATCCTCATAGATTTGAGGGACAAAGTCTTTGACTAGCAGAAGGTCGCAGTCTGGGGTTGAAAAAGAGGAGCAATAAAGGTTTTGACAAAAGTTGCAAATTTTCTTTGTAATTAGTTTGGTCTGAACATTCATTGTTAATAAGGGACTGAATGTGTTTTTTTACTTGCTTTCTCTTTTCCAGTCAGCAGAAGAATGAACTGGTTTTTTCTCCATTTTCTTCTGGATCTGATAAAAGCTCCTTTCTTTCGTAGATTGAGTCTAATTTAGCTTGTAGGTCAGGAGGTTATTTTTGTCAGCATCAGATTATTTACTAACCTTACGTCTTCCAGGTCATTGTTTTTTATTTTATTTTATTTTTTAGGCTTTTGCTAAAAGAGATAGAGTAAGCCCGTATCTTATATTATAAGTATTCTCATTTTTTGGTGTAGGTTATTATTGAATCGTCTCCGATCATCTATTGTTGACCACTTCCTGGTTCATCCACGTCATCAAGGCCTCGACCAATCACGGTTCAGATCCAAACGAGAACATCTTACGGAGTGTAAATACAGGTTTGTATTCCAATTCTTTATGCTAACAGATTTTATTGTGCCATAAAAGACTGATTATCAGGTTCATATCCACAGAACCAGACGGTTCTTTCTATCCAAACGGAATTTTAAACCATTTATCCTTTGCAGCCACCTAAACACAAAACCATCCAACACCACTGTGTGTCAAACACCTAAAACATGACCAGGTAGCCGGCATGTGGTCGGACCGGCTCCGGAACCAGGACCTAGCAGCAGCTGTCGCTGTGGGAAAATGCTTCAGTTTCCCACAGAAGCATTTTTCGCCACAACACCGCTGTTAGCCATTAGCCTTCCTGACTCACCACCAGCGGGTCCTCCAGGTGTGTTCCGGGACCCACCGACACCTGGAAACAGATCCTTCTCAGAATGGATCACTGCAGTCCGGATTACTTTGGTTCCGATCTGGAGAAGAGAAGAACTCGGACTCAGTCCCGCTGAATCTGACACTAACGGCAGCTTCCTCTCTTGTTCTGTTGCAGCGGAAGTTGTTGCCCGGCAGAGGCCTCATCAGCGCCCTCTGCAGGATGGAAAATAATCAGGAAAACTTGTTTTTAAAGTTTGGCTTGGCCTCAGGCCTTTCTGTAAATCCTAAAAAGTTTCACATTATGTTTGATTCTGTAACAAAAACAGGAACTCTAGAAATGACGTTGATGATGAAGGTAAGTCCTTGTTTCCGTTGGTGAAGCGGAAGAAAAACAAAATGACTCGTTCCGTTTCTGCACCTTCAGCCGTCTTTCCGATTCACTGAGGAACGTTCATCAGAAACTTTTATTAAACATGACAGATGTCTTCTTTAAACTGATCAATATACACTCCTGATCAAAATCTTAAGACCAGTCAAAAAATTGCAAGAATTTGCATTTTGCACTATTGGATCTTAAGAAGGTTCTAAGTAGAGCTTCACAATGTTAAAAGAAGAAATCAGCGTAAGAGACAAAACCTTTTGAGCTGGGAATTAATTGAAAACTGCATTTATACTCAAACATGATTTTTTTCAGCTGATCAAAAGTTTAAGACCATAGCTCAAAAAAACCCGAAAACCCCCCAAAACAGAAACAAAGTGTCAAAAAAAAGGACTCAGTAATGAGTAGCTCCACCATTCTTGTTGATGACTTCAAACAATCGTTTAGGCATGCTTGATGCCAGTGTTTCCAGGAGGCTAGTGGGAACGTTGCTCCAAGATGGCTTCACGAAGGGCATCCACTGTCTGGAACTGATGTCCATTTTTGTAAACTTCCCTTGTCATCCATCCCCAAATGTTCTCAATTGGGTTTAGATCCGGGGAACATGCAGGATGGTCCAAAAGAGTGATGTTATTCCCTTGGAAGAACTCCTTTGTCAGGCGGGCATTGTGAACTGCAGCATTGTCCTGTTGAAAAACCCAATCATTACCACACAGATGAGGGCCCTCAGTCATGAGGGATGCCCGCTGCAACATCTCCACATAGCCAGCTGCTGTTTGACGCCCCTGCACAACCTGAAGCTCCATTGTTCCATTGAAGGAAAACGCACCCCAAATCATGATGGCGCCCCCACCACTGTGCCGTGTAGAAAACATCTCAGGTGGGATCTCCCTGTCATGCCAGTAACGTTGGAAGCCATCAGGACCATCAAGGTTAAATTTTTTCTCATCAGAGAAGACAACTTTCTTCCACCTTTCAATGTCCCATGTTTGGTGCACCCTTGCAAAGTCCAAACGGGCAATTCTGTGGCGTTGAAGAAGACGTGGCCTTTGAAGAGGTTTTTTGTTTCTGAAGCCCTTCTCTCGCAGATGCCGTCTGATGGTTATTGGGCTGCAGTCAGCACCAGTAATGGCCTTCATTTGGGTAGAGGATCGTCCCGTGTCTTGACGGACAGCCAATCGGATCCTGCGGCTCAGAGCTGGTGAAATTTTTTTGGGTCTACCACTTGACTTTTTTGTTCCATAACCCTCAGGATCGTTTAAAAAATGCAAAATGACTGTCTTACTGCGTCCAACCTCAGCAGCGATGGCACGTTGTGAGAGGCCTTGCTTATGCAGCTCAACAATCCTACCACGTTCAAAGTCAGTGAGCTTTTTTGCTTTTGCCATCAGGAGGTCTTGACAGTGTAAAGACTTCACAGAAAATGACATGGAATCCAGATGTTTGCACAGCTTTTGGCTTTTAAAGACTATGGTCTTAAACTTTTGATCAGCTGAAAAAATCATGTTTGAGTGTAAATGCAGTTTTCAGACAATTCCCTGCTCAAATGTTCTTGTCTCTTGCACTGATTTGTCCTTTTAACATTGTGAAGCTCTACTTAGAACCTTCTTAAGATTCAATGGTGCAAAATGCTAATTCTTGCAATTTTCGGACTGGTCTTAAGATTTTGATCAGGAGTGTATGACTAATATCTTAAAACAATAAACCCCAACTATAAGTTTTTTCAAATGCTTCCAGAGTCATTTATTCAGAAATTGTCATAGAAGAAAATTTAACAAAAAATGTGATAAATGTATAATTATTAGAAATAAAATTAATTTGTAGTGTTGATGCATAATTTCCAGTTATGCGTGGAAAGAATATGAATACAGGCAGAAAAACAGCAATTATATTATATCGAGCAAATTTCCTATTCTCAAATTTTTATCCTCAATTTTGGAAATAAAACTTTAGTTATCCAGTGTTTCCTTTAGAACACAGGTGTCAAACTCCATTCCTCAAGGGCCGGTGTTCTGCAACTTTTAGATGAGCCTCTGCTGCACCACACCTGAATAGAATAATTCAGTCATTAGCAAAGCTGGGAGAACTGATCTACACAAGGAGGAGGTAATTCAGCCTTTTCATGCCAGTGTTTTGTACCTGTGGCACATCTAAAACCTGCAGGACAGCGGCCCTTGAGGACTGGAGTTTGAGACACCTGCTTTAGAACAAACAAAAATCTGTAAACAAATGAATGTAGGTCATTGAATACATTCAACTCATCATAATATCGGTTTTCTTTTGGTTTTGAACTGAAAGATTTGGCCGATTGGTCTCAGTTTTACTTGGTTTAACGTTGGTCTTTAAACGCATCATTGACAGGTCTGGATTAATTGATCTGTCGTCATGGTAACAAATTGAAACCCACCAAGCAGAACACAGAAGAGGAAATTTTCCTTTAAGACTTTTTATTTGAGGTGGAGTGAACAATCCATCAGCTGATCGTTAAGGTTGATGTGACCAGCTTCCTGTTTTCACAATAAAAGCTCAAACTTTAAATAAAACAAAAGCTGATTGTTGGAAGAAAAGAACCGATCCAGTGGTACCAGAACCGGGCCGACTGGATCCATAAACCAAGAACGTAAACAAATGACAACAGAGCGCGAGGGGTCATGTGACCGTCGTCCACGCCAGCTGATGGCCGGTGCATCATGGGAGTCAGCATGGAGGCGGAGACATCCGGCGCAGCCCGGCAGATCCGCTTTAAGGCCACACCTTCATGAATGCCAACAGCTGAATGTCCCATTGAGCCTGAACGCAGCACGGCTGGGAGACAGGTCAGAGGTCAGATGATCCAGGAGAAGGTGGCGCGGCTCTAAGCGGAGGTCAAGGTGACGCGGTCGGCCTGGTTCATCTTCAGGTGTGTGTCGAGGATCCGGAACATTTCCTGGATGTTCGGAACATAACCCGACTGCAGCTTGGACCACACGGGAACGTCTGGGGAAGACAAACAGTGTTACACCAGGAAGCTGCAGGGCTCTGCACCAATCAGGACTCACCGTTCAGCATGACCTCGAAGGCTCCCGTAGACAGGAAGTGAGTCTCCATCATGTTACTGATGAAGAAGGCCATCAGACACGAGAAGATCTGGAAACAGGAATGAAATCGTCAGCATGTGTTGCTACGGCAACAGCACAGCAGGTTCGGTACCTTGTTGTTCTGAGTCCAGGTCCAAACTGCAGGCGTGTCGGTACCGAGGAGCGGGAAAGGGTTCTGACCGCTGATGATGAGGAGGATGGAGAGGAGCTTCAGGTAGGAGACCAGGTTACCGACCAGCCTGAGGAAGAGGACGAGTTCAGGATGAAGGTTCCAGAACCAGAGCCGGAACCAGAACCAGAACTTCAGTCTCACCTGTTGAGCGGGGTGGGGGGGTAGTTCTCCCCCTGGATGCGGATGTCTGGATACACCTGGCTGATGGCCTGGGAGTATTCCTGGAAGACTTTACTGTAGCCTCAGGAGATGCTGGACACACACACACACACACACACACCCCCACACACACACACAACCAGATTATAATCTGCTTCAGGTCTGAACAGGAAGCTGCTGGAACATACAGAAAATATGTGAAACTGATTTTGTTTTCTTCATAGATTTATTCATGAATTTATTGTTTTTTACATAATTGATAATTATGAATGAACTTCCTGGAGTTACTTACTTTGAGTCCAGATCAAAGACCCATTCACATTCATAAAGTTATTATTCAAATGGAATTTTAAACCAGGAACATTAGGACCAGTGGCGATTCTAGCCCAGTTTTAGGGGAGCATTAGCTTTAGCATCCCTAAAACTGTTTCTCAGCTCCCCTCAATCAGGTCGCCACCCGTCCCGTAAAATACCGAGTCGTCCCATATTTGGCCGTTAAATGTTTGTCCCGTATTGAACCGATACATAACTGTCCGATAGACACGCCTATAATACACACATCAACACTGAGTTTAACAATAATAACCAAAATAAAACACAGGAAATATTAAGGTCAGCTACATTGTTGTGGCGGGAGCTAAAGGACCCTGAACGCTACGGACCGACGCTGAACGTCACGGTTGCCTAGAGACGGACACTGCGCAGCCGCGGTGAGCTGCTATCAACCCGCGTCTTTTTAAAACGTCCTCGACCCGATTCACTGTCCTTAGGAGCAAAAACGCTTTTAAAAATACAGACGTGAGTAAAAAGACGCGCTGAACAATTATAAGCTGAACAATTTCAGAGAGGATGGAAACTGTGGACATCAAAAGACAAACAGAGAGAGTCCTTGGTGGCGCCGTGTGCTGCTGTATGATGGGCAGAATGGATCAGGAGAGGAACCGCAGACCCATCAGAACCTAAAGAACCAGAAATCAGCGTCTCTTCATCTTCAATCAGCTCCTGAGGCTGATATGGTGCAGAACATTCAGTTATGATTGATTAAGTTTCTTATTGTGATTTTAGCTTAATATTGTGGTTTGATTCTTTGCTTAGGATGTTGAGTTTGGATGATATTTAATAAATAATAGCAATAGCCAAAATAAGTGGCCATTTAAAGAACAAATCATACGAATAGATTAACAGTAAATACATAAATATTTCCTACATTACATTACTTTGTGTTTTATTCAAAAATGTTGATATATTTTATGAATAATTGTCCAATGGTCATTTAATGTATTATTTCACTAATATTGTATTAATTTGGATAATCTGACTTCCTATCAATGAAGAAAAAACATGCTAAGCAAAAATGAACCAGACCTGCAGGCCAGGGCCGGTTCTAGACGGGGGCCAAGAGGGGCTCTAAAGAAATTATACTACATAAATGTCTTTTTTAAATATTCTGTGGTAGATATTTTTTAAGTCTTCACAATTTTATTTTAACAATGAATTAAAAATTATAATACTGTACTTAAAAGTTTTAGCTGCTGTATGGAGATAGGATCACATTTTCCATCTGCTGGATCTGCAACCTGAATCTGGAGACACAAGAGGCTCTTTGGTTCAAATATTAAATGAGGAAATATTGCTCTGTTTTTGTTTAATTCTTTTTTAAGTGTCTTCGTTAAAAAACAAACACAGACTACACGGGCCCCTGTAGTAAATTTGATCTATCTCTCTATCTAATAATAATAAACAAGTTTTCACTGAGGCTCTGTAAGAGCCATATGAATGAAATAAGTAATTATTGATATGACAGGAGCAGCGGCTTTGACACTTAGGTGTGTCGACGTGGGAGTGACGTCACCAGGTGTGAATGGGAAGGATACTGACCTGCTGGCTTTGTGTGTATGAGGAAGCGGTGAGCGGGGCGGTCAGTCCTTGCAAAGTTTGGAGCCTGATCATCAAAATGGAATAAATCGATAATTGTGACAGAACAAAGAAATGATCTGGACTTGATTGATAAACGGACAGATGAGATTCCCCGAGTTAACCCAGTGCGGCCCTTTACCATCATTAGTTTGTCGTGTTTTTAATAATAAAAACTTGTTAATAATAAAAACTGTTTGGTGCAAAACACTGATTGAAAATCGATTTATTTTTTCCTGCATGTTTATGTCTGTTAAGGCTGAGATGGAGCGGCACTGAAAGCAGCTCTTTAAACCATTCAGACTAGAACAACAGAGACACAATCAAAACTGTCAGATGATTTATTACCCGCCATAATAACTCAGAAATAGTCCAAATTAGGATGTATTTTTATTTCTTACTTACGGAAGGTTTCTGTTTATATCGTAGGTTTGTGGTGCCTTTCTATCCTAAAGAAAGATATAAAACTTCAGATATTTCACAAAAAGATACTAACATTCATGGAAAAACCTCACATAACCTTATATTAAAGCAGAAAGTACGGCGCCCACCGTAAGAAAGGCTACAGTGTTAAATTATGCTGCATAACTGACCAGTACAGTATTGCGAGGGAACGCAAAAGAAAAAAATGTCCCCTAGGGGGATCCATACTTTATAGGTATATGTTTGAGTAAAATGAATATTGTTTACTCCATGAATTACTGTCAACATGTCTCTTAATTTTGTTTGTGAATGTATGTAAATAAGCATTTAGATTTAGAAAACTGTACCAACGAATATCTTTCATGGGTCTTAGCCTTACTGGGGGCTCAGCACCCCTAAAAGTCAGATCCTAGAATCGCCCCTGGTTAGGACCAAAAAAAAATCACATAAATAAAAACATTTAAGAAGAATATCAATCCCATCGATGAGTCTAATCTTCAAGTTTGACATGACAGCCATAATCTCTGTTCATCTTCAAGGAAATCTTCAGTTAGTTTAGCGTGACGTCATCGCGCTAGTTGCTAGCCTGAATGCTAACTCACCAGTAGCGAAACTGGAGCACTGGGCCGGAGTACAGCGCCGCTTTTGGGGGTTTCCCGCTCTCCGGTTCGGTTTCTGCAAAGGCGCCGGTTCTGTGGTCCGACTGGCCCACATAAACATCCCGTAAGGTGAGGGCTGTGAAGAGCAGCAGAGCCGCGAGCAGACCGCCCGAACCGAACTCCGCCATGACTGCCGTCCTCCTCAGGGGAACTTCCGCTGAAGACTTCACAATAAGAGGTGAAGGTAATTAGCTTCACCCGCTTTATCCAGGGATAAAATGTTAATGCTGAGTAAGTAAGCCACTCAGTTTTTTTCCCCAGCATTTTCCACGTACATCCATTCGTGAGGTTTAATTCCTTCAAATGGCTTCACGCGCTGTCTCATCACAGCGACTGCATGCTTTTAATGTGAAGAGAAAAAGTTGTTTCCGGTGAGCTGCCGTCAAAACAGCTAATTAGTATTTTAACTGTCTTTTTTGTTTGAGTTATTTATGTACTTTTGGTTTTTTATCTCGATTTTATTTTATTTTTGTTGTTTTTGTCTTTTAGCATTGCCTACGTCAGACCTCCGCGCCGCATTGGTCAGTGACGTCATGTTTGAGTGACGCTCGGTCAGTTATGGGCTGCTGTGAAACAGACTGCTGATGAAGGTGAGGAAGAGAAGTTTTCTTAGCTTTAAAGGACACGTGGGCGCTTTAAAGTCACGTGGTCACCATGCTCACCGTGGGGGTGCTGGTGAGGTGCAGAGTCCTGCAGCCACAAGCACGTGACGTCCTGAGCAGGTGGGCTTCTCCTGTCCTTCCCCTCACCTGTACTACAGAGTCTCGCGTGAGGCCGGCGTCTGGGGTGGGAGGAGCCAGCGGCGCAGGTGGATGGTACGGCAGCCTGTCAGACTCCGCTCCAGTTCACCTGTGTGAGAACTTCCTGGTCAGCGCGCACCAGGTGAGCGGGTTGCCATGGTGGCTGAGCATCGCTATGGCAACAGCGTCCATCAGGACCTGCATCACCCTGCCGCTGGCCGCCTACCAGCTGATCATTATTGCCAAGGTGGGTGGAGTTCAGTTTAACGTCATCAGGGTCAATTCACAGCACCAGTTACCATGGCAACAGAGCTGCGTAAAACAGGGACCAGCTGTGTGACCCCCGACCTCAGGTCTTTTGCTTGCTGTGATGGTAACCATAGCAACCTGCATGTGCTGCAGGTGGAGGCGCTGCAGGCGGAGATCTCTGAGCTGGCGAAGAGGCTTCGATACGAGGTTTCGGTCCGAGGGAGAGAACGAGGCTGGACGGACAAGCAGAGCAGGTGAGGATCGACAGAACCGACCGCCTGGTACCAGGTCCTGGTTCTGGTTCGGATCGGGTTCTTCTGCCAGATCTCGGCTTCTGTTTCACAGACTGGAACCGGGTTGAATCAGGTGGTTCTGGTTCCTCCTCAGTTCCAGGTGTCTGCCTGCTCATCCTCTCTGGGTTCAGAGGTTTTCCTTCACCAAGACTTTCTTCACGAGCCGAGTTTCCGTCAATGTTTTTCTTTCTGCCCATTTCAAAGTATCGCATTAGAAAGGTTTGATGGAAATGACATAAATTGAAGTGACTTCATCAGGTTTGCAAAAAATGTTTTTATGCTCGCTTGAGGCATAGGAGTTAATACGTTAAAGTCTAGATCAGGAGTGTCAAACTCCAGTCCTCAAGGGCCGGTGCAACTTTTAGATGTGCCTCTGCTGCACCACCTGAATAGAATAATTAGGTCATTAAGGCTCTGGAGAACTGATCTACACAAGGAGGAGGTAATGAAGCCGTTTCATTCCAGTGTTTTGTACCTGTGGCTCATCTAAAAACTGCAGGACAGCGGCCCTTGAGGACTGGAGTTTGACACCTGTGGTCTAGATCAGTGGTCCCCAACCACCGGACCAATTGGTACCGGGCCGCGCAAGAAATAATGAACTACTTCCGGATCTTTTATTTTGAAAATCCTAAACCGGATTTTACCGGTTATCTCTTGCGCGTCAAAATTGAGCCAAGTTGCAGCAGAATGAGTAACAAATCAGCATCGGAGTGCTGCGCCCCCCCCCGGTCCGCAGCAAAATAGCGAAGGGCTGACCGGTCCGCGCGACCAAATGCTGCTCTAGATGGAAACAAGTTTGCTGAACAAGTTCTAACGTAGCGAACGCTGCCATCTACTGGTGGGTCTGAGCCATACCAGAGGCACCAAACTGGAGAAGAACTTCACTGCAGCAAACAGGAAGGGGCGGAACGGAAATTTGAAATTGGACGATTGCACTCCGGAAGTGAAGGGGGCGCTATTTGCTATATTATTCGCGATCTCCCATTTTTATTTTCTTTTGAAATCTGTGATATATCTTCTCACTGGGTCTAAAAAGACAGAATCTCTGAGAATAGTTCTTAAAGATATAGCCAGTGTTTTCAGCAAAACTGAGCTGACTGTCCAGGAATGACAAGGAATTTAAAATTTACCACAGTTTCAACAGGTTGGCCATCGAGTGAAACTGGAATCACTTTCAGGTTTTGTTTATGTCATTTAATTAGCTCTACTTCCTTAAGAAAATGAAAAGGTATGTTCTTTAGTGAGGGGATTTATCTTTTACGGTGCCAGTAATGCCAGAATTAATAGTAAATTATAAGGAATTTGTGCTATTCTGATTTAATACTGTAATTATATTAGCTGTGTTACCACCCCACTCCACTAGAGGCAGTATCAGGCCCGAAAAGATGCCACTAAGGAGCAGATTTAGAAGTTCACAGAAAGCTACAGAATCTGTTAAAAACTGTGAGCTGCACTGAAGTAAATAAAAGAGAAAAGTTCAAATAAATGCTGAGAGTGAAAATCCTTCCTAAAGGTGAAAATATATCACAGATTTCAAAAGAAAATAAAAACGGGAGACCGTGGATAATATAGGAAATAGCGCCCCCTTCACTTCCGGAGTGCAATGGTCCCATTTCTAAATAAGGTCTGAGACTGACAGAGGTCCGTCCCGCCCTTCCTGTTTGCTGCAGAGAGGTGGACTTGCCAAACTCCTCCATCTTGGAGGGAAGGACACTCTGGACCTCTACTTCCTGCTTCCTACAGCCAGGCGTAGCATCAGCATCTGATGACTTTGCGTAGCCTGGTCGACTCCAAACCATTCGACAGAAACACTTCGTTTTTTTGTTGTTGTTGTTGCAACAGGTCCACCCAGGCGTTTAGCAGCTAAATGGTTGCCATGGAGATTTAAGGACTTCTCAAACATTAAAGAATCGAGGTTGGACCGAGTCCAGAAAGTAACCGGAGTTCTGTTTCTGGGGTCTGAAAAGGTTCTGGTTCTGTTCACAGGGTCCAGTTCCAGAAGAACCTGCGGCGTCTGGTTTCTCAGCTCTACGTCCGGGACAACTGCCACCCATTCAAAGCCAGCCTGCTGGTCTGGGTCCAGCTGCCGCTCTGGGTCGGCCTGTCTCTGGCGCTGCGGAACCTCAGCCTGGACCGGCCAGGTAGGGACTGGGTTCTGGTTCTGGTCGGGTCCTGGTTCTGGTTCTGGTCTGATCTCTGTGTTCCTGTGCAGCGCTGCATGACGAACTGGCAGCAGGGGGCGCTCTCTGGTTCCCGGACCTCACGGTACCGGACTCCACCTGGGTCCTGCCGGTCTGCCTGGGCCTCACCAACCTGCTCATCCTGGAGGTCAGTGTGGGGGCGGAGCCAGGCCAGCTGGGCTGTGATGTCATCACGCTGATGTCAAATCAAGTGTTTATCACCTGCGGATTTGATCAAAAGTTAAATCTTATTTTTGTTTTAAGGATTTTGAAGGACTGATCCAGCCTTCGTTTGGATTATTGTCATTTATTATATAGAGGCCTGGATAAATCACAGATGCAGCGACTCAAGTGATCCAGAATCGGCTTCTTACAGGAACCAGGAAGTGTGACCATATAAGGCCCACTGGCCTCTTTCCACTGGCTGCCCGTCTTTTATTGAACAGATTTTAAGATTCTTTTATGAACGTATAAAGTTTTAAATGGTTATCTCCCCTTTATCTTCAGAACCGTTTAAAAGTTCAGTCTGTGTCCAGAACCCTACGATGTTACTGACGGTTCCTCGGACCCGACTAAAGAGGAAAGCAGATCGGGTTTTTTCTGTTGTTGATCCGATTCTATGGAATAATTTACCTTTCCAGATTAGATCTGCCCACATTTTAAATCGTTTCTCAAAACTCATTTTTATTCTTTGGCATTTATTTGAAGAAATGTTTTGATTCTCTGTTTTTATCAATGTGTTGTTGTTCTTGTACAGAACTTTGGTCCAGTTTAACACCTGTTTCTAATTTGTCTTCTTCTTCTTCTTCAGGTGTTTTCTCTGCAGAGAGTCGAAGCGTCGCGTTTCCAGCGGCTGGTTCTGAACGGGTTCAGAGGGTTCTCGGTTCTGATGGTCCCCATCGCCGCCTCAGTCCCGTCGGTGAGCTAAACGGGTCAGGATTAGATCTGGATCAGAACCGGGTCCCGGGTGTTTTATTTTGAAGAGACGGAGCTCTCTAACGTCCTGTTTCCTCCTCCCAGTCCATGGCTCTGTACTGGTTCTGCTCCAGTCTGGTCGGGCTCAGTCACAACCTGCTGCTGCGCTCACCAACCGTCCGCAGAACCGCCGGGCTGCCGGCGCCGCGGTCCGAAACGCCGTACCGGGACCTCCTGTCTGCCTTCATCAGCAAGTACTGGAGGTAGAACCAACTGGCCGGGTTCTACTGGTACCACCCTGGTTCTACTGATGGTTCATGGTACGGAGACCATGGCTGCAGCTTCCTCATCGGTCTTGGTTCTGGTAGAACCGGGCTTCATGTGGGACTCTTTAAATGTTCTGGTGATAATAAAGTTCTGTGGTTCTGTTCGTGTTCGCCTGGTGAACTTCAGGTTCTGGTTAGAACTCTGGGTGCAGATGGGTTTGGGTTCTGGCTGGTGCTGATCAGAACCGGGTTTGTTTTGGGTTCTGGAGGTGAAAATGTTCTGGGAATCTTTATGAAACAATAACAGGAAGAAAACACTCCCAGCTCGGACTGGGACGCTTCCTGTTTCCCAGACTGGGAGTCAGGGTCAAACTGGGATCTGAATGTGAGGAATGTGGAGGCAGAAGTTCTGGTCGGAACCGGCTGGTACCGATCCAATCAATAATCAGACACCTTTCAGCTCATCCAGTTCAGTGAAAAACTCATTTGGATCAGGAAGTTCGGGCTGGTCTGGGTTCGGTTCGGGCTGTGGGCGGGACCAGCAGCCTCATCAGCTCTCAGTCCAGATCAGACCTCGGAGCGCCATGACGTCCTGCCGCCTCTCGCTGCTCCTGCTGCCGCTGCTGGTTCTGGTTCCGGTTCTGCGGGCCGGGTCGGGCTGTGCTCCGTGTGACCCGGCGGGATGCGCTCCTCTCCCGGCTGCGGGCTGCCCCGCCGGCTCGCTGCGGGACTCCTGCGGCTGCTGCGCGGTGTGCGCCGCGGCGGAGGGCGAGCCGTGCGGCGGCCGCCGCGCGGCAGCGCGCCGCTGCGGCCCCGGGTTGGAGTGCGTCAGGAGCGGCGACGACAAGCGGAGCAAAACCGCCGTGTGCGCGTGCAAGACCAACTACCAGGTGTGCGGATCCGACGGAACCACGTACAGGAGCGGCTGCGCCCTGAGGAGCGCCAACATGGCGGCGCAGCGGCGCGGCAGGGAGCCAATCAGCGTCCAGAACAAAGGCCGCTGCGCGTCAGGTGAGACGGACCGCAGGTTATCAATGTTCTGGTAATTCAAAGATTAAAATGAAAAAAAAAAAATACAAATAACTTAGAGGAAAGTTTTTCACCAGCAAAAAACATTTGAATCAAAGTTTTTGATTTAAACTGTAAGAAACCAATAAGTACAATAAGTATAGATAATAAATAAGATGTTCAATAAATTAGAATATCAATGAAACCTTCACGCACCTGTTGTTGTTATTATTATTATTATTATTGAACTGTTTTTCCAGCTCAGATTATTAATCTGGCTGTAATCCGGTTGGGATTTTTCTCCAGATGGAGGAATCTTCTTCATCCAGATGTTTCTCCAGGTGTTCTCACTCCATTCCAGCCCACAGTTCCGGTCCCGTCCGGTGGTTCTGGGCCGGCAGTACCTCCGTCTGGCTCGGCTTTTCTCTGATAATCTCTTTTCCATTCCGAGCCAGATTAGCGGCTCACTGAGGCGCTCAGAACATTACTGCCGGGTCACGGGTCGGTTCTGGTTGGGTTCTATTCAGGTTCTGTCCTGACCAAGGGCGTAAATCCCATCTCATTATTTTGGGAACATGAACAGGAACATTTCTTAAGACCAATTTTGCGGGTTCGGCGAAGTTCCAGTGAAATGTAACGTAAAATGTAGTTTAAAAAGTTTTTCATCTATTGAAGCTGCAGGACCAAAAATGACGGAGTCCTGAGGGAACGTGGGAAAAATGTCTTTTGTTCCCTCGCAATAATCTACTGGCTTATGCAGCATAATTGAATCCTGTAAGCCTTTCTTACGGTGGGCGCCGTACTTTCTGCTTTAATATAAGGTTATGTGAGGTTTTTCCATGAATGTTAGAATACTTTTGTGAAATGTCTGAAGTTTTATATCTTTCTTTAGGATAGAAAGGCACCACAAACCTACGATATAAACAGAAACCTTCCGTAAGTAGGAAAGAAATAAAAATACATCCTAATTTGGACTATTTCTGAGTTATTATGGCGGGTAATAAATCATCTGACAGTTTTGATTGTGTCTCTGTTGTTCTAGTCTGAATGGTTTAAAGAGCTGCTTTCAGTGCCGCTCCATCTCAGCCTTAACAGACATAAACATGCAGGAAAAAATAAATCGATTTTCAATCAGTGTTTTGCACCAAACAGTTTTTATTATTAACAAGTTTTTATTATTAAAAACACGACAAACTAATGATGGTAAAGGGCCGCACTGGGTTAACTCGGGGAATCTCATCTGTCCGTTTATCAATCAAGTCCAGATCATTTCTTTGTTCTGTCACAATTATCGATTTATTCCATTTTGATGATCAGGCTCCAAACTTTGCAAGGACTGACCGCCCCGCTCACCGCTTCCTCATACACACAAAGCCAGCAGGTCAGTATCCTTCCCATTCACACCTGGTGACGTCACTCCCACGTCGACACACCTAAGTGTCAAAGCCGCTGCTCCTGTCATATCAATAATTACTTATTTCATTCATATGGCTCTTACAGAGCCTCAGTGAAAACTTGTTTATTATTATTAACTGTTTGGTGCAAAACACTGATTGAAAATCGATTTATTTTTTCCTGCATGTTTATGTCTGTTAAGGCTGAGATGGAGCGGCACTGAAAGCAGCTCTTTAAACCATTCAGACTAGAACAACAGAGACACAATCAAAACTGTCAGATGATTTATTACCCGCCATAATAACTCAGAAATAGTCCAAATTAGGATGTATTTTTATTTCTTTCCTACTTACGGAAGGTTTCTGTTTATATCGTAGGTTTGTGGTGCCTTTCTATCCTAAAGAAAGATATAAAACTTCAGATATTTCACAAAAAGATACTAACATTCATGGAAAAACCTCACATAACCTTATATTAAAGCAGAAAGTACGGCGCCCACCGTAAGAAAGGCTTACAGTGTTAAATTATGCTGCATAACTGACCAGTACAGTATTGCGAGGGAACGCAAAAGAAAAAAACTCCCCATGTCCCCTAGAGGGATCCGTAGATCCGTCCTACATTGAAGACAGTGAGAAATAAAAACATAACTTTAGTTTTTTCTATCTGTTCTGGGCTCCAACTCTGAGCTGGTTCACTTCCTCAGACCCTCCTCCAGTTTCAAACTCTTCTGATTAACTAAAAGTTAAAGAGCTAAATATGAATGAGATGTTTGCTGCCTTTGACAAAAAAGGTCAAAGGTTAAATCTATGAAAGCAGTGTAGCAGTTTTGCTAATAAGGCAGCTTATGATGATTCAGTCAAAGTAATGAAATAACAAACTGCAGAATGATTTTTATTGTTTATGAGTTTCTTCTTATTGAGCAGTGAAAGTAAATAAAATGTTTACATGTCTTTTGCTTGAAGTATTTACTGACTGGAGGGTTTTTATTTGTGCTGCAGAGCCACAGCTAGCAGCTAACAGCTAGCTAGCAGCTAACACCTAACAGCTAGCAGCTAACAGCTAGCTCCTCCTTCCAGCAGCTCTAACGGAGCCGGTACCGTTCAGCTGTTGCTCCTCCCACACTTTGGACTGAACCATTGTTCTAATAATGGGGGGGACCTAAAAATTAATTATTATTTTTTTCTGAGATAAATGGCAGATTTTTTTTGTTCTTTGTTTCTTTTGCCTTTTCATATCGATATTATTTAAATGTAAAAATTTCTTCAATTATTTTTTTGGAGGGGACAATTCTAGACTTTCCTAAGATTGGGGGTCCGGACCCCCGAGCCCTCCTGTATTTACGCCTCTGGTCCTGACCCGATCTCTGTCTGCAGCTCCCTCCATAGTGACGCCTCCAGGCCAGGTGTTCAACCTCAGCGGCTCCCAGGTGTTCCTGAGCTGCGAGGCGGTGGGCGTGCCCACACCTGTCCTCACCTGGAAGAAGGTGAGCCGTTCACACTGACCTGTCTGGACTGATGATGATGATGATGATAATGATGATGATTCCCAGGTGCTTGGCGGCAGAAAGAGGGCGGAGCTTCTACCTGGCGATCGGGACAACCTGGCCGTCCAGACCCGAGGCGGACCGGAGAAACACCAAGTGACGGGCTGGGTTCTGGTCAGTGACCTCAGGTTGACCCCTAGGGTCAGCGGCAGGTTGACCCCTGGTGTTCCTCTGGTGATGTCATCACCCTAATGGACCAATCAGATCTGTGGCTCTCCCCTCAGATCTCCCCGCTGACTGAAGAAGAAGAAGGATCCTACGAGTGTCACGCCGCCAACTCCAGAGGCGAAGCGTCGGCCATCGGAGGCGTCCACCTGGTCCGGTCCGTCGATGACATCATCCTCAATTCAGGTAACCAGAACTCTGACGTTGTCGTCTACTGACACAACCAATCAGTGTCACGGTAACACAGCCTGCCGCACATCAACCAATCACATTGATCCTGATTGGTTGAGCCTGATTGGTTGAGCCTCGTTGATAGATTGAGGTTAGATGTTGAGGAACAGAACTAAACCATAACTGTGTTTCTCAGTTAAAGTTGCAGTTTGTAACTTTGTAAAAAAAAATTTTTTTCTCATTTTTGTTGAAAGCGTCTCTGTGTTGCTGCAGTTTAATATCAACCAGATAATCCATGAACAGATGGATCCAAACACAACCAATCAGAGACAGGAGGAGGGGCTTAGCGCTGTCAATCAACATTGTGAACACGCTGCTAAATGTGCTAATAGCAGAGAAGCAGCTCACTGTTATAGGAAAACAGTTTATCTGTCGTCATCGGTGGCTATGCTAACGATACTGGCTGTAAATCCGTGTCTATTAGAGGTTAAAGGTGAACATATGAAGGTTGGTTGTTGTCTGAGTTGCTGTAAAACGGAAAGCAGAAGGATTTCCTGTTCTACTCTAGAGGTGAACGCATAAAGGCATCACCAATCGATCCCAGAACAGGCTCACCTGATGATTGCTGAAAAATTATTTCAACAATTTCCCTACTGTATTTACTCTGATATGAATTAATATGTATTGTAAACCTTTTCTACTGCACTGTAAGAAATCAACTGAATAGAGTCTTTTAGTTCTGAACTGGAGGAATAACAATAACAACAACAATAATAAAAATAATTAACCAAATTATCTAGCTTCAGAAATAAATAAATAAAATAAAGCAGTTGTTCAGACTGGTTGTTGCGTTCAGGCTGAATGTAACTAATAAAGTAACTTGTGCCGGATCCGGAACAGAACAGCTGCTGCTCAGAACCAGAACGGCTCTGATTATTATAGAAGTGGAGTAGCATGTTACTGTATAGCATTAACATTAGCATGCTAAGCTATCAGATTGGATGATTTCCATATTTCCCATCAGGAGCATTTTTCAAGATGGCCACCTTTTTGAGCCTTTTAAACCATGTATATAAAATGTTCCCCATTTTCACACAACTTTATGTCTCATGTTTTCTTCATCAGTTCATAAAACTTTAAAATGATAAAACGCAACAGAATCAGAAACTGAGGATTTTACTGCTAGAGAATCTCAGACCAGGAAGGAGAAGAGAGATGGACGACCTCATGGTTAGCTAGCTAGCTAGCATCTATCCATTCATCCAGCCATCCATTGTTGGGGTCATGAGGCCTGCTGATCTCCAGAGGTCAACAGGTGAGAGGCGGGGTCACCTGGACAGGTCGCCAGTCCCTCACAGTGGTTAGCATTAGCTTCTGCTAATTATTTGTTGTTAATGAAGTTCTCCAAAGTCAGAGAACACAGGTGCCACGTTCTACCTTCATGTCAATGACTTTTCTGAAATATTGAATCTTTTGGCCGGCCTCCTGCAGAGCATTCACTCTGAGCTGCTCAGGCTGCAAGTCAGGAAGTCCAGCCCAGAAGATGAACTCAGGCGGTCCTGGACAGGAAGCTGTGGACATGAAGCTGTAGACATGAAGCTGTGGACATGAAGCTGTGGACAGGAAGCTGTAGACAGGAAGCTGTGGACAGGAAGCTGTGGACAGGAAGCTGTAGACATGAAGCTGTAGACAGGAAGCTGTAGACAGGAAGCTGTGGACATGAAGCTGTGGACAGGAAGCTGTAGACATGAAGCTGTGGACATGAAGCTGTAGACATGAAGCTGTGGACAGGAAGCTGTAGACATGAAGCTGTGGACATGAAGCTGTGGACAGGAAGCTGTAGACATGAAGCTGTAGACAGGAAGCTGTAGACATGAAGCTGTGGACAGGAAGCTGTAGACATGAAGCTGTGGACATGAAGCTGTAGACATGAAGCTGTGGACATGAAGCTGTGGACATGAAGCTGTGGACAGGAAGCTGTAGACATGAAGCTGTAGACAGGAAGCTGTAGACATGAAGCTGTGGACAGGAAGCTGTAGACATGAAGCTGTAGACATGAAGCTGTGGACAGGAAGCTGTAGACATGAAGCTGTAGACATGAAGCTGTAGACAGGAAGCTGTAGACATGAAGCTGTGGACATGAAGCTGTAGACATGAAGCTGTAGACATGAAGCTGTGGACAGGAAGCTGTAGACATGAAGCTGTAGACATGAAGCTGTAGACAGGAAGCTGTAGACATGAAGCTGTGGACAGGAAGTTGTAGACATGAAGCTGTAGACAGGAAGCTGTAGACATGAAGCTGTAGACAGGAAGCTGTAGACAGGAAGCTGTAGACATGAAGCTGTGGACAGGAAGCTGTAGACATGAAGCTGTGGACAGGAAGCTGTGGAAAGGAAGTTGTGGACAGGAAGCTGTGGACAGGAAGCTGTGGACAGGAAGCTGTAGACAGGAAGCTGTGGAAAGGAAGTTGTGGACAGGAAGCTGTAGACAGGATGCTGTGGAAAGGAAGTTGTGGACAGGAAGCTGTAGACAGGAAGCTGTGGACAGGAAGCTGTAGACAGGAAGCTGTAGACAGGAAGCTGTGGAAAGGAAGTTGTGGACAGGAAGCTGTGGACAGGAAGCTGTAGACAGGAAGCTGTGGAAAGGAAGTTGTGGACAGGAAGCTGTAGACAGGAAGCTGTGGACAGGAAGCTGTAGACAGGAAGCTGTAGACAGGAAGCTGTGGAAAGGAAGTTGTGGACAGGAAGCTGTAGACAGGAAGCTGTAGACATGAAGCTGTGGACAGGAAGCTGTGGACAGGAAGCTGTGGACAGGAAGCTGTAGACAGGAAGCTGTAGACATGAAGCTGTGGACAGGAAGCTGTAGACAGGAAGCTGTAGACATGAAGCTGTGGACAGGAAGCTGTAGACAGGAAGCTGTAGACAGGAAGCTGTGGAAAGGAAGTTGTGGACAGGAAGCTGTAGACAGGAAGCTGTGGACAGGAAGCTGTAGACATGAAGCTGTGGACAGGAAGCTGTGGACAGGAAGCTGTGGACAGGAAGCTGTAGACAGGAAGCTGTGGAAAGGAAGTTGTGGACAGGAAGCTGTAGACAGGAAGCTGTGGACAGGAAGCTGTAGACATGAAGCTGTGGACAGGAAGCTGTGGACAGGAAGCTGTGGACAGGAAGCTGTAGACAGGAAGCTGTGGAAAGGAAGTTGTGGACAGGAAGCTGTAGACAGGAAGTTGTGGACAGGAAGCTGTAGACATGAAGCTGTGGACAGGAAGCTGTGGACAGGAAGCTGTAGACAGGAAGCTGTGGACAGGAAGCTGTAGACATGAAGCTGTGGACAGGAAGCTGTAGACAGGAAGCTGTAGACATGAAGCTGTGGACAGGAAGCTGTGGACAGGAAGCTGTGGACAGGAAGCTGTAGACAGGAAGCTGTGGAAAGGAAGTTGTGGACAGGAAGCTGTAGACAGGAAGTTGTGGACAGGAAGCTGTAGACATGAAGCTGTGGACAGGAAGCTGTAGACAGGAAGCTGTGGACAGGAAGCTGTAGACAGGAAGCTGTAGACATGAAGCTGTGGACAGGAAGCTGTGGACAGGAAGCTGTGGACAGGAAGCTGTAGACAGGAAGCTGTGGAAAGGAAGTTGTGGACAGGAAGCTGTAGACAGGAAGCTGTGGACAGGAAGCTGTAGACAGGAAGCTCTGGAAAGGAAGTTGTGGACAGGAAGCTGTGGAAAGGAAGTTGTGGACAGGGAGCTGTGGACAGGAAGCTGTGGACAGGAAGCTGTAGACAGGAAGCTGTGGAAAGGCTGTGGACAGGAAGCTGTGGACAGGGAGCTGTGGACAGGAAGCTGTGGAAAGGAAGCTGTGGACAGGAAGTCCTGGACAGGAAGCTGTAGACAGGGAGCTGTGGACAGGAAGCTTTTTTTTTTTTTTTTTTTTAATGGATCTTTATTGAGATACAAAATACATAACAGTACAAACACAGAAATGTCTGCCAGGTGTCACCGACACATACGGTACATCACCATGACGTTACATGAACACTTTTTTTTTAAACAAATTAATCATAAACAAATGAGGCAATTACAGTAGTGGCATTCTGTATAAGGCACATATAGAAGAGGCATATTTAAAATGGAATACAGAGTAATATTGATAATAGAAAATTAGTATTACAATAAGTAATAGTGAAACAATAACTAAAAAGGCAAAGGGGGATTCATGTATTAGGATTAATATACATCAGTGGGCAATTCCATTAATATTTCAGCCAGGGATTCATACGATTCAATACATTTCAAGGATTTCAAATATAACTGGAATTCAGATAAGAAGATGTTAAAAACTGGGGATGATCTCAGCACTCTTTGTTTATGAATAAAGAATTTTGCCAAACAAAATATTAAGTTACAACAGAGTTCTGTAGTTTTGTTTATTAATAACACTCCAAAAGTTACCATATCTCTAGAAATAGATTCAGGAAGTGTGATTTTTAAACTGATCCACCTTTCTAAGCAATTCCAGAATGTTTTGGTTTGGTTGCATTCATAGAAGATATGGTCTATCGTTTCAATATCACGTTCACAAAATGAGCTCTTATTGTCATCGATATTAAAGCCATTTCTTAATAGTTCTTTTGCAGGGTAAATTGCATTTAAAATTTTAAAGTGTTTCTTTAGCTTGTGGTTGTATGGGGAGTTTAAAATAAAGAGTTCTTAACGTTTCAATTGATTTATTATCAAACTTGGAAAGAATGTTATTTCTATTAATTTTCCCAGGGAACAGAGTTTCGTTAAGACAGTTTCTAATTGTGTGGTTATTGAATTTTTGGTCAGTCAATGAAATTCCATTAATTAATAAATTTGGTAATTGTGGGGTCATCGGATTATTTATTATCAAGTTTTTTACCTGATTAATAAATTGTTTCGGAAAGGCATTAAATAATTTGGTAAATTCAGCTCTTGGGGGAAAGAATTGATATTGTGCCCATAATTGTTCGTAGTTTAACAGGCAACCATTAGCATCCATTAAGTGTATAATAGACCAAATATTCTTCTCCATCCAATCTTTGTAAAATAAGGATTTATTGCGATGTAATATGAATCTGTTATTCCATATTATAGAGGAGTGTGGCGAGTAGTTATGTACATAGAGCATTTTCCAGTATAGTAATACTTGTTTATGGAACTCTGATAGTTTAATGGGTAATTTATTTATATTGAAATCAAGTTTTAAACCACCTATTTTGTTAAATACATAATTAGGGACACAATACCAAAATAACTGAGAATTTTTAACCCAGGATTTCAACCAATTAATCTTAAGGGTTCCGTTAAGACATTCAAAGTCAATTACTTTCAGACCGCCATCTTTGATTTGTTTCACCATATGACTTTTCCGTAGGTAGTGTGAGCTGTTCCTCCAAATAAAGTTCATGTTCATTTGGTTAATAGTTTTAGTTAAACTATTTGGGATAGCAGTGCTACAGGTTGAGTAAATTAATCTTGATAAACTTTCCATTTTAGTTAAATAAATGCGTCCTAAAATAGAGAGGTCTCTTTGGAGCCATGAGTTAAGTTTGGATTTACATTCTTTGATCTTGTTTTCAATAGTTCAGGTTGATTCTTGGTTTTTGGTTATAACATTTCCTAAGTATTTAATTTCAGATTTAATTGGAATGCTAGATATTTCTTTTAGGGGAGTGTCATGAATGGCTATAAGCTCACATTTTTTTAAATTTAGTGTTAGTCCTGAAGCCTCAGAAAAATTTTTAATTTTATCAATTACAATTGAAACCTGCTTGTGATTTTTGAAGAAAACGGTGGTGTCATCTGCTAACTGGCTAATGATTAATTCTGTACCAAAAACATCTAATTTCTCAATGACTACACAGTTTTTAAGATAGATTGCTAACATTTCTGCAACCAAATTAAAGAGATATGGGGAGATGGGACACCCTTGAGGAACTCCAACATTAATGTTAAATCTGGCTGTGGTGCCCTCAGGTAGTATTACACAACTATTAATGTTTTGATATAAACCTCTAATTAAGTTAATAAAATTGGCTCCAAAACCAAAATGTTCAAGAACTGAGAATAAGAATTGATGTTCCACCGAGTCAAAGGCTTTATAAAAGTCAAGAAAAAGAATAAAGCCGTCGTCTTGGATCATGTCCCTGTATTCAATCAGGTCCTTCACCAGTCTGATATTGTTGTGGATTGACCTTCCTTTTAAGAAGCCAGATTGTGATTCTGCAATAATGTTTGAGATTCCTGTTTGGAGACGCATGGTAAATATGTATGTTAGTAATTTATAATCAGAATTTCTGAGTGTAATAGGTCTTCTATTCTCAATAAATCTAGGGTCCTTGTCTGGTTGGGGGATACATATAATAATTCCTTGATTCATTGTGGTAGGTATAGGATAATTTTTAAAAATTTCTGTAAAAACTTGATGCAGTAATATTTTTATGTCTTCCCAAAAATGTTTATAAAAGTTTCCCGTAAGCCCATCTGGACCCGGTGCTTTATTTATTGATAAGCGATTAACAGCCTTATCAAGTTCTTCTATTGTAATTTTGTTGTCAAGTTTTTTTGTAGTCATCCTCTATTTTAGGGATAAATGTTTCAATTTGTTTTAAAAAGTTGTGAGATTTTTGTTCTGAGAATTTGGAGGTATATAATTTGTTATAGAATTTAAAAATTTCAATGGATATTAATTTTTCATTGTTGGTTTCTACATTATTTATTATTAAGGATTTGATAGAATTTTGTTGTTGTCTTCTTCTTTCCAGATTACAAAAGTAGGCCGTGTTTTTTTCTCCTTCTTCCATCCATTTTGCTCTTGATCTAATAAAAGCCCCTTTGGCCTCTGGATATACATTTCATCCAGTTTGGGTTGGAGGATTCGTACTTTTTCTTTGTCTTCCATTGAAGGATTGGGCTTATTGCAATATAAATTTAGTTGTTGTACAATATCTAGTTCTTTTTTTTGGAGTTCTTTTTTAATTTGTTTACTGAATGAGATAGAAAATTGTCTGATCTTGTACTTCAGGAATTCCCATTTTTGGACAGGGCTACTTAATTCTTCAGAGTCCTTAATATTTTGGATTAAATCTTTGATTTTTTGGCAGTAGGTATCATTTTTAAGGAGACTGCAGTTAAATTTCCAATATTTACTTGTACCTGATTTCCAGTTTTGAGGTTTCATTTGTAAAGAAATAAGGCTATGGTCAGTCAAAGGTGCTGCAGAGATGTCTGAGTTAATTTTATTGGACAATAATTCATTTGTTATAAGCCAATAATCAAGTCTTGACTTGCTATTTGAGCCAAACCATGAAAATTGATTACAGTTGGGATTAAGATGTCGCCATACGTCAACTAGATTTTGTTCACTGCAGAAATTGTAAAATACTGTGGACAGGAAGCTGTAGACAGGAAGGTGTAGATAGGAAGTCCTGGACAGGAAGTCCTGGAAAGAAAGCCGTAGACAGGAAGTCCTGGACAGGAAGTCCTGGAGAGGAAGTCCTGGAAAGGAAGCCGTAGACAGGAAGTCCTGGACAGGAAGCTGTAGACAGGAAGCTGTAGACAGGAAGCTGTAGACTGGAAGTCCTGGACAGGAAGTCCTGGAAAGGAAGCTGTAGACAGGAAGTCCTGGACAGGAAGTCCTGGAAAGGAAGCTGTAGACAGGAAGTCCTGGACAGGAAGTCCTGGAAAGGAAGCCGTAGACAGGAAGTCCTGGACAGGAAGCTGTAGACAGGAAACTGTCCACAGCTTCCTGTCTACAGCTGGGTGTAAATCTCTGACTGGAGGTTTGTTCTCGTTTCAGGGATGAAGGACGAGCCGCTGTGATCACACGACCGACTTCATCAACTTCAGACTTTTCTGTTTCTTGCTCATATATTTTAACCTTCGAACTCATTAGAAATTTAACGTTTTTGTCTGATTTTAAACTTTGAATCATTTATTATGGTTTTCTCTTACTTTTATTTTGAAGGGCAGGGTTACAGGTTGTTTCTGCTGATGAGTTTTATGTTCTGTATTCGGACCTTCGGGTCGCTCCTCTGCATCAGAACTTTCCTGATGAAAATCGGTTCTTCTAAATATAATTTTCCATCCTGCTGATTTTCTTTTAAGATCTTTTTTATAAAGTGAATAAACCAGATTATAACTGAACTCATGTTTCTGTTCATATTGAGCTCAATCACCGAACCGGAACCTTCAGACCCAGACAGAACCTGAAACCAATCAGAACCTGCTGACCAGGCCAGAGTAGTGGAGCACTCTTTTTTGTTTTTTTCTCTGAAGAGTTTTTGCGGCGCTAGCAGCTCGTATTTTTTCTACAGTAGGCAGACAGGAAGGAGGGTGAGGAGAGGGGGGAAGACATGTGGCAAAGGTCGTCGGGACCGGGAGTCGAACCTGCGACGTCCGCGTCGAGGACTAAGGCCTCCAAACGTGGGGCATGCTAACCCGCTGTGCCACCACAGCACGCCCTGTAGTGGAGCACTCTTGTTTGGGTCTGTCTGTCTGTCATTAGTTTACATTAAACACGTTTAATTAAACAGGAGTAAAAAGTATTTAGTAAACTACTAGTACTGAGTAACTGATCATAAACCTGATATTTAATAATTAAAATTTTCCTCAGACAGCTAAAAGTATAACAGTATATGAACATTCTGGTATTTTACAGAATATTACCAAAACATTTATAGAAATAAGGAGTTAGGTTTGGAGGCTGCTTCCAGACCAGGGTCGGGGTAGTTGGTGTGTTTCCATGGCAACACTTTAAAAAGAATGAAACAAAAACAAAACAGAGCAGGATCTCATCATTTGATATAACGATGTCTCCAGAGATCCAGGATCCCTGGCAGATGGAAAGTTTGGTTCTGTCTACATACAGCAGATAAAAGTTCAGCACTAGAATTTTTAATTCATTGTTAAAGTAAAAGTGTGAAGGTTAAAAAAACCACCACTGAGTATTAACATAAGACATTTATTTAGTATAACTTCTTTGGTTCCCCGTTGGCCCCCGTCTAGATCCGCCCCTGGCTGCAGGTCTGTGTCTGGTGCATAAATGACCTCTGACCTCTAAATTCATAAAATACATCAACGTTTCAAAATAAAACATAAAGAAAGCCCTAACAAACCTTTTAAAGTAGGAAGTAGTGATGTTACGTGATGTGCCGAGGCTCCGAGGCGTGTGTCGAGTAACGGAGGGGGCGTTTCCGTAAAGCGCGTATCGAGGCTTCCTTCATTTAGGGGAGGAGCCGGAAACGATGACGTCCGAAGCCTCGCTGCCCGGCTGTACCACGTGACTGCTTCGGGAAGTGGCTCAGAGTTTGGCAGCTTTAGAAACCCCACAGGCTCCATTCAAAATGTGGGTTGTTGTAGGCGAGTTGCGGTCAGTTGAGAGTGGATAGAGTTTTGATAGTTTGGATAGCAGAGTTTGGATAATGGTTATTTAGTTTGAGACAGTTAGTTTGGTGTTTGGAGAGTTTAGGAGATGGATGGATGGATGGATGGATGGATGGATGGATGGATAGATAGATAGATAGATAGATAGATAGATAGATAGATAGATAGATAGATAGATAGATAGATAGATAGATAGATAGATAGATAGATAGATAGATAGATAGATAGATAGATAGGAGATTTAGGAGCGCGAGGACAGGATAGGAGTAGGATGGAGCCGGCGAGAAAGAGGAGGATTTCCCCTATGTGGGAACATTTTGATTTGATAAGCCCTAACAAGGTAAGGTGAACTGAACATTTGCAGATGCATTATGTTTGCTTATGAGGAACTGTATTTTTCACTGTTTCTTATTTTCTGTAAAGGTGAGGTGTTTATTGTGCTCCAAGGAGTTGGGGTACAATAATAACACCTCATCCATGTAGTGTCAAAAAAGAGAAATCGTTTGAAACCAAAAACTGTGGAGAAATTGTTGTTTCTTAATAAAAATGCATGAAATCATCCAAGTTACACAAGCATTAGCCTATTCACTACCCCTCCCTAGTTCCACAAGCACTTTCACTGTCCTCTGCCTGATTAAGCCCAGGCCATTTTTCTAGAGTCACAGAAAAACATTATTACACAACATGCCATATCACATGACACTACTATTTTGGGAATAATTACACACAGAGAATACATTCAAACAATATTTTATTATACACATATGTGTATACATAATTTATGTAGACAAATGATTTCGTCCTACACCTTTTGTGAAGTCATTCCCAAGAGCCATAATAGACAAAAATTCAATGCATCACACGTGTTAAGATACAGCTGGCTGTGATTATACACCTGGCCAGTAGGTGGTTTCGTGTGCACATGAAGCTTCAAGAAATGAACCCTTTCTCGAACCAGTTGGCTCAAGTGGTTCAATGCCTCATGAGGCTTCATCTCACCATCACTAGTAGGAAGTATTTATGTATTTACTGTTAATCTGTCATGATGGGTTTAAGTTTTCTAGCCCACATGCAGAACACAAGACAGGAGGGTTGGAATCAGTTTAAGTGATTTATTAAGATTACACAATTATCAGAAAGTGTCGAGGTGGTCTGGTCCAGGGAATCAACGGTAACGGGCAGCAGTGGTTCACTGCGAGGGGAAAGAGCAGACTGGTGAGTTCAGGGGTCGTGGGAACATGGAAATCTCAGATCAAACGCTGGTTGTTCTTACTTGTGGTGGTTGGATCTGAATCTTGGAGGGTAACTGAGTATGTCCAGGGTCTCGGTCTCTTAGTGGGTCCAGGAACAACGGAGGAGTGCGGCGAAGAACGGACAGGTAGGCTCGGGTGCTACGGAGACACAGAGGAGTGGTTCGACCGCCAGCCGTGGGATCCAGGAGATACTTGCAAAACAACGGAGAGGTGAGTCTGGGAACTCGGGCAACCAGTGGGTACTTTCCACGGCGTCACGAGGGAGGTTCTGAAACCAGGAGAACTGCCAGGATCTAGTCAGCGGGTCCAGAGTGTCAAAGGGATCACCTGAAGGCAACAGAGGAACACAAAGAGAATCACTGGAAGGCTCAAGGCAACGAGGAACACAGAGACAGGGCTCAAGGGGCTCAGAGGTACCGTGACTGGCAAACTCAGGCGACGCTGGACTGGCGGTCAACTCCTAAAGTCTGCTCCGCTGATGAGGGTAATCGATGACAGCTGAGGATGATGATGACACCACCGCACTCCAACCGGAACCTGTCGCCATCTGGTGGTAAGAGGTGGAAAAGGCGCACAGGAAAACCCCACCAAGAGAACCAGAGAACCCCGGAACATAACATAATCTGATGTATGATTTGTTCTTTAAATGACCATTTGTATTATTTTGGCTGATATTATTATCCATTAAATAAGCAAATAATCAAACCAATACAGTCGACTGAAAGCACAACAAGAAACTTAATCATAACTAAATGTTCTGAACCATAACAGCCTGAGGAGATGATCGAGACGCTGATGTCTGGTTCTACAGGTTCTGTAGGTTCTGCGGGTTCTGTAGGTTCTGCAGGTTCTTTAGGTTCTGTAGGTTCTGCAGGTTCTGCTTGTCTGTTTGTTTTGTCCTGATCTCACTGTTTACACAAACGACTCCATGTTTACTGCATAAATTATGTTACGGTCTGAACGCTACCAGCAGATCAGATCCAATAAAGAAGAGAGATATTTTGGTTACTGGAAAGAAAAATAATGTTTTAATGACCAAATGTAAGGCAGCAGTTTCTCTCTGAGCAGAAATAAGTTTGAATGAACGGCAGGAGCAGCTGGAGGAAGTTGGAACCTGCTGTGGAGAATAAACAGAAACAAAGAAGGAAATAAAACCCAGGAAAATTAAGTTGATTCTCTAAAGGCTGTTAATCTTAGAAAGATTATATCACAGTCAGAAAATGAACGAAGACTTACAGACCCCCATAAAGAGCCTAAAGATCTTAAAGTACAATATAATACTAAGTTCAAATCTACTTATTAGGATAGCAAAAATCAAATTAACTTATATATTTTTACTTAATAAAAATATAATAAGCCTGGTCCCAGATGTGTGGAAATCCTTGGATCATGGAGAGCAAACTGCAGCTTTGCTTCATCCTCTGAGGAACTAAATGAAGTTCGAACCGGAACCGAGCAGCTGAATGGCGCCCTCTGCTGGCTGAATGCGCGCATGTCTCCGGGCCACATGAACACAACGGAAACCTGACAGTGAAGAGTTGGAGCAGAAATGTCCAACAGTGACGTCATCAACGCGTTACTCTACTCTGACCCCTTGTAACGTGTAATCTAACGCGTTACTATTTACAATCCAATAATCAGATTAAAGTTATGTATCCAAGTCACTGTGTGTTAATATTTGTAATGTTTTTAGTAAACACACATTGTTGCTTCCTTCTCTTTCCTTGGGGAGTTACGTTTGGTTTAACACCAGCGACAAACGATGGAGGGAAAAGAAAGATGCACATTTTCTAACTGATGGATTTTTCATTGAGTAATCAAATTACTTTTCAAAGTAACTATGCCGTCGCTGCTCATAAATTAATATATATCATATGTGTGTTTATGTCTTATGATCTCAAGGTGGCAAACTGCCCAAAAAAACATCGTCTTCATTTCCTCTTGAACAAAATGGCTCCCGTCTTTAATCAGCATCATTCCAGGATGAACACTAAACTTTATGGTTTGCCAGATAAATACTCTGCTAGCACACAAGCTACCAGATTCTGATAGATTTTATTGGTCGAAATACATTTGATTATTGGTCAAAAATGCGTTGATATCAGTTGACTGGAAATTGACCTGATTCTGCCTCTTGTAAAGTAACAAACAGAGTAAATGGGTCTCAGCAGGTTTGAACTCAGTTCAGCAGTTTGACCAACAAAAACAAAGTCTCAAAATAAGTTTGGTTCTTCTTGAACAACTCTCTACATCAGTGCAACAGTTTGGCCACAAACATAATTAAAATGATGCTTTTCAGCTCTAACAGCTCCTCTCTCATAACTCCGTCTCTCTGTCCAGACCTGCATTCAGCTTCATGTTTCACTTTCCAGTCAAACAGGAGCCACGGCTCTCAAAAGGCTGAAAAACACAAACTAAATGTTTTTCTCTCCTGTCATTTTCAGCCACAAACATTTCATTACAATATCTACAGTTCTGTTTGTGTCTCTGCCTCTCTGATGTTCCTGCATGGATTCATGTCTTTTGGATTGGCTGCAGAAAAGGGCCTGTAGCTTGTGGGACTGCTGGCTGAATCCGAAGTACTGGAGTGATGCAAATGTTATGGTTGTTCAAAAACATGTATTTCAACTCCATTTCAAAGTTTTGTTCGAGCTTCGATAAAATAATCAGCATACTGAAATTGACCAATCTGTTTCATTCCTTGAGTGTCTGATGCGTATAATTAGCATCGAAGCGGAGCGGGACGCTGCAAGAACGTTTTTGTGTAAATGCCCTGAAGAAGGGGAGTGTTTTAATAAAAGAGCTGGACACGGTGCTTCTGCTCCAACGGTTATTATTAACTAAGGAGGAAGTTCCGGTGCTCTTCACTATAGCTAGCGCAAGCGCTAGACTCCCCCTGCTGGTTGGATTTGACCACTGCTTCAGCCAAATCAGACTAGCCAGCCTCTGAAATAAACACATTTCAATCCATCACATTTGCAGATCTTCTTGGTTCCTTATTTACATATTTCTCAGAACGAAAGAAAAGGTTCTGCTCAGAATCTGAATTAAGAACGTTCCAGAACAGAACACCAGGTCTTCTGCAGTAAAGCAGAATCACTTTTCACCTTCATGCTGCCTTCCAGTTGTGGTCGGAACTGGGAAACTCCGACTTCCCAGAAGGAAAAAATCAACTAGAACTAGAGGTTGGAGGGTGTCCGAACCTGGACTTCATCCGAGCCAACAGCGCCTCCTGCTGACAGCTCAGTTCCTCTGCAGTCACCAGTTTAAACCTTAACTGGTTTGAACTGGTTTAAACTGGTGTCAAGTTTTAAACAGTCCCGCCTCATCATCTGGATGAACTCAGGCTAACATGGATGTTATCCAGGCTTAGGACTGATTCTAAACGCAGACTGGAGGCCTAAAACCTGGACATCACATCGTCCACCCTCCTTCAGATCCACAGAACCTGCTGACCCACCTGGCAGCTCAACAGTTGCAACCAAACATTTAATGGTTTATGTGCAGCTCACTGAGACGGGCCGGGTCGGGTCGGTATGAAATGTTTATTTAAAATAATGAGAGGACAGATTACAGCTAAAAAAACATAATTTGCATCCTGCTAACACCATGTCAGTCCATCAGAGGAACCGCGTCGGTCCATCAGAGGAACCGCGTCGGTCCATCAGGAACCGCGTCGATCCATCAGAGGAACCGCGTCGGTCCATCAGGAACCGCGTCGGTCCATCAGAGGAACCGCGTCGGTCCGTCAGGAACCGCGTCGGTCCATCAGAGGAACCACGTCGATCCATCAGAGGAACCGCGTCGGTCCATCAGAGGAACCGCGTCGGTCCATCAGAGGAACCGCGTCGGTCCATCAGAGGAACCGCGTCGGTCCATCAGAGGAACCGCGTCGGTCCGTCAGGAACCGCGTCGGTCCATCAGGAACCGCGTCGGTCCATCAGAGGAACCGCGTCGGTCCATCAGGAACCGCGTCGGTCCATCAGGAACCGCGTCGGTCCATCAGAGGAACCGCGTCGGTCCATCAGGAACCGCGTCGGTCCGTCAGGAACCGCGTCGGTCCATCAGAGGAACCGCGTCGGTCCATCAGAGGAACCGCGTCGGTCCATCAGGAACCGTGTCGGTCCATCAGAGGAACCGCGTCGGTCCATCAGGAACCGCGTCGGTCCGTCAGGAACCGCGTCGGTCCATCAGGAACCGCGTCGGTCCATCAGGAACCGCGTCGGTCCATCAGAGGAACCGCGTCGGTCCGTCAGGAACCGCGTCGGTCCATCAGGAACCGCGTCGGTCCATCAGGAACCGCGTCGGTCCGTCAGGAACCGCGTCGGTCCATCAGGAACCGCGTCGGTCCATCAGGAACCGCGTCGGTCCGTCAGGAACCGCGTCGGTCCGTCAGGAACCGCGTCGGTCCGTAATCTCCTCCTTCAGCATTACTTTGAAGGATCCGATTCAGTTCATTTCACTTCATGATAAAACAAAGAATCACTTTGGCCTCTGGACTAAATGGTCTATTGCACTGAGATATTTACACAGCTGGAAGCTTCTTCATCATCATCATCGTCATCATTGTGAACCGCTAGTGGAACGTCCGACTGTCTTGTAAACTGGACCTTTGGACAGGAACCAGAACCTGTCAGAAGCAGCTGATTGTCTAAGGCACTGAATGACTTCACCATGAAACCAGTCAGGACCAACAGCACCAGCGGTCCGAAGTTCAGACCACTAGAACTGGCCCAGTAGTTCAGATCAGCGGAACCAACAGTCAGGAGTTCATACCAACAGAACCGGCAGTCAGAACTTCGGACCGTGGGCTCTGGAATATAACCGTTTCAGACTCAAAGATATAAACATTCAGTTGACTTTAAGTTCTTTTGGACCAGAGCCTGAGCCAACAGAACCACTTCCGGTCCTGGCCCTCCATAGCCAGTCTGGTACCATGAAGACCTGCTCATCTTGGCGCAGCGTTGTCCATGTAGTACACATTGACCAGGTGGCGGTTCAGGTGGCGCCGGTACTGCGTCTCCAGGGGGAACGTGCGGTCGCAGAAGATGCACGTGTGGCTCTTGAGTTCGGTGGGTGTGGGGATCTCCTCGGTGGGCGTCTCCGGGTCGTTGGCCAGCTTTCCTGGAGCAGCACCCGTACCGTTGAGGCCAGAGTCATCACTGCCCTCTGAGGCACTGTCGCTGATGTCACTTCCTCCCTCGTGGCTGCTGTGGATCCCCTCGTCGTCCTCGCCGTCGGCCGGTCTGCCACGCTGGCCAGGAAGGAGCAGGCGAGGCGGCACCGACGGCTTGATGAAGGTGGGATGGGAACCTTCCATCTTCTCTGATGGTCTGCTGGGAGGACCATCAGGTTCTGGTTGGGTCAACCCATCTATGGAGAAAGCCATTTCACCATAACCAGTTGGCTGAACAGAACCTTTCATAGCCTCTAAGGATGGACTGGTTTCAGAGATCGATTCATCTGGTTTTGGACCAACTGCTGAGGTCTTCCTGGTGGAGGTCCTGGTCTTTTTCTGCTTGGATGGTGCCTCTCTGATAGTCTTTTCAGTCGGACTGGACTCGTTGGTACTATCCGAAGATGTTTTGGACAGCAGCTTCTTGGCAGCAGGAGCTTTCAGGCACTTTTTCTTGGAGGACTTTTGGGATAGATCCAGAATTTGTCCTGCTTTCCTTTTAGCGGGTTTTTCTTTGACCCACTTTCCTTTCTGGCTCTTCTCAGGACTGATGGGTTTCTGTGTCTCAGTTTGTTCTGGAGTCTTTAAGGCTTCAGACTTTCTGGTTTTGCTGAGGCTTTTCTTGCTCTCCTTGTGGGAACTCACCTTCAAGTCTCTGTCTTTACATTTCTGCTGGTCAGAACTCTTTGGATCAGACTGGTCTTCCTGGGAAGCGGGTCCCACCGGTTGTTTTTCCTGGGATGCAGGTTCTTCTGGTTGGTCCTGGGAAACTGGTTTCCCAGTAAGAACTTTCCTCACCCGTCTCTTCACTTTGACATCAGTATTCCCAGCAGCAGTCTGGACTTCTTTACCATCCCTGTTCTCCACAGGATTCTCCTTGACCTTCTTCTGCCTTGTTGAGACTTTCTTTTCCGCTTCCTTTGCCTTTACAGGTCTCTCCTTCTCAGACATGGAGTTGCGTTTCTTTGCAGTCTTGTCGGGAATCTCACTCAGCTGTGGCAGTTTGATGCTGGGTCTGCTGCTACTCCTGATGGACAGATTGATGGGGCTCGAGTCGTCTTCCTCGTCCACATCGTCCTCCATGGCGGGGGAGTCATCCAGCTTGGCTGCTTTTAACTCCGACTTGTTGTCTGCACCGTCCTGACCGGGTTTCTTCACTCGCAGCTTGACTTTGGACACATCCAGGTCCACGTTGCAGCCGGAGTGCCGGGACTTGATATGGTACTGCAGGTTGCACTTCTTGGAAGCGGCGTACTTGCAGAGCGGGCAGAGGAACTGCCGTGGGTTCAGGTGCAGCTCCACATGCTTCTTAAAGTTGCTGCGGTCAGCCGTCTTGTACTCGCAGTAGGGGCAGGACAGAGGCTTGGGACCGTTGTGGACCTGGCGGGCGTGACGGGTCACTTCGTGCTGATTGGCTGCCAGGTAGCTGCAGCTCTCACACTTGAAGGGACGTTCACCTGCAGAGGGGAAGAGACGTTAGAGAGCCAAAGCTGGGGGTCCGTAGAGGAGTTCATGCAGCAGGTCAGGCTGGGTCTAGCACAGGGGTCTCAAACTCCAGGCCTCGAGGGCCGCAGTCCTGCAGTTTTTAGATGTGCCACAGGTACAAAACACTGGAATGAAATGGCTTAATGACCTCCTCCATGTGTAGATCAGTTCTCCAGAGCCTTAATGACCTAATTATTCTGTTCAGGTGTGGTGCAGCAGAGGCACATCTAAAAGTTGCAGGACTGCGGCCCTCGAGGACTGGAGTTTGAGACCCCTGGTCTAACGGATCCGTAGCACACTGGCTCTGTTAGCCAACCGGGTTCTGATTAGCCCAGACTGGACTCTGGTGCAGAACTTCCCCTGGACATCCTGCAGAGATCCATCACACTCACTTCCTGCTCTTAGATATTGCTAACCTACAGAGAACTGAAACAGGTTCACTCATGCAGGAGTTCATGTTCAGAACACACACAACCTTGTACTTCCATCCAACTGAGGACTTTGCATTGACTTTCATTCATTGTAGTTACCCATACATTTTCCTTAACTATCACTAGTCTATTGCTAACCAAACGCAACTCGCACCAAACCTCTAAACTACCTGGCAGAGCTCAGAGTAAAAAGTGAAATCCAGGAAAAGGTCCACATTTTCTAAATGACCTCAATTTGAGGGTAAAATGGTGACAGTGGTCCTCTGTATGCAGCATAAACAAGCGTACACACACACACACACACACACACACAGATCAGATTAGTTACCGTGTTAATCCATCAGGGCAGCTTCAGTGAGAACAAACAAATCAACAGTTAGTAGCAGAAAGACCATCAAACCCACCGTCATCCTGAATGGCTCCAGACTGGCTCCCTGTACTGGTCCTACTGGTTCTACTGGTGTTCCTAGATGTTTCTGTTTCAGTGCTACATCTAAAACCAGGGGTCTCCAACCAGCGACTTACTGCCAGAAGTCTTAAACTGGCTGTTCAGAAACTCCTGGTACCAGTCAACCCACGGGCCAGTACCGGCAGGGTCCCTGCTGTTTGGGGACCGTCGTTTTAAGGGGGACCCAACATTTGGTTGTAACAACAGACTTTTCCTGAGAAACATTTACTTCAGAAGTAAATCCAATAGTAAAAAAACTGTAGGATGTTGAGTTTTTGTAAATTTAAATTAAATATCACACAGGTACCGCCATGTTGCTTAAGCTCTTGGCAATGCGTTAGCACCTACCAACGGCGTTAGCTCCTGCCAATGACTTTACTCATGCTAAAGCTGTTAGCTCTAGTTAATGTAGTAAACAGCAATTCACAAGCCGATGATGTTAGCTTGTTTCAGCAAAGGTCTCATGTATAACTTTGAGGCAGTTTGTCTCCATCTAAATGTTTAGTGGCCCTCACCAGCCTCCAACAACTGAACTTCTTGTGTTTATAGAGCCGCGTCTAGCAGAACCTACTCAAATTATCGGCCCAGAATGCATTGCATAGGCGGAAAAATTGGGGCTTCAGTAGGTCAAAACCATAGTAAAGATGTACAATTTATTCGTATCACAAACGTCTTTTGTTTAAATAGAACAACTGCACCATATTTAAACAAACATGTTCAACTATGGATCCCTATAAAGTCCTTTGGACACAGAGTGAGGAGTTCTGGGCCTGTACCTGGAGAGAAGGTGGAGCTAAATGTCTTCAACTGAAGGACACAACGACCAGAAGAGCTACTTGTTAAAACTGAAAACATTAGAAGAAGAAGCTGAGGTTCATTCGGGGGAGGGGTCAACTCTACTCAAACAGGACTGATTCAGGAGCCAATCAGCACCTGTCCCAAACTCACCTGAGTGAGTCCTCATATGGCGGGTCAGGTGAGTCTTCTGGGAGCTCGAGTAGTCGCAGTAAAGACACTGGAATGGACGCACACCTGTTCAGAGAAACGCAGTCTTCACATGACCCACCTGAGACAGGGACAAGATCGGAACAGACCAGGGACAGGACGGTACCTGTGTGGGTCCGAATGTGCTGGATGTAGTTGCTCTTGCGGTCAGAGAAGTAGGAACACTGGCTGCAGGTGTGCAGTTTGCTGGGGAAGTGATTCCTCAGGTGCTTCCTCCAGTGGTACTGACTGACCGTGGTGTAGGCGCACAGCGTGCACTTAAACACCCTGCAGACACACAGGTACAGGTACACGCTCAGGGGACTCAGACAAACACCCACAGGTGTGACCTTCAGGGCAGGTTTGGTGTTCCTACCTGTGGTCGTCACCCTCCTTGCTGTGGTGCTTCAGGTGAGCGATGTAGTGGTCGTAGCGGTTGGTGTTGTAGCCGCAGCGCTCGCACCTGATCAGCCCTTTGGCGTCTACGCCGGCGGCCGCGTCCTCGCCGCTGGGCTCCGCCTCTCCGCCATGCTCCGCCTCCCTGCCTGGCAAAGCCTCCTGTGACTCTGCCTCCTTGGCTTTGCTCTTGCTCCGCCCCTCCACCTGGTGCACCACCATCATCTTGTTGATGCTGTGCGTGCTCAGGTGCTCTACGAACTCCTGCTCGTTCTGGCCCTGGAAGTGGCATGGCTTGCAGCAGAACGGTTTCTTCTTCTGGGTGCCGTCCGCCAGCCCTTTGACCCCAGGTTGGGGTGAAATGGTGGAAGGGCGGGGCTTAATGGAGGGGGGCTGTTTCTCAGTGGGGGGGTTCTCCTCATCCTCTCTGCTGCCGCCGATGGTGACGGTCTGGGCGGCCGGGTTCGGGGACTCTGGGTACTCCACGATGCACACCTCGCGGTGGTTCTGGTTGTCGTAGCTGTACCTGCACACAAACCAGGTGAGTTAGAGACAGGTAATGTGCTAGGAGCAGGAAGTGACCCTCACCAACTCCTGACCTGATGACGCCCTCGTCTTCACTGTCAGAGTAGCCGCATCCCACCGTCTTCAGCTCCATCATCTCCTTCTCGTCAGCCATGCTGCCGCCGTCGCCACCCTCCGCCGCCGTCACCGCTGCCACGTTAGCCAGCATCACCAGCTGAGGGGCGGGCAGCGTGTTCCGGGGCAGGTCGCTGAGGCCCGGCCCGTCCTCCGCCAGAGAGACGCCCACAGGATACATCCCAGCTGAGAACATGGTCTGAGTCGCCATGACGACCGGGCTCCACCCACAGGAAGCTGCAGAGACCAGACGGCGAGGGTCGATCGGCAGAACTTTACGGTTCTGAAGGCTCACCGGGTTTCAGCGCCAAGGCTGGAGGAAACGGTGAGACAGTCAGAAACGTTCAGAGCTTCTGTCACAACCAGGAGAGCTGCTCCACTCAGTAAACGTTCTGATGGAGGATGTGACGGTCAAACTCAGCTCCACAACAACTTATTGAGATAAATGACAATATTGTCATTTTGAGACAATTTTCCACTAATGTAATGCAAGTATTTCCTCACAAAGGTCAATAAAACCAACATTTCTAAAGCGCTCTTACAGCTGCGGTATGTAACTACTATAAAATCTTTTTTTTTTTTTTACATATTTGTGGGCAGCGTAATATGAGACAGTCTGTGAAAAAAACTTCTCCCAGTACAACCTAAACACAAGTAATCAGTCAGGAGGCGGGTCTTAGCGATGTCAATCATGCCTGTATGCGCACCACTCATCTCTCTTCCTTTGCTCTCTGCGAATGCTAAGTCTAGTTAGTTAGTACATGAGACTGACTGGCAGCACTAAGCCCCTCCTCCTGGCTCTGATTGGTGGTTTTTGGTGCATTTCTTCAGACCTAGCACCTCAGGAAGGAGGATGTCCATCTTTTCACAGACTATCTGTCCCATAACAAACTGTAACAACATGATGATAGTAATATTAATATCTAAAAAGCAATTTTTTAATATAAAAATTACATACTGCAGCCTTAACATTGCAACTGGAAAACATTTTAAATATCCAAAAGATATTTAAAACGATAAATAAAGTTGAAATAAAACCTGCAAACAATCAAAAACAGTAAATAAAATTGATTGTGAAGTTTCTCTAAACAAAAAATATTATTTATTGGTTTCAGACGGGAAAAACGGCCAAGCTGCTAGTTATTAAAAAGTAAACGCAGTGACCGACCCATCGGGTGATGTGATCTAAGGCCGTCGGCCATTTTGAAGCAGCACCACAGTCAGCGCCTCAGAGAACTTCAGGGGTGAAAAGGAAAAGTTCTGTTCAATCCGCAGGAAGTTCTAGTACAACGAGCTAAAGTTTGGACCTGCAAAGCCACATCTGGTATAATCTATTTTAATCTCACAAACATCCAAACCCAAACAGAACAGAGCTTTCAAACAGAACTTTTCATCCGGTTCTGAAGTCGGTGTCTGATTCTCAGCTGTAGTAAAGGGCCGTTCCACTGTTTTTAGAGAAATTGGACCACACAGAATAAGTTCTGATTCATATTCAGGAACGGTTCTGATCCGGACAGGGTGATCGGAGTTCCTACCATGACCTTTAACCTTCATTCTGTAAAAAATAAAGAACATAAGGAGGTGACATCAGTTCCTTTTGGGTTGATCTCCTCAGATTGAAGTTCTGGAAACTGGGGGACCCAGATAGGGATGAAAGGTTCCGAAAGTTTTATATATGAATCTTTTAAAGAAGTTGTCAAAAAACCCAATTTATTTTTATTCTGTTTCGCCGTTCCAACCAAATGCGATCAGAACCAGTTTTAAACCCCCACCAGGCTAACTGGACTGGATCAGAACACAAACTTTAAAGGTTCTGCACAAAATGATCCGGGAAAACTCGGACTTTTATGGAATTAAAACGTTTTTCTTTCGGAGCCACATTGTGGACCTGGTTCTGATTTAAGGCGGTCCATGTTGAGCTGCTACGATTCACACGCTAACTTCTGGCCACACACTTTCCCTGAGTTCGGGACCCAGAACCGAACTTCCCCCAGGTTCTGATCCAAGTGTTGTGGATCAGAACCTGATGTGGAGTCGCGGTCCGGGACGGAGTGTTAGCCATGGTCCTGATCAGCCCCCGGACAGCGCCTCTGTGCTCCACCTCACCGCCTCCATTTTCCCCGAACTGCTCTAACTTTCTCCGGCTGTAAACCAGCACAGCCACGGAACCGAACCGCTCCCGGGCCCGCAAGCCCTCCGACACACTCCCTGCTCCTCACCTCCGAACTTCCAGAGACTTTCCTGGAGACTTTCCTGTTCTTCGAAGGTTTTCCTTTGACGGTCAGCGCTGTTAGAAAACTAGGCAGAAGTTTCCGCACATTCCTCTACAGTGACGTAGGATCCTGACGTCAACGCGTAGCTCCGCAGGTTTGTAGTTTTCTGTGAAAATGTGCGAGTTTCATATGCTGCAGAACAAGATGGAGGAAGAACCATCAGACTGACTGAGACTGGTTCTGGTTCTGGTTCTGGTTCTGCTCAGGTTGAAAAGCTCAAAGCCGTGATTATGATTAAACCTGACCTGGAAAAGGTTTTGGATGGGTTCTGGTTGAGGTTCAGAACAGGTCTGGAACAATTTTACTACAATTTGTTTTTATTTTTTAAACGGATGAAAAACTTCAGAACCAGTGAGTGAAAAACTGAGTGCAACTCCTAATCCATTAGCCAGTAGAACCTCCTTCAGTTTCTGTCTGACACCATCAGTCACACACTGGGGGTTCTGCTCATTCCTCTGAAAAGCGCATCAGGACTTTGACTAGACCATTCTGATGTAGATCTGTTGCTGGGTTCAGGATCATGGTTCTGTTGATGACCTAGGATGGCCCGAGCTTCAGCTGATGGAAAGATGAACAGTTTGGATATCAGAGGAGATCCTGCTCCACATCAAGCCCATATCACCAACCCTCCACCACCGTGCTTAGAAGCTGCATATAATGCCTTTGACCTTTGACCTACTAAGGGAGAACAGTCTCTAGCCTCATAGCTCCTCCATCACTGCTGATCCTCCCATCCTGATGAGGACCAGAGTCCTCCAGACCAGGAGAAGCTGGTTCTGAACTGGACCCGGCAGAACCAGAAGGCGGTACTTTCTTCGTTGTTACCTGAATCTGCCTTCAGCTGATGTTAATGGTGAGCTACTGTAAATCACTTTACATTGCAGGTACTTCCTGCTGGTGTTCTACAGGAAGTGGGGTGATGACGTCATCATGCAGCACTGATGTACTTCCGTCAGAACTATCTGACCTGATAATTTCCTCTTGCTGATAATCACTGATCAGTTATTAACTTTATGGGTTCATGTTGACACACTGCAGGTTGAATGACACAGGCCACACCCCTTCCGGAGCTCAGACTCTCACCGGAAGTGGTTTCTGATTCTTTTCAAAACATTATTCAGTTAAATTTAATCCCACAGAGGGATTAAATTAAATTGAATTTCAGTTCAATTTAATCCCAAAGCTTTTTCTAAATGCTGATGGTTGAAAGGATCTCCTGTAGAGGCCTGTGTTACAGCCAAACTGGAAACGCTTCTGACTGAAGACACAAATGAAGAGGATGATCAAGCTTTTCTGTAATAAAAAACATTTTGTGTTTTTCTGTTCATCTTTTGTATTTAGAACAACAGCAGATAGAAACTTTGACCTGGTTTCATCTTTGGTTTTAATTTAGCCCACTTTGTCTTATTATTTAGTTTGATTTATTTATGGTGGATTTCCTTTGGTGGTTTTTTTGTACAGAAACACAACTTTGGAGTTTCATTGAATCTTTTGATAACGTTTGGTTAAAGTCTTTGCAGCGATTGTTCATCTGTTGAACATTTGACTTTTCTGTCCTTTCCTTTGGTCCAATTTTTATTTTGAAAAGCAGACCGGAAGTGTGAAGCATGATTTCGTCATTCGGATCCTTGGAGTCGTCACACAGACTCCAGTAAAGTTTATCTCGGTTGTTCCTAACCACTCTCAGCGTTTTGGACCGAGTTCGGAGCGGAACTCGGTACCGTTTCTGGGTCTCTCAGATTGTTGGTGTCCCAGAGGTTTTCAACGGAACTTTGGACCGAAGCCTGGCGGTTTCTGAACCGTTTTTCCGACCTTTGGACACGAACAGCAGAAAGCTAACAGCTAGCTGGGCTCCAAAATTTCATCGACTTTCTGCTCGAGTTCTGGTTCTGGGTTCTTCCTGGGTTTCTGTCCCAACTCTGCTGAAAAACCTGGAGTTGTGTCCCAGATAGAGAAAGATGGAATGTGAGAGCAGATAGCGGCGAAGCAGAACCCTTTCTGGACCCGGAACCGACCCGTCAAGATGGCCACAGATTTCAGCCTGATCCACCGAACCTGCAAGTTGGTGGTTCTGCTCTGCTTCCTCCACATCTCCGTCACCTTCTTCTTCTACGTCCGAACCCTGGACATCCGGTTCTCCTTCGTCCAGAACCAGCAGTCCCACTCCAATCTGACCCGGCTCAGACACGGCTTGGTCCCGGCCAGCAGCTCCGGAACCGAACCGAAAGAGACCGCGACCCGGACGGGGCAGGAGGTGGAGCGGCAGCCGACCGAACCGGGTCAGAACACGACAGAGGAACCAATGAAACCGCTGGAGAAATGTCCAGAAACATCCCCTCTGCTGGGTGAGTCCGGTTCGGCCTGGGTTTAGAGGCCCATCTGGACCGGAACCATCTGGATAGTATCAGATGATTCCGGTCCACATGGTTTGGTACCAAAAGTTTGCTATTGCTGTCAGGATGACAAATGATCCAACAAGTCCGAGTCCGAACCGAATGTTCTGAGACGCATCAAAACTGGTTCTGGTTCTGGTACGGGTCGGGTTGTGGATCCATCCATGTGTATCAATAACATCCACTTGGATGATGTTATATGATCAATAATCATCTGAGGAGCCTCAGAGATCCGCCTCCAGGTTCTGAACTGGTGAAGTTCGGACCGTAGTGGAACCAGAACCAGAACCCAAAGCAGGTTCTGGTTCTGTGTGTGTGGTCCAGGTGGAAGTGGACTCACTGTTCTACCTGGTGTGAGGAGGTCACTAGAGGTCACCAGAGGTCATGTGACCTCCAGGAGAAACTCTCCCAGGTGAGCTGGGGGCGGTTCCGTCTCCTAGACAACGGTGTGGCTCAGGTGATTGGTCCAGATGGATTTCTCCCAGGTTCCAGTAAAGAGCCTGAAGAGGCTGATGATGTCATAGCTTCCTGAAGTCCTGCTGGAGCTTCAGTCACGTGGCTGGGTTGCCATGGAAACCGGGAGAAGCCTGGAGCTTTGTGGAACCTGTTAGTCTAAGCTCAAATGATATTATGCAACAAAATGGAGGATTTGTTGGAGATAGGAGGCCAACATGTTTGGGAAGGTTTATTTTTGAATCAAAGTCGTTTACAAATTGTATCATTTAATCTGTCAAATTATCTATTAATAATCTGAGTCTTGTAAACTCCAGTACATTGTGTCTCTACATTATTATTATTAAGAACTCTGCAGAGCGGGCTGCTCTGCTAGAGGTCCTCAGTGTTATTTTAACAGATATGGGCTGAGCTGGGCCGGATTCTGGTACCAGAGCCGGTTCTACTGGTCCGTTTGGGACGGAAACATCTGAGATCATGTTGGTCATTAATCATCAGTTCTACAGAACCGAGCTGAAGATGGAGAATAACAAACACTGAAACCAGGCCGCGCTCCGATTGGTCTATTGAGCGTCAGCATTGAATCTGAGTCAGAGTTGACAGTGTTGCCTTCAGAGTCTCAGACAGCGTGGGAACTTAGAGTTTTTTCTGGATGTAAATGTGTCTGAAACATCACAGCTTCAGTTTCATCTCTGAGTTAAATCCAGAACCTAAACGTATCTGCCGGGTTCTGCTGTGATCTCAGCTGCAGCTTCCTGCTGCGTCTCCTCCCGGCAGGGGGTCAGAGGTCGAGCAGCTGCAGTGTGTTGATGCTGTGTCTCCGCCCCCAGTGGGCCCCCTCAGGGTGGAGTTCAACATCCCAGTTAGCCTGGAACAGATCAAGAGGGACAACCCCAACATCCTTCCCGGCGGCCGGTTCCGACCCAAGGACTGCGTGGCTCTGCAGAAGGTCGCCGTCATCATCCCGTTCCGTAAGCGAGACGAACACCTCAAGTTCTGGCTCTACTACCTTCACCCGGTTCTGCAGAGGCAGCAGCTCGACTACGGAGTCTACGTCATCAACCAGGTGGGTCCAACAAAACCACACTGATCCAAACAGAACCATACAGAACCTCTGACTGGATTAAACCTGGATTTACCTGCAGAGAGGTGAAAATGTATCAGCCTGATAAAATCAGTCAGTGGTGTTTTCAGAGGAATCCACACACAGCAGGGCAGGGGCGGGGCTTGTATCCAGGTAACGGTGACATCACCTACCTGGAGCGTTCAGGGAGCTGAGCGCTCTGAGCTGCATGTTTTCCTCCAGGTGAACAAGCAGAGCTTGTTTACCTGTTCCATAGTTCACAGGTGATCTGTGGGCGGGGCTTGTCCACAGGTGATCTAGGTTATTCAGCAGCTCAGTGGAGCTCAGGACTCTGCATGCATCGTGTTCACTCAGTCTGAAGCAGAAATGAAACAGTAACCATGGTAACCAGGTGTTCACTCTGCTGCTGCTTTGACTCACTGTGTTCTTCTTCTGCTGCTTCCTCTCCTTCGCCCTCCTCAGTTTTAGCTCCTCCCCCTTCACCTGCCCCTCCCCTCTCTTTGCATGTCAGGCCTTTCTGACCAATGGCTGTGGTTGTGGAGCTGCTGAGACCCGCCTCCTCTTGGTCTTGGCCAATAGCAGCGGGTGTTGCTAAGTGGTCGCTACGGTAATTCAGCTTTCTTCTTCTTCTCTGGTTTCTGTCTGCTGCCTGTTTCTGTTTCTGCCACCTGAACTCACCTGACAGGTAAACAACAAACTGAACAGGTTCAGGTCTGACGGGTTACCTGTCCAGGTGAGACAGTGGGAGCTTTGTACTAACCCTTTTTCATCTGCTAACAGGAAGTGGTCATGTGACATCACAGGAAGTTGATGTTTTTAAATGTTTTAGCTCAGTTCAGTCTGAAGGCTTTATAAACATGTTACTGCATGACACAGCTGAGGAGTTGCCACGGTAACCCAGTTAACTGACGGGATCAAAAGCATCAGTAGTTCAACATGTAGAACCCGGTCAGAACCTGGGCTGCCACCAGGAACATGTAAAGAACATACAGAACCAATTTCCCTTCACTCGTCCCAACCAGCTGGACGAAAACAAGACTCCTCGCACGGACACGCCCCCCACGAGGACACGCCCCTCCCAGGGACACGCCCTCACAAGGACACGCCCCCTGGTCAAACGGAAATAAATCCTTCAGGCGGACATATTGATGAAACATTGCTAACAAGCGTCGCATGTGCTGTGGGGTGTAACCGTTTGGGGGCGGGGCCTCTGTGGGAGTGGCATATTAATTCAGAATGCATCAGAAAAAACAAATTTACCGTATTTTCCGCACTATAAGGCGCACCACATTATAAGGCGCACCTTCAATGAATGGCCTATTTTAAAACTTTTTTCATATATAAGGCGCATAGAACAGCCGCTACAGTAGAGGCTGGGGTTACGTTATGCATCCATTAGATGGAACTGCGCTAAAGGGAATGTCAACAAAATAGTCAGATAGGTCAGTCAAACTTTATTAATAGATTACAAACCAGCGTTCTGAAAACTCCGTTCATTCCCAAAATGAATCAACAGCTGTTGCTTCCTCCGCACCATTAATTTGTTCATGTTAAATTCTCTGGCTGCTGCTCTGTTCCCATGTTCTACTGCGTCACTGATCGCCTTGAGCTTAAACTGCGTCGTAAGCGTGTCTCTTAATAGGAGCCATTTTGGGGTCTTTACACAAAACCCAGCCTGCACCGCGCGCTTCTTCTACGGGGAAAATGAAGTCGGCGGCTGCTTACCGTAGTTGCGAGACCTGTTGTGGCTCAATATTGGTCCATATATAAGGTGCACTGTTGGCTTTAGAGAAAATTGAAGGTTTTTAGGTGTGCCTTATAGTGCAGAAAATACGGTAACTTTAAAAAACGGACAGCTCTGGATGTCAAACACTTGAAGGAAAAAAAGTGTTTAAACAGATTTAAAGTCTTCATCAGTCGGAACCTTTGACCCAAAACAAACCAGAAGGTTCTGAACATCACCGGACGTCAGGCAGTTTGCTGAAGATCTCAGGAGGTTAAACACTAAACGCTGCTTCATCTTGGTTTCTTCTGATTCTGGGAACACTGGGTCAGCAGCAGACCCGACATGGATCTGCATAGAACTTTTGGCTCATTTAGAGCTTTATGGGCCAACAGCAGAACTTTCAAATCTATTCTTTGACAACTAGGAAACCAGAGGAGTGAACGAAGACCCGGTTCTGATTCGTTTCCCAGCAGGCTGTTGGTCAGGATGAAGGCACCAGGTTGCTAGGCTAGGTTAGCTTCCTGCTAACATAAAGACGAGATCCAGTTGGATCAGGAAACCCGGTTCTGGCTGCAGATTGCGGCCTTTGTGTTTTGGGGATAAATATGACTGACTGGTCTCACATATTTGGCCCAGTTCTGATCCGGGTCGGCTGGCCCGGTCCGAAGGTTCTGTAGAACCTTTGAGATCGACTGGCAAATCCAGCTAAACCAGTCGTGACCTGACCAGAACCCAGTGGAACCAGTCCAGTTCTGTCTGTTCTGCTGTGCGGTAGCACCTCTCCTGACCTGTGTGTGTGTGTGTGTCAGGACGGAGACGAGGTCTTCAACCGGGCCAAGCTGCTGAACGTGGGCTACATGGAGGCTCTGAAGGAGTACGACTACGACTGCTTCGTCTTCAGCGATGTGGACCTGATCCCCATGGACGACCGCAACACCTACAGGTGCTTCAGCCAGCCCAGACACCTGTCTGTGTCCATGGACAAGTTCGGCTTCAGGTGAGCGCTGCTACTGGTTGTAATCGGGTCGTCGACCCGCTCCGGTTCTGGACCTTCACAGCCGTTCAGATCTGTTAGTGGACTCAACCATTAGCATTAGCATTCTAACCCCTCAGGTTGGATGTTTTTCATACCGCCATTTTTAAAGATGTCTGCCATTTTTGAGCCTTTTAAACCAATTATTGTCTTAAAATTTTCCTCATCTTCATGAGTTGGATGAACTTTATGTCTCGTCCTGTTCTTGAAACTTTAAAGTGATAAAATGCAGCAGAATCAGAGGATTTTACTGTTAGCGAATCTCAGACCAGGAAGGAGAACAGACAGTCGACTCAATGGTTAGCATTAGCATAGCTAATTTTTTTAATGTGTAGTGTTATCATAGCTAAGATTGTTTAGCGAATTAGTGGTTACTGTACCTAACCAACAGTGAGGACCTCCCATCAGAGCAGAGTCTGTAGTCCAGAGCGCGGCCTGCAGGGGGCAGTAAGCAGCCTGGCCTCCCTGTGGTGAACATCCTGTGATGTTGGGCTGGAAGCAGCAAAGAGTCAAACAGATGATCTGGATCAGAACCAATGAGGATATGAACTAGTTCTCGCTGAGAATCTTTAGATGTGTGAACTGATTCAGTTGTAACATGAACTGAAGTGAGTTCTGGAGAAGACTCCACTTCCTGCAGAGGTCCAGTCTCCTCTGGTTCTCCAGTCTGGTTCTCCAGTCTGGCTCAGGGTGTTTCCGGGTCTGGACAGAGTTCTTCTGGACCGTCAGAGGTTCTGTTGATCTGCTGTCATTCAGAAAATGAACTGTGATCAGAACCTGGGAACCGTCCAGACCAGAATGACTGGAGGTCAGCGGCTGTCAAGAGGAACAGGAAGTGCTGACAGAGACACCACAGAGGAAGAGATGGTCCCTGAATCAACACCATGTGTCCAGGCTTTAACTTCCTGTTTCCTGTTTACTACAGTCCACACACACGCACACACAGCTGCAGATTCCGGTTAGAGAGCGATTGCGTCTGCTCTACTGATCTGTAGTCATTGTAGTTATCTCTGTCACCATGGTAACCACCCCTTACCTGTTTCTTGTCACCGGCTGAGCTGTGGAGCAGGCCGGGTTTCCTGCTGTTAGAAACAGAGCTGGTCGGACAGAACCGCGGCCGCTCAGCATGCTGGAGTTTTGGCTCGGAGTGAAGCATCTCTTCATTAAGGGATCTCAGAAACAATAAGCTGCTTCAGTCTGGTTCTGGGCAGATGCTGGTGTAGGTTAGCTCCAGGTGTCGCCGCGCCCTCTGACCTCCGTTCTCCTGCAGGTTGCCCTACAATCAGTACTTTGGGGGCGTTTCGTCGATGAGCAAAGAGCAGTACCTGAAGATCAACGGCTTCCCCAACAACTACTGGGGCTGGGGTGGCGAGGATGATGACATTTACAACAGGTAGGCTCACCTGAGGCGCTGTGGTACCAGAGTAGAGAACCAGACTCTACTCTGGTACCACAGCGCTACCGGTTCTGCTTCCAGGCTGGCCTCCAAAGGGATGAGCATCTCCAGAGCCAGCGGAGAGGTGGGGAAGTGCCGCATGATCCGACACAACCGGGACAAGAAGAACGAGCCCAACCCGCAAAGGTAGCGCCCCCTGCTGGTTCTGGTTCTCTGGGAACCGGCCTTTCTGCGATTCTGTGCTCACGGTTCTGCTGGTTCCGGTTACAGGTTCGACCGGATCGCCCACACCCGCGAGACGATGCACAAAGACGGGATCAACTCTCTGACCTACAGCCTGGTCCGGGTGGAGAAGCTGGACCTGTTCACCAAGATCACAGTGGACGTGGGGAAGCCCTGAGTGGGCCGGAACCGGACCGGGAGCTGGGACTGGAACCGGGCCCATGCGCCGCCTCTGACACTTGAAGCTTTAAATTGTGGTTCTGGTTCTGTTGGACCGGGCCTGCTGTACTCATCTCGTTGTTGCACAAACAGACTGAATGTTATTTTTTTTCTGCCTTGAGAAATCTTCTGATTGGTCGACTGGAGCCAATCAAACGCTGCTGCAGCACATCGTTAAAAAGGCTCTTATTTTGAAAATCTGACATGGGGGGGGGGTTCTGTTTATGTTGTTAGCTTTTTTGTCCAATCAGATGAGAGCTCAGTGATCCAGCTCCTCTCTGATTGGATTATTCTAGGGTGGGGCTAAAAGTTGACGATCTGATTGGTCAGCTTCTCTGACAGAACAGTTCTGTTGGACCCAGGGGGTTCTGCTTGGTGATGAGAGGCTGAAAGTTCTGGTTCAGAACCAGCCGAACCAGAACCTGAAGCGGGTACCAAAGAACCGAGTTCTGGAGGTTGTCACAGGGCTCTGCTCTTCGCTCTGGAACCAAACAGAACCAGACCTGGTTTCATTTGGACCAAACGTTCTGGGAGAACCTGGAACCTGTGACTGGACCGGACCAAACCTGACCGGACCTCGCCTCTCAAATTGGATCTGGTTCCGGTTTTTATTAGAATAACTCAGATTATATTCAGAACCCGGTCCAAACTCCAGGCGGATGTGTGATGGATAGTCAGATCTCATCTGGACCAGAACCAGGTCCATTTTTCAGTGTGTGATTAGCAGATCTGATGATTATTGATTGATTTAGACTGAGGCTCCTTCCTGCAGCTGTTGGTACCAAAGAGCTTATCGATCATGTGGACCGGACCGGGTCATCCGATCGATCAGTGTGAATGTGTCTCTGCTTCTCCTTCCTGTCTGCAGACCAAACTGTGTGGAACAATCACCTGTAATGTGCCTTAAACTGGGTCAGAACCAGAACGTTGATTAAAAAATCAAAGTGAATCCTGAGCGTTTCTCATTCCTCAGCAGAGACCAGCAGGGGGCGACAGTCACAGCAACTGGAGTGGTTCTGGGTACGGAGGCTCAGAACCGATGAAATATATGAACAGCCTGAATAACAAACAATATTTAATATTATTTTTAAAAGGATTAAAAGGAATGTATTTTTTCAGGTTAGTTCAATAACTAATATTTAAATACACAATATAAGATTTATTTTTTACAGTTTTTTTTCCATGTTTTCTGTTAACATTTTTCTGTCTCCTGTTACCTTATGCATTTATGCCTCATTATGCAAATGAGGGGCGGGGTTTAAGGGCGTCACCTTTTGCTTATTGGTTGGTTTAGAACTAGATATGGAAAACCAAAACTGACATAATTAAAAACAAAAGCAGTTAATAAAGCCACTTAAAATGCACCAATTCCAAAGAGGAACTTTAACTCGTTTTATAAATTACTGTTTTTTTTAGTTCCAGGAAACTTGGTAAATATAAGTTTTGCTATTAACATTTTAATTTTTGCTTTTACTCAGATTTGTCTCCATTTTCTTCCCATAAGTCTATATTTTGATGCTTTATCCATTTTCTGTTTCCAAGACTGATAAAAAAGCAGAAATATAGAAATAATTGGTGCATTAAAATGCATTGATTTATTAATTTGGGTTTTTATACATTTCTGATTTTTATTTTTAATTATGTCAGTTTTGGTACAGGTTCTGTTGGTCCGGAACTGGACCCGTTTCCCCTGCTGGTACAGTTGGGTCTGGTTCTGAGCGGTTTCCAGAACCGGGTCAACATCTTCACTGCAGCTCATTTTCATTATTAATTTGATCCGTTAGCGTCGAGAACTGAACCACTGAAGTTTACAGATAAAAATAAATCTATTTATTAGAAATATTCACCGATTTAAAAACAAACCAGCCTGTGTTCTTACAGCTGCTGGTCTCCGTGGTAACGAGTCATGTGACCAGTTCCTGCCAGAACTTTAGCTGCAGGTATTTTTCTCTGTCGCCATGGAGACGAGTCACATGGTTCTGATCCAAACATGATGCGGGTCGGCTCTTCCTGTGATGAAAGAACCCGATCTGAACAAAACCTTTCAGAACCAGTAAGTGGCCCAGCAGGGCTGTGATTGGCTGCCGCTCTGAGCCAATCAGAACGCCCCCTGCTGGAGGCGCCGGAACAGCTGCTGACGCTGCGGCGCCGTCATGGCGTCGCAGCTCTGCAGCAGGTTGGCCAGAACCAGAGTCTTTTGGACGGCGCCGGCCCGGACCCAGACCCGGCCGTTCATCCCCACTGCCAGCTCGCAGGGGAACAGCTGCTCCAGGTCGGCCCGGAGGTCACTGCGGGGCGCCAGGAGCCTGCAGAGAGCAGAGCACGAGTCAGCAGGACCAGAACCAGAACGCACAGCTTCTGAAGACTGCTGAGTGACTCGTCAGAACCGGGCCGGCTTCTCAGGTGAGTTACCTTCGGACCAGGCCCAGAGACACCTTGATGAGCAGCCCTCCGGTTCCGAACACGCCCATCCCGTTGGCCCGGCCCGACCCGTCAATGCAGACCAGCTCCGGTTCCATGTCCTTATTGGCCACGACCAACTGGGCCAACAGCAGATCGCCCACCTGACAGGGGAGAGAGAGGGAGGTTCAGTCCACCGGACCGGATCCGGCTCTGTTTGTTTCTGTAGCAACAGTTAGAAACCACCAGCAGAGGAAAACTCCCAGAACCTACGACCTTTGACCTGGACGTCTCACCTGGACGTTGGGTCGGTTCCTCTTGGTGGCGCCCTCAAAGGCCAGGTAGGACAGAGACGCTGCCTCACTTCCACCTATGTCCACCTTGAAAACATCGCCGGACTTCGCCGTGACGATGCCGATCACTGTCTCTCCTTTGGCTGGGACATACTGAGGACAGGACGGGGACAGAGTGAGGACAGGACGGGGACATACTGAGGACAGGACGGGGACAGAGTGAGGACAGGGACATACTGAGGACAGAACGGGGACAGAGTGAGTAAGGACTCGTTCTGTTCCACAGGGTGAGTTAACACAATGCCAGCTTGGTAAGACAGCTATGTCCATCAACCTGGGTGGGGTCAAAGGTCATCCCCAGACCTTTTGAGAGAAATATGATGCTCAAGACAGTAAAAAAAAAAGATTCAAATTGAAATGAAAGTATCAAAAAAATGTAATTAAAGATGCAAAATTTTACTGACATTAAAGACAATAAAAATGAAATGATTAAGGCACAATATATTTAAAAATGATACATTTTAACAGTAAAAATGAAACTAAAACTTTTTTAAAAATTATTTTAAAAATTCATTTAAAAAAATTAAATTGAGTAAATGCTAAAATTAAATAAAATAATTAATTATAAATAAAGAAACTGTTTAAAAAATAACAGAATTCTGAGAGCAGAGAGATTTTTTTTAGCCTGTCAAGTATCACTAGGCCTGTCACGATAGCAAATTTTGCTGAGTGATTAATTGTCTCAAAAAATTATTGCGATAGACGATAATATTGTTTGAAGATCTTTTTACACTGATTTAATGGAAATGATGTAATAATGCAGGTGATTTCCTGCCAAAGATAGATACACTTTATTTTCAAAAGAATATTTAACACTGGAACTGATAAACAAAACAACCAAAAATAAAATGGATTCTCAGTCTCCATTAACAAAAAACTTTACTTGGAAAAAAACTAAACAACATAAAGCCAAAGTGGAAATAAATACTGCATTCAACCAAAAGAGTGCAGATTATGAAGTCTGTATATTATGTTGCCCTTCAGTAATAATTAGATTTAAATAGAGAAGATGGGCACATCGACTACCTGATGCAATAATTCACACTACATGATTTTTTGCTCCTATTTTTCCCCTTACAACAATCTTAGATCGTTGGTCTTTCTAAGATTGTGTGGTGTGTTACGGTAGATCGTCGTTGCCGCTCCGATCCAAATCAGGATTTTTCCCCGACTGGGATCTTTAACGCTTCCTGTTGAATGTGACAGGCAGCCAATCAGAAAGCGCGGATTCTCCTCCTGTTTTCTGAAGGGAAATTACGGAGGGGAATCCCAAACAGCTGACACGGAGCAACCCGAAGTCCAGCGGACATTGGAGATGATATGTGGAAACAACATTAATGTTTATTCAACATGCAAAGAATATAGAAATGACAAGAGGAGGAGTTGGAGCGAAATTGCTACCGCAGTTGATAAACCCGGTAACTTTTCAGCTGTTCTTCGTTAACGTGACATAAATAGGTTCTAATGATTTTCATTCAGTCAGGACTTTACGCTGACACTAGCCACATGCATTGCAGGTAGATTGTAGTAAAGCATTGATTAATGCCTGGTTTTAAAATTAGTTCACTGAACTTGTAGCCATTATTTTGTGCCCATTGTTGGACACCACACGGCAGGAACGAACCCGATGGAACCGTTATACCTAGGATTTCTGTCGGCTAATGTTTGGTCTGTCAGGTTTTGAAAATGGGCCGACAATCGGTGTGCGCTGGGCTTTACACTAAGGAAATGAGGAAGGGAGGAGTCAGTGGAGAGAACCGGAGTTGAGCCTTTTTTCATTCAGTGTCATCAACAGAAAGAGAAAAAGGGCGGAAGAGACGATAATGCTGATAATTGAAATGACGTCGATAGTTTTAATTTATCGTACGATTAATTGATTTATCGTTTATCGCGACAGGCCTAAGTATCACGTTTATAAGTGATACTTATCTTGTATAAACGTGATAAGTTTATGTCCAGAAAGTGGCGGTATTATGCTAGGCTAGTACAGTGGCTAACAGGAATTGGTCGAGTTTCCTTTCATGTTTGGTCTAAAACATGGCGAAACTGATGCTGCTTCGCACTGTGGTTGGTACCAGCAGGATCCTCAACAGAACCGGACTGCACAGAAGGAAACGTCAGTCCGGTCCTCTGGCTGTGGCGGCGATCCGAACTGACTCTGGATCGAAGCTGAAGTTGGCTTCCGATTGTAGCTTCTGAATCGTGAAATGGCTAAAGGCGGTTATAACGGAGGCTCAGATGTATTTGCTGAACATTTTCTGTTCAGATTTTTATTGAACAATACAATAGATGAATAACGGCAAAGGCTGTTCGTAGCCAAGCAACCGAAATCAACAGGGTCTTAGGGTTACCCTAAGACAAAACTAGATCCTGTTAAGTATTCTTCAAAATAAAATACTTCCTCTCTCCAAAACAAATCATTCTTTGCACTTATGTTTCACCTCACCTTTTTGTAATTATGTACGATCAAGTTAAATTCGGTGAATAATAATAACCATGTAAATTATACTTAACATATAAGTGTTAAGAAATCATCTGTTCTGCTTTAAAAACGAACATACACTTCAAGACTATTCTACACCAACCTGAGACCAAATTGCTCAGTTTCAATCAGAACTCGGTTTTATTTCTATCTGATTTTACCTTCAAAATTATTTATTTCTTTACGTTAAAGTCTCAGAATAACCCCGAATAGTTTCTGTACTTCTGATGAGTCAGGACAATAATTCGGCTGTAGGTTCGGAGCGGACCGGCCTCACCCTCCTCTGTTGGGACTCGATCCAGAACTTATTGGGCTCCTTGTGTCTCAGCACGCCGCTCCGGCTCACCAGCAGACGGTCGCCGCTCCGCCGCAGCCCCGGCCCGGCCACCAGCCGCTCTGACTTCCCGCTGTCCGTCAAAGGGAGGGTGTCTTTGGGGCCACAGCAGAACTCATCTCCGGGGAGCAAAATCTCCCCGACCCGCTCCTTCAGAACCGAGAACATCCTCACAGAGCTCCGCGCAGCTTAGCAGGAAATGCCACGGAAACCCGAAGAGCAGCCGCAGCGCCCTCTACCGCTCCGGAGGAACATGACTGGGCATGAGCAGCTGATATAAGTCAGCTCCGGAATCAAAACATGTCGTTTCGAGATCATTAAAATAAGGAATAAATAAAAGTAAATAACCTACAATAGCTTAGTTGTGACTGTTTAACAACCGTAATCAATGAAGATTTTTTTTAAAAAGAAAGAAAAACAAAGGACTACTATTATATGCAACAGCGCCCCCTTCTATTTCTGAATGCAATGATACCGTTTCCAAATAGGTGTGACGTCAGCCTGGTCCCGCCCCTTCCTGAATGAGTCAGGATGAACTGGTTCGGCTACTCACTCATGTAATTATCAAACAATATCAAATGTAATATTTTACTGTTTTTACATGAATTAATTTGAATCCTAAAGTTTAATGCAAAACATGGAAAATGAAGAACGTTTTCTTCTTCCCAAACTTGACTTCAAATAAAGAGCCAAACTCACCGACATGTTTACTGGTGAGGAAACCAGAGACTCTTTAGGGCCCCCTGCTGGCCTGGAGGCCGGCTGTGATTGTCAGCGCTCACCTGAATCTTATTATATATTATTACAATTATCAGAGCCAGGAATCTGTTCAGGTTCAGGGATGAAGAACTGATGAAGAGGAGCATCACTCTCAGCTTTATTCTACAAACGTGAGTCTGGTCCGGTCCGGTTCTGGTCCGGTTCCGGGTCCGGACTGCGACCTGCAGACATGCTGCAGGACGACACACTTTACAGAAGATCCGAGTTGGATTTCACAGAATCAAACTGGTTCTACAGCAAACAGGAAGCAGGAAGTGGTTCTGCCGGAAGTCCCGCCCCCTCACTGGCGCCGGTTCATGGTTCTGCTGGAGCGGCTCATCAGAACCCGCTCAAACAAGTCGTCTGACGAGACAAACACAGTCAGGACCAGAACTAGAACTGGTACCGGATCCATTAGCTGGAGAACCGTCTCTCACCGTTCCTGAACCTCCGGGAGTCGACCTGCAACAGAGGGCAAAGGTCAGACTGGGACCATCAACCGGTTTACTGGTTGTTCACTGGTTTCTTACTGGAGTTGCAGCCGCCGGTCCGTCCGCCTGCTCCCGGTCCGCCTTCGGAGCTGCAACAGAGACAACGGATCAGAACCACAGGAGGGGGCAGGGCTTACCCTGAGGAGGGGGCGGGGCTTACCCAGAGGCCTGATGATGGCGTTGACGGCGTGGACGACTCCGTTGGTGGCCATCAGGTCGGCGTCGACCACAGGAACCTTGTTGACGTAGACGGTGAAGTTCCTCTGCAACAGAGACACGGTCAGCGCAGCGACAGGTCGCCCATCGGCCAATCAGGCGGGGCGGCGGCACTGACCACGCCCAGCTCCAGCTTGTCGCCCTGCAGCGGCGCCAGACGGGTGTGGGAACTGATCCCCCCGCTCACCAGCAGCCCCTCCCCCAGGTGAAGCCGCAGGACGGCTGTCAGCTGATCGGTGTTTCCTGCAGAGACAGACAGCTGATTGGCTGCGGACCGGCCACTTCCTGGTTCTGCCGGGTCTAATGATCCGTCTCCATGGCGACCAGGAGGCCAAACATGGAGCGGCAGCATCGCCCCCTGCAGGCCAGGCAGGGAACTCGTCTGGTTCATCACCTTTTGCTGTTCAATAATCAATCAGGTAATCAATAATAGATCTTCAGCTTTTCTCAAGCATGTTTTGACTTTCAGGCAATAAACTTGATTTTTCTATTTAATAAGGAATTTTATCTTTTTATGAATTTATAAAAGTGTATAAAAACTTCAGGATGTGCCAATAATCGATCGACTTTTCTCCTGACCCAAAAAGGTTCTGATTCTGGGTCAGAACCACTGAACCGCAACAAACCCGGGTCAGAACCTCCACACTCACCGAGCAGCCGGCTGAGCTCGGCCGGCGGCAGGGCCCTGAACGCCTCGTCGGTGGGAGCGAAGAAGGTGAGCGCCCCCTGCTGGTTGAGCAGCTCCGTCATGCCGGCCGTCTGGATGGCGCCGACCAGCTGGCTGGAAGAGGACGCACCGGGTCAGAGCGGGTCAGAACCGGGGCGGCCCGCTGTCCGACGCTCACCTGAAGCGCTCGTCGGCCTTCAGGACGTCCATCAGCGTCCCGGTGGGCGGAGCCAGAACCTTGTCCAGCGTGAACATGGTGGCGAAGCGGCCGGTTCTGTCATGAGCCGCGATGCAGGCGTTCTCGATGCAGAGGTTCTGGAGAGGACGGACAATCAGAACCAGAACCAGAACGTTCATGGTTCTGGTTTTATGTATTAACAAGAATTTCTCATTAAAGTGCGACATTTTGTTTCTCGTTTTCACGATAAACTGTCAGGTGTTCTCCATCAGGTTCTCCAGCTGACGACCCCGTGACCTCTGACCCTGTTCTTACGTTCCTGTAGACGAAGACGCGCAGCGTCAGGCCGCCCAGCGTCTGCAGCTGCTGGCCGTCGTACAGCGCCTTGGAGGACAGCTGCTGCTTCAGCAGGTGGTTCTTCATCAGCGCCCGGAGGTCAGGGGTCATCGTCACGCTTCCTGTTGGACGAGGCGGCAGGATGTGGTCACCTCACCTGTTCACCAGGTGACCTGGTCAGGATCCAGCTGCCGCGTTACCTTTGAAGGCGTCGTTTAGCGGCGCTAGCATGGTTAGCGCCTCCGAGCCCCTCAGGTGGGACGACAGGCCGGCGTCCACAAACAGCCTGGTCGCCGTGGAAACGGACGAGTCCTCCGCCAGTTCCAGCAGAGTTTTAGCTGCAGGTAAAGCAGAGCTTCAGAACGGGACCAGACCAGAACCCTGACAGTTCAACTTTGATTGGTTATAAAATGATGAATATTTCGGGCGTGCCGTGGTGGCGTAGCGGTTAGCGCGACCCGTATTTGGAGGCCTTGAGTCCTCGACGAGGCCGTCGCGGGTTCGACTCCCGGACCCGACGACATTTGCCGCATGTCTTCCCCCCTCTCCTTCCCCGTTTCCTGTCAGCCTACTGTCATATAAGGGACACTAGAGTCACAAAAGACCCCCTGGAGGGGTAAAAAAAAAAAAAAAAAAAAGATGAATATTTCATCTTAACTTTTCCTGGTAGAATTTCACCAACAAAAAGTTTCCACCTGCGTCTGATCAACCAATAACATCCTCCTTGGGGCCAGAAGTGGCCCCCAAGCCTCAGTTTGGGCCCCCTGTCCTGAGTGAGTGTGTTCAGTAGCAGAGCAGCTGGTTCAGAACCAGAACCAGACCCGGTACCTGAGTCTGGGATGAGCAGCTGGCTGATGTAGTGGATGACGCCGTTGGTCCCCAGCTGGTCCTTCTTGGTGACGACGGCGTTCCCGTTCAGCGTCATCTGGTCGCCGTCGCAGCCGACCTCCAGCGCCGTGCCCTGCAGCGTCTCCACGGACGTTCCCGACACGATGGACTCGGCGCACTGCAGCTGCTTCAGCATGTGGTAGTTCAGCAGGTCTGGAGGTCAGCGAGAGGTCAGCGAGAGGTCAGTGGCGCCCGAAGACCCTGGATTACCATCAGGCACAGAGACGGACACCTTTCAGAGCTACGGGGTCTCCCAGGATCCGGTTCAGGGTCTCCCGAGGAATCTTGGTGAAGGCGTCGTTGGTGGGAGCGAAGATGGTGTACTGACCCGGACTCTCCAGCAGGGTGCTCAGCCCTGCAGCAGCGAATGCCGCCTGCAGGCGGGCAGACAGGAAGTGATGTCAGAGTGCCTGTTCATCATCACACTGGGAGTTCCCTGAGGGATTTACTCACGCGGAGAGTCTCCAGGTCGTCGTCGACGTCAATGATGGACTGCATGTCGCTGGACACGGCGGTGATGACACGGTCGATGACGTGGACGATGCCGTTGGTGGCGTGCTGGTCGGGTTTGATGAGGCGGGCGCAGTTCACCGTCACGATCTGAGAGACGACAACCTGCCGGTCAGATCCACTGCAGACGGACCGCTACAGAGGAACCGCCTGCTGCAGCCGCTCAGACAGGAAGTGACATTATCACGCAGAGCGCTGTGACTGTCAGAAAACGTCACAGCGCTAACCCGCTGAGGGAAAACATCCGATAACCGCTAACAGCAGAGCTAATGTTCTTTTAGGACTTTTGTTAGTTAGCGGTTTAGCGCACTTAGCTTTCATTAAGCTAATTTTTACAGTGCTAATTTACTTGGCTGCTCTGTAAACTTTCAACTGAATGAAGTTCAGCATCTGTGTGGAAGTTTTCTTTACAATTCTTCAAGTAGTAAGATGTTTATATTCATGCTCTTATTTTGAAGTGTGTTTACGCAGCTTTTCCATTTCCTGTCCTGACTAAAACAAGAAACATGCAGGGATAAAATAAAACAGGCAGTAGGGCGTGCCGTGGTGGCGTAGCGGTTAGCGCGACCTGTATTTGGAGGCCTTGAGTCCTCGACGCGGCCGTCGCGGGTTCGACTCCCGGACCTGACGACATTTGCCGCAGGTCTTCCCCCCTCTCCTTCCCCGTTTCCTGTCAGCCTACTATCATATAAGGGGCACTAGAGCCCACAAAATACCCCCTGGAGGGGTAGAAAAAAAAAAAAAAAAAACAGGCAGTAAAGAAGAAAACAAACATGAACAGAATATGAACGTTGAACTAAACTGCAGCCTGAAGGATGTAACGTTTAAAGGTCTGATATAATTTAAAGGTTTTAGCATTAAACTTGATTTAAGATGTTTATGTATTAATTAAGGATAGTAAAATCTGGAAATTAGGTTTTTGTTTGTAGGTCTGAATAATAAAAAAGTAAACAACATATAAAGTTCTGTGATTAAGGTCACAATTTTCCATTCCAAATTAAACAGCTTTGATCTGTTCAAGTAATTTTCTAATTTTTTGCAGTGCAGCAAATGTTTTTCCTCTGCGTGTTTCCTGGAGCCTTTCTGTGGTTAGCAAAACTCAACAGCTATGAAACTGAAACCAGGAGAGAAAGTTCTGATCCAGAATCTCTTCCTGAAGCTCCAACCAGAGGAACGGTGCAATGACACGTTTCAGTCTGCAGAGGGCGATATACTCTGCAGTAGAACATGTTATTGACTCATGAAGGACGTCACCATGGTAAAAGTTAGTGGTTTAGCATTAGCTTCTGCTAAATGCCATGTTAGTACTAATGTTTGACTCATGCTTTAGCGTTAGCAGATCTAGTGTTTGTGATTAGCGCTTTAGCGTTAGCGGACCTAGTGTTTGTGATTAGCGCTTTAGCTTTAGCGGACCTAGTGTTTGTGATTAGCGCTTTAGCTTTAGCGGACCTAGTGTTTGTGATTAGCGCTTTAGCGTTAGCGGACCTAGTGTTTGTGATTAGTGCTTTAGCGTTAGCAGATCTAGTGTTTGTGATTAGCGCTTTAGCGTTAGCGGACCTAGTGTTTGTGATTAGCGTTTAGCATTAGCGTTGCTGGCTCCTTAGCTGTGTAGCTGCGTCCAGAGAGCTGATCTCTCTCACCCCGTTGCTGTAGTGGTGGATGTGGACGTGCGAGTCCTGGTACATGGAGGAGAAGGACGACCCGTGCTTCAGTTCCTCGGTGGTCAGCCGGCGGTTCACCATGTGGTAGTGCAGAGCGTTCAGCAGCTCGATGTTCACGTTGCTCACCAGAGCGTCCAAGATCTCCTGCAGCGGGACGACAGAGTGAGCGTGGGCGGCGTTGACCACCGGCGACCTCGTGAGGCCCGTACTGACCGCGGGCAGAGCCGCCCACGCCTCGTTGCTGGGAGCAAAGAAGGTGAAGCTGCCCGGTCCCTCCACCTCCTCCCTCAGCCGGGCTCGGTCCGAGTACATCTGGGTGGTGGAGGCGCCGACCGCGCCCAGAGTGCCGTAGATGTTCACCAGAGGCAGCGCTGCAACAGAACTCCGTCAGAACTTCACCACGCTGCAGAACACAGGTGAGGTCAGAGGTCACATGACATACCGGCAGGGCAGCCCTTCTCTCCTGGAAGCTTCTCGTAACCTGGACAGCATTCGTAGGTGATGACGCTGCGGAGGAGACGGAGCAACGGGCCGAGTCAACGGGCAACTTCTCATCAGAGGCAACAGAAATCTACGGAGTCCTCGAGGGGACATGGGGAATTTTTTTATTTTACGTTCCCTCGCAATCTGCTTACTGCAATATTTGCTGGTCTATTTTGTATACAGTCATGAATGTCAATTAACATTTCAAATATATATATACAGTGCTGCTTGAAAGTTTGTGAACCACCCGAACATGGTCATTGTTTTCTAAAGAAAAATTATTATAATCATGTGACATGAACATCCAAATCTCAAATTGTAAAGCAGACCTTCCAAATAAGGGAAACAAAGAAAAAAATATACATGTTTTCATTATTTATTCAACAAAAGTATTTTATCTGTCAAAAAACGGCAAATCTGCCAAGTGCAAAAGTATGTGAACTCTTTCAGTTAGTACCTTGTGGCTCCTCCTTTTGCAGCCATTACTTCAACTAGACGTCTTCTGTAACCACAAACGAGTGTCTCACATCTGCTTTTTGGGATTTTTGTCCACTCCTCCTTGCAGAACTCTGCCAGTTGAGTGAGGTTGGAGGGACATCTGGCATGCACTGCCCGTTTCAGATCTTGGCACAGCATTTCTATAGGATTGAGATCTGGACTTTGACTGGGCCAATCCAGAATGCGAATCTTCTTTCTCTTAAGCCAATCTTTGGTACTTTTGCTGGAATGCTTTGGGTCGTTGTCTTGTTGCATAATCCATTTCCATCCCAGCTTCAACTCCCTGACTGATGGCAGGAGATTCTGGTCAAGAATTTGTTGATAATCCTGGGAATTGATGGTTCCCTGGATTATATGGAGTCGTTCAGGTCCGGATGCAGAAAAGCAGGCCACGACTTTCACATTTCCACCACCATGCTTCACTGTTGGGAGGACGTTCTTTTCTTTAAATGCAGTGTTTACTTTTCTCTGGACTCATCCGTCCAGAGAATGGACTTCCAGAAAGCCTCTGGTTTGTCCAAGTGCTCTGGCAAAGTTTAAACGGGCGGCTTTGTTCTTTCTTGAGAGCAGAGGCTTCCTTCTAGCAACTCTCCCATGAATGCCATGTCTATTGATATTTCGCCTGATTGTAGACGCATGTACATTTATCCCAGATGCTGACAGAGAGGTCTGCAACTCTCTGGAGGTGATGCGTGGGTTGGCCTTTACCTGCATTATTATTTTTCTGGTGCTTCTTTGTGTGAGTTTTGACGGCCGTCCACTTCTGGGCAGAGTTGCGGTGATGCCTAGTGCCCTCCACTTGTAAATGATTTGTCTCACAGTGGATGGATGAAGCTGGAATCTTTTGGAGATGGTCTTATAGCTTTCCCCAGACTGATGGGCTGTCACCACCTTCTTCCTGATGTCCTCAGATGTCTCCTTTCCTCTCGGCATTGTTGATCTGGTCTTTATGCCTTGACACAACAGTGGTTTGGTTGGTTTCCTCTCCCTTTTAACCAAGTGCACCTCAAAACCTTTCCCAAAGATGTCTCATTTGATTGGTCTGCTTAACTGATTACTCGAGCACTCAAATGTGTTTCACCTGAGTCTTTTACCGGATTGTCTTTACCAGTGCAGCTGTGGTTCATTTACTTTTGCAGATGCTCTGATTCCATGTTTCATTTAGTCTGCTTGCAATTCATACATTTCCCTCAAAACAAGCAAATGGAATCAATGAACATAAACCTGACATCTCGTATACAAAAACTGGTAATGAGAAAATAAGAAAATCATGGTTAAAAAAAAAGAAAAATCTAAACTACTCAACTAGTTCACAAACTTTCAAGCAGCACTGTATTTAAAGAGCCTAAATGGTGGTAGAGCGCCCCCCTGGGTTAACTCGGGGAATCTCTTCTGCCCGTGTGTCAATCATCTCCAGGCCATTTCTTTGTTCTGTCACGATTATCGATTTATTCCATTTTCATTATCATGCTTCAAACGCAAAAGAAAAATAATTCCTCATGTCCCCTAGAGGCTCCGTACAAATCACATGTGAGCTTCAAAGCTCAATCCTGGGATCCCTCCTGTCCAACAGACCAGTTACCATGGCAACGCAGAGATACACAGCTCTACATCACAATGTCACCAGATGACCTGACCTTTGACCCGTCTAATCATTGAACAGAGAACAGATCAAAGTGTGGGTTGCCATAACTTTCTGAACAGGAACTGAAGTAGGGCTGTTAAAAGAATATGTTGGTAATCCAGTATTCTGTCCAGCTTATTCCTGGGAGGCTTACTGGGGAAACTGGGGAAACTGGGGAAACCATTATGGGTCTTACTTCCGGCGCCACCAGAAGTAGCACTATTTCACTGTAATTTGTAGGTTTTTTGCTAATCTATATTCAAAGTTACATCTCTCTTTTCGGTTATGATACAATATTTAGTAAAACTTGTTCACGGACACACCGTCTGCTATCAGAGCTGCTCAGTACAGAGGATCTAATTATAAGTTTAGTCACAGGGAGCGACAGGAACACAGCGTTAAGTTTTGTAAGGTGAATTAGCAGCGCTGCTCGTTTCTCTGAAGAACTGACAGTAATAAAGAGAAAAGCAGAGAAGCTGGTCAGAGAACTGAGCTGCAGGTTTGTGCCGACAGAATAAAACACCAGAACTACATGATATTAGCTTGGTGTGAATTTGATTTTTCGTTTGAATTTAAAAAATAATAAAGTTCCTGATCTGAGTCTTCATCATTATGTTTGGGCCAGCAACATTTATTTATAAGACAAAATAAAATATCTGGGTTTATTTAGTCCCAGAACCAGAACCTCGAGGTTCTCCGGTGCTGAGTGTCGCTGCAAATGAGCAGAGAAATAACCGCAGCTGCTGCGCTTCAGACCGTAATACGGAGAATCTCCCCACTGGACCAGAACCGAACCGAATCACACATTAACCTGTTATAGAGAACAACTTGACAATGGAAAGTGTCTTAAGATGCCTTTGTGGAGCTCAGTAACTGTTGATTGTTCTCTAATAATCAGAGCAACAGTAAAATCCTCAGTTTATGATTCTGCTGCGTTTCATCACTTTAACGTTTTAAGAACATGACGACACAGAAAGTTCGTCCAGGTCATGAAGGTTTGGACCATTTCATGGTAACGGGTCGAAAAGGCTCAAGATGGCTGCCATCTTAAAAAATGTCAGCTATCTTCAAATGGCTGATGGGAAATGTGAAGAACATCCAGGCTGAGGGTTAGCATGCTAATGCTAATATCAGGAACATGCTCTACTGGCTCTGAGTTGGGATGTTTGACCTCTTGAGGCTCATCTGGTCAGGACAGGACCCAAAGTTCTGACCCGGGAACCCCAGCAGGATCCGGTACCACCGCCTGAGTTGTGATCTGGTTTCGGTTTGTTTCTCATTAATCTGGACCGGACCTGCTGGTTCTGGACCTTCTGGATCTCCATGGGTTTGACCCAAAGTCACTCAGATGTTTTTCTTCATTTTCTTTGACCTGACGGGAAATCTGGGAAAGAGAACCTGGACTCGGTTCTGCTTGTGTCAAGAACCTGGGGTTCAGGTGAGCTCCTTGAACCGGGCCAGTGTTCAGAACCGGCGCCGGCTCTCTGTGGCTGCAGCTCGTTAAGCTCAGCGCCGTCTGGAGGCACTAAGCGTCCACAGATGGAGATCAGCGCCGTGGCAACGGCTGGTCCTGATTATCCGCCCAGACGGAAAAGCGGCTCCCGTTTGTTTTAAACAAGGTGTCTGCTGTGGATCCAAACAGAGCGAGGCGCAGTAACTCAGCCGCTCCGTTTCCAGGAACATCCAGCAGAGGAATCTGGCTGAGAGTTCTGAACCGGCTCCAACATAAACCTGCAGCGCTGCGACGCTCCCGGAGGAATAAATCCCATTTCCTGTTTGGAAACACTGCGCTCTTTATGACGCTTCCAGCCGCCAGACGCCATCTGGGAGAAATACTGCTGGCTTCACCTCAACCCGACAGGACAACGGCCTGGTCCAGTCTGGTCCAGAACCAGTCAAACGTCTGATTCGACCAATTACCCAGAATTCCCCCTGAGACCTCATCATCCCTGTAGCTTCTAGAAAACCTCCAGAACAATCTGGAAAACGATGGAGGCTCGTTTCCTCGGAGTCCAGACAGTTTTCATGAATCCAGGAAGTTTGCAGCTCATCCAGATGGTTGGAGTCAGGTAACAGAAACACCTGGACAGGTGACACCTGGTGGCAAGTCCTGGTACTGCAGGCCAGCTACTGGCACCAGCAGCTAAACTCCCACAGGAAACTGATCCACATTTCACCAAAGAGCGACTTTTAACGGCGTTCAGCCTGGCGTGGAAACAGTCGGATAAACTTTGCATTCGGGCGAAAATATTCAGATTTGAGTCGCATTCGACAATGTAATTTTTTCCCAAATGCGACCTACTTCCAACTTTACTCTGCAGGCTGAACGACCCGATTCTGAAGTTTCCACCCGGATCTGGAAGTAAATCGGGTCCGTCTGCGTCTGCAGGCTGAACGTTGCAGCAGCAGACAGACCGCAAACCTAAACAATGAAGTGACGAAAGGAGCCGGAGTCAGTGAATGCATCACATCCCAACCCCACCACTCCATCCACACAGAACCGGGTCAGAACCGGGTCAGAAACTGCAGTTGGGCTCTGCTAAAGGCTGCTTCAGCTGTCCACTTCCTGCAAACAAAAACCTCACTTCCTGTTCGTTTCCGTCCCAATGCGGCTGGGCTGCGTTCAGCGTCCTGAGCTGACCGAGCCGCCCGACCCGGATGGTTCTGGTGGATGGTTCTGGTTGAACTGTGACTCACGTCGGTTTGCCGCAGATCTTCCGGTGGTACCACTGCTTGCAGTTGGTGAAGTACTTCCTGTTGGTTCCTTTGATCTGCTGCATGGCGCAGACGTTGGGCCTGAAACAGAAAACCCAAAGAGACGTCAGCCGGGTCAGAACCTCAACAGCTTCATTTAAGGAGGAATGCAGCTCTGGTCGCAGACTGAACCAGCAGTTCAGCTGGTTTGGGTTCATTCCTCCTTAAACTGCAAGATGTGACTTTAGTCTGTCACCATGGTGACAGACTAATGAGAGCAGATCGTCTGAAGAAATGAACCAAAAACAACCAATCAGAGCCAAGAGGCGGGTCTTAGCGCTGCCAATCAACATCATGTACTTGCTGCTAATCGCAGAGAACGACTTACTAGCCTAGCATTTATGGCAGACTGTAGCAGCAGAGGGAAATGGGGAGGGGTGAGCAGCACATACACAAGGGTGATTGACAGCTCTAAGACTGTTACAAGCAGAGATCTGATCACAGACTAGAAAAGTTACAAACTGCAGCTTTAAATAACCCGGTCCAGAACCTCAACGGAGTCAGAACCAGCTGGGTCAGCCTTAAATGACCTGATTCCACCTTTATGAGAGTCAGCCCACCTTAAAAGAACCGGTTCATATGAACTGAGACTCCCTCTGTAACTAACCGGGTCCACCTTAACTGAGACGGTTCTGGCAGAACCTCCGGTACCGAGCAGTTTCACCACTACAGTAATACTCGATGCTACAGTACAACGTCATTGTCCTGCTGCACCATCCGGAGCGTCCAGCAGAGGGCGCCCTGCAGGTCCAGATGTCCGGACCTGGACAAGTTCTGCAGAACTTTTCCTGCTCGGACCCAGAAGAACTTCTGTCTCTGATACACTTAAAGAAACCGTTTGTCAGCTCCTGGAGCAGAACTCTGAGCGGTTCGGTTCGGCTCGGTTCGGACACTCACCCCTGCTGCCGGCCTCGGATCCGGCTGTGCTGCAGAACCGTCTGGTACGGAGACCGGGCCCCGCATACGGCCAGAACCACGGCCAGAACCGGAACCAGCAACCACGACTTCATCTCGACTAAAAAGAGTCCAACTCCTGGTACCGTCCGAACCGTCCTGCTGCTCTGCTCGCAAGGTTCTGCTGCTGCCTGAGGAGGAGGAGGAGCAGGGAGAGGAGGAGGAAGAGGAGGAGGAAGACCGGAGGAGGGGCAGAGACCCAGTTAAAGCTCTGACCTCAGCCCGCTGAGGGAACTGGATCAGAACCGAACCTTCACCACTCTGACTGGGATCCTCCTTTTCCAAACAAAACTGGAAAACCGAAGGGGCGTGGCCAGGGAAGGGGGCGGGGATTCACTGCACCTGAAACTCATCAGGTTCTGATGACCCGGAGGTTCGGCCGGTTCGGTCAGAAACTGTGGACTCAGCGGGTGTTGTCATGGCAACCAAACATCGTGGATGTGAAGAGACGCCATCATGAAGAACATGATGGGGGGTCAGAGGACCTGACCTCTGACCTCTGCAGGGAGGTGAATGAACTGGTTCCAGGTGAGCCGGAACCTTTTAGTCTGGACTAACCAGACTCCGGATCCAGAACCTTTCTATTCACATGTTTCCGACACGACCGTAAAGCTGACACACAGCTAATGCTAACAGCAGTAAGCGGCTTTTCTTGGCTAATTTCTGCTTTGACACGATCTGATTGGACGCTGGAAACGACTGGTGTTGAGTTCAAGCTGTGCTAAAAGCAGTTAGCATATTAGTGAAGCTGTGCTAGCATAAAATAGCATCTGAATGCTAAACATATAGCAGCTAATGCTAGTGTTAGCATCCATTGAATGACCAGGACTTCCTGAAACTCTGGGAAGATGAAGAACCTGAAAAACATCAGAAACTGAACATTTGATCAGAAACTGAACATTTGATCAGAAACTGAACGTTTGATCAGAAACTGAAAGGTTTGATCAGAAACTGAACGTTTGATCAGAAACTGAACGTTTGATCAGAAACTGAACATTTGATCAGAAACTGAAAGGTTTGATCAGAAACTGAACGTTTGATCAGAAACTGAACGTTTGATCAGAAACTGAACGTTTGATCAGAAACTGAAACGTTCATCATCTCAGTTAATCTGTAATTTAACAGCAGAAAATGTTTTGGAATTGAAAATGTTGCTGATTTTCTTTAAAATGTGATTAATTTCTCACAGACTCTGAAATAAATTGAGCTCTACTGAACCAAACAGAAATGAATGAGAGCTTCATCATCATCCGTCTGATGGAAACCAGAACTGGGAACAGACCAGTCCCAGTTAGTGAACTGGGACTGGGCGTCTCCGCCTCAATCTGTTTCCAGTTAGAGCTTCCTCTGCAGCACCAGGAGTGTGTGTGTGTGTGTGTGTGGGACACAGAGCTGCTTTGTGCAGGTTTCCAGACGTTCTCAGAGGTCAAGGGTCAGCAGCAGTCGCAGCCCACCATTGGTTTATGAATCATCTGAAAACTAAAAGTTGTGATTTGATCAAGAGTCTGGGTCCTGATCCAGGAGATTCCAGGAGAATCCAGGAGATTCCAGGATGAGAGAATCTGTCGGTCTGAAAATCAAACTGGATCCGGTTTCATTGTGACAGAACTAAAGCAGAACCGAGCCGAGTTCCTGAACTTCTTCATTTCATTTCAACAAAAACAGAGAAGTTTTCTTCCTTCTCGTTTTTCAGACTCACTTCAGTTCATTTATGTTGCAATAATTCATAACAAACGTTTGGAGCCATTTTGTGACTAAAACAGGAAATTTCATTTAAATAAAGTTTTTCATGTTTCAAATGTTTTTAACTGTTAAAATAAATCGGAGTCATATTTGTCTTCCTTTAGTTCAAATCTTTTACATGATTAAACTCATGATCTAGATCTTCTAGATGTTTTTTGTGTTTTAAATCGATTTGTCTGGATCACATGAACAAATATGCAAATTAGGCGACAACGTCATCGAGCCGCTTCTTCCTGTTTTAAATGAATTTTTGAAGAATCGGATCAGAACTCGGCTGAAGGAATCACTCAGATTAAAAGAAGAACAATGATCAGGAGTCCCTGAACCACCGAGCCGTTCTACAGAACCCAGAGGTTCTGAGGTTCTGATTGTTGAGAGATTTTTATGTGAGAATCTGGGATTATAATCTGGATTTAACTGGAACCAGTAGCAGAAGCTAAATTTGGAGAAAAGTGATTTTAGTTTCCATCAGAACTCTGTAATCTGTTCTAGGGTTCTGTTCATCAAACTGGGCCGACCCGGCTACAGAGAATGAAGATCCAATGAACTGATGGACTCCAGCGCCCCCTGCTGGCGGCGCAGAAGACTTTCTCTGGGATTCATCAGATGTACTGAAGCCTGGAAGCAGCCAGATCGGATCCCAGAACCTTTGTTGGATGTTGGACCGGACCGGTTCTGGAAGCTGTGCTTCCCACATCCTGTCAGACGGAACAACGGAACCGCTACCTGATGAAGACACCTGGTCTGTGGCTCCGCCCACCGCTGCAGAGCCCAGACAGGAAGTTTACCTAAACTGCATCCTCTCAAGGTTCCTCTGACGGACCAATCAGAAACCAGATTAGGCTTACCTGTCAGCAGGTGACCCTGATGATGTCATCCAGACAGGAGCCGGAGATCTCTGAGCTGCACCTGAAAGCACCTCACAGATCCTCTCCTGAACAGATGAGTTACTCTGAACCACAGCAGACACCCTTTTTTAATTTTTTATTATTTTTATTGAATATACAAAAAATAACAATAACAATTTCAAACAACACGTCAATAACAGACATTACAAAAAAACACTAATATCACAACTCCTGCTGTTAACTAAACCAATTAGATATTAAAATTATGAAAAAATAAAATAAAATTAGATAAAAAAATAACAATAAATAATAATAATAAAATAAAATAACTTAATCAGAGGGGACTACTAACTGAAATTCTTCCATTAACTCAAACCACAGCAGACACCCTGATTGGTTGGTAGATTGAACTTGGTTAGGACTGGCATCAGGATCGATGCAGTTCACTACATTTCCCAGGATGCACCTCACTTTCTGGGTTGGATTTTTAAGCCTGAAGAGGACTTGTGTGAAATTCTGCCCCCGGTGGTGGGAGCGCAAACTGCAGCCAGAGAGGATCCGTTCATTTCAGATCGATTTCTCGGTAAAACATTATAATCATGTCAAGGTTGCAACATTCAGCTTAATTAGCTGTTGTTTAAAAAAGAAGCAACAACAAAATGGTAAAATAAATGAATAAATGAGGTTTTCTTACTCTGTTTTGTGTTATTTTAAACACCAAGAGAATCGCTCTTTTTCCTGCTTTTGTCTCAAGCCTGACAAATTAAAGTCAGTCACTAAACACAGTTTTTCAACACGTTGTGTGAATTTATCATTTTTCATTGCTGATATAAGAAGATGGAAGTTGCTAATAGGACAGGAAGATTAGACTTCCTGAAAAGATGAGAGTATTTCTGGAAAACCTCTTCTAATGTTAAATATGACAGATTATTGGATAAAAGAAATTTCTAGTTGCTAATTTTTAGTGGTTCAAACATATTATCACACATTACAATCATTGAGAATTTGGAAACGGTTGCTCTTTATTTGAAAAAGCAATGAGGGAACCGGTGGGATTATTCCAGCTGTCTGTAATAATCTGTTCCCCCTTCATAACATGGGAACAAATTAATTTACTACCAAGTCTTTAACTGAGTTTATTCCTCTCTACATCAACAAGTCCTGTGATTTTTGTAAAATTTGCTGTTTATCTGCCAGAGTTATGAGGAGGGAACCAAATATTTTAGCCGCCTGAAATAATCTGTTCCCCCAACAAAGAACAGGTTATTTCAGATGGCTAAAATATTTGGTTCCCCCTCATAACTCTGGCAAAAATTTAGCAAATGTTTTCAAACTTGCAGGATTTGTTGTTGATGAAGAGAGGAATAAACACAGTTAAAGACTTGGTAGTAAATAAATTTGTGCCCATGTTATGAAGGGGGAACAGATTATTACAGACAGCTGGAATATCCATTCTCTCCTCCCCCCATAACTTTGGGAAATAAAGAGTAACTGTTTCCAAATTCTCAAAAATTGTTATGTGTGATAGTATGTAGTAAACTAGAAATGTCCTTAATCCAGTAACCTGTCATATTTTACATTAGAACGGGTTTTACCAGAAAGTCTACACTCTCATCTTTCAGGAAGTTTTCATTTTTGTGCCCTGATATCAGCCAGTTTCCATCCTCTTATATCAGCAATGAAAAATTATAAATTCACACTACCTGTTGGAAAACTGTTTGGTGTCTGACTTTTATTTGTCAGGTTTTTTTTTTTTGTAATTATTTTTTTATTTAGAAAGACAGATTTCCATCACATTCGTTAATTACAGCTTTACCTATTTAAGATCGTACATAAGTATACAACCTGAGAATCCAAGTGATTTTGTCCATACTGCCTTTCTGGTATTTTCTTTTACAGACTATTATTTGTCAGGTTTAAGTGACAAAAGTTGGGGAAAGACCGATTCTCTTGGCGTTTAAAATAACACAAAACAGCGTAAGAAAACCTCGTTCATTTATTTATTTTACCATTTTGTTAGCAGCTGATTAAACTGAAAGTTACAACCTTGACATGATTATATGAGTTGTTTTACTGAGAAATCGATCAGAAGCGCCGTGGAGATGATCAGATCCGCCGCAGGGAGCAGATTTTTACAGGGAGCAGATTTTTACAGGGAGCAGATTTTTACAGGGAACAGATTTTGGCACAAGGCCGGTCCGGAAGAGTCTGGTGAAGGTGGAGTGCTTTGTTAAATTACACAGTCATATTTTCACCACTTTATTCACTCATTAATAAATGAGTTTCAACCTAAACATTTAATTAGCTAAATATTTATGGTATTAATATTTAATAAATAAATTACCATATTTATGGTAAATATTTAATACCATAAATATGTAGCTATATACTAAGTACCCTGCTTTATTTAGTTTGAAGCTAACAACTTACCTAATTATTTAGCCAACAGAGATAAATGTTTGGGTAATATGAAAATTCAAAAGCAGAACTATCAAAATAAAACCTGGATTTTAAGAACTTTTTTATAAATGTTTGCGAGACCGAAGGTGGGACGAGTTCTACCTGAGCCAGAACCTGATCCGCTGTTTTCAAGCGGAGTGAGAGCTCTGACTGTCTGACCTATCTGTGCAGCAGGAGGCGGATAAAAGCTGCAGCATCACCTGCTGCATCTCAGAACCGAACCTGGACCCGGTGTTGTTCAGACACGAGTCCCAGTCCGGCTCCGCCTGAGGTTTTGCTCTCTGACCCGCTCCAGGATCCGCTGCTGGTCTCTGTGGTCCAGTTCCTCCTCCTACGGTCCGGTTCTGCTCGGAGCGCCGGAACCAGGCGGCCTGACCGATCGGAGATGCCGGTTCGGATCCCGGACGACTCGGACTTCTCCTCCTTTAAGGATCAGTGTCTGAGTCCGGACGGATGGAGCAGCCGGTACCACAAGGGCGGAGTGACGGTTTGGTGCCGCGAGCAGGACAGCAGCTCGGTCCAGAAGATCAAGGTAACTCACCTGGGAGACCTTCACAATAAAAGCTCCAGGAAACATTTCACTTTAACCTCAGCAGGTCCAGAGACTTTCCTGCTGGTTCCGTCCGCAGTGTGTGTGTTGTGTGTGTGTGTTGTGTGTGTGTGTGTTGTGTGTTTGTGTGTGTGTTGGGGTGTGTTTGTGTGTGTTGTGTGTGTGTGTTTGTGTGTGTGTTGTGTGTGTGTGTTGGGGTGTGTTTGTGTGTGTGTGTGTTGTGTAGTTCTGGGTTCCTCAGAAATCCAGAACTACAGTGTGAACTTTTCCAGAACCTGCTGACCCGGTACCACCGGACCTTCTGAGGAATGAGGTCATCAGAACCCATGGAAACATCTGAAACTGGAGCTGAAACCGGATCCGGAGGAAAACCCGGTCCAGTTTCCAGGCGGATCACGAGATCTGCAGCAGTTTGACTTTTTGTTATCAAAAAACCAGCAGGGCTCGGTTCTGGTTCCGTACTTTTAAAGCTTCACAGTGTATGGACCACAAGAACCTTTTCATGGTTCTGTTCCAGAAACTGGTGGTTCTGTTTATGAAGAAAACGCATCCTGGTTCTGGTTCTGGCAGGATCCAGACCAGTTCCAGTCAGTGTTGTCTGTAATCCTCCAGAACCCGTGTTGTGAGGTTCTGCTGTGCATTGTGGGTAATGTAGGCACCAACTGCATTCAGGAGGTCAAAGGTCGTCTCCTTCTCTGGACCTCCAGCTTCACCGGGTCATCTTCGGCTCTGGACCTGTGTGAGCCTCCAGGTGGTTCTGCTCAGGTGAGGTCATGACCTCTGTCCGTCTGGTGCTGGTGACCTGGTGACCTCCAGGTGAAGGTGGAGAGGCTGAAGGTTGAGGTCACTGTGAGGACCAGCTGACCATCTCTGTCACCTGAATCTACCTGAGTCGGTCCAGGAAGTTCTGATGGACCCACTTGACTGGCTGGTTTTAGATCAGATCCTTCAACCTTCAGCCTGAAACTCTGCAGAATATATATATAACAACAGGAAGCTATTACTTTGAAACTCTGCAGGAAGTGTTTGGGAAAACAGCTGGAGAGGCTCCGACCCAGACCCGGATGTTGGGATCATCAGAAACGAGGAGGAGCTGATAGAAGGAGTCGATCAAATCTCCTTCATTGGTTAAAGACCAAATTGTTCAGTAACTGAATCGGTTGTTCAACCAACTCTGGGTCTGGATCGTCCATAGCAGCTGCAGTCTGAAGCAATTCTTCCAGAAGGTTCCATCAGGAGAAGCTGCAGGTTTGAACCAGCCAGGAAGCCGGGCCAAAGCGGCCTGAACCCGACCAACACATTCTGAACCCTTCGAAGATGCCCCGAGCCCCCATAGACATCCAGTCTGTCGAAGACGCCCCGAACCCGGCATCATCGCCTGCTGATGAGTTGCAGCAGCTGGGTGCTGAAACTCAGGACGTCCTGAATGATTGATGCAGTTCCTGAGTTCTGCTGATTGAGTTACACGGATCCAATGACAGCCGCCCAGCCGAGCCTGACGGCCCTGAAAGATTACAGCCTGGAAAAGATGACGTCCTGCAGGTAGCGGCCGCCTCCCATGGTATCCACTAACCATTGAGGAAGAAGAGGCTGAAGGCTGCAGTTTAACTCCTGGACAGAGTCACTAGCAGTCTGAAGTAGGTTGGGTGGTACCAGCAGCTCGTCATCATCCTGATCTTCATTCAGTCTTTAGATCCTCAGAGATGTCTCAGTCTCCAGATGTGGGTTGCTCTCGTCTGATCGCCTCCCAGCCCTCAAGTTTTCACCACATTTACAGTCAAATTTGGATGAAGAGTTGGATCAAGACGTTCTCTGGGAACAGCTTGTTGATGACCTGATGGTTCTCCAGCATCATGGTGAACTGGATCACAAGGCTGAAGCTAGAACCAAGTGGCTCAAAATTTAGAAAGTTGACATCTAGAGGTTTGAAGCCCAGGGAGGTCCTGTGGTCGGTTCCTCAGGTTGGAGGACTTCCTGTCTGCCTGCTTGTTCTTGCTGGTTCCTCTGGGTTTGTTGCTGTTTGTTGGGTTTTCTCTTCATTAAAGCTGAATGACTCCGTCTGCTCAGCTCCACCTGAGCTTCCAGATCACCTGGCAGCCCCTGATCAGCTGGTCTGCCTCTGAGCAAGGCAGTGATCAGGTGTCTCCTTCAGAGGTCATGTGAGAGTTGAACTTTAGACGTCACTTTCCTGAAGAACAGAACCCAACACAAGAAGTTCATGTGGCCCAGCCTGGAGTCACGTTACTGGTGGATGGGAGGGTGGCCATCCAATGGAAGCTGTTGATGATGGTTCTACTTCCACAACCTCTGACCTTTAGGTCCAAGTTCTGCTCTGAACGTCCTGGTTCTGGTGAAACCGGTTCTTCTCTGTCTCTGTTCCAGATGAGGATCGTGTGCAAAGACGTGACGGCAGAGACGCTGTACGACGTCCTCCATGACACCAGCTACCGTAAGAAGTGGGACACCAACATGATCGACACCTACGACATCGGCAGACTGACGGTCAACGCAGACGTGGGATATTACTCCTGTCAGTGCCACTGGACCCGGTCCAGACTTTATTCCAGAATCTGACTCCAAACCAGACCAGCCTCGACATTCAAATCATAAAATAGAGGAAAGTCTGGTCCTGATTGGGTGTTTATGGGTGTTAAAAATGAACAGTGTAGCACAACCTAAAATTGGGAGCGGAGAGCATCCTCCAGCTGCTGAAGCTCAGACTTTCAGCCTCCCTGAGATGCTTGGTTTGTGGTGCTGTCTTCATCCTGGACAGGGAACATTGAAACAGGTGGCGAGGGGTTTGGCAGTTTGGTGTCCATCCTTGTGTGTTGTGGCCCTGCAGAAAGCCTCTGACCGGTATTCTGCAGCACGCCCTGCAGTAGTAGAGGGTACCGGTGCTTTGAGGCTAAAGCAGGAGAAGATCGACATAATTCTTGTTCCCAGTGCAGGTTGGATTCCTCCAACTCTACTTTCATGCTAAACCTATTGACAAAACAGCAAAGAGAAAGCTTAGAAAGACCAAATGTCTCCACTGATGTTTAAATACTAAGTAAAAACATTAAAATCGGATCTGAATGTTGTAGAAGTTTTCCCTCATTGGTGGGCAGAGGAGACGTCTATCAGCAGATTCCTGGTTTTTACGGTCACTTCCTGTGGAATGTGATTCATTTTTGGCTGGATGTTGAACATGAACAGTTCAGCTTGGATAGAATGACTTCATTTATTCCCCCTCTGGTGTCTGTTTGAAGGGAAATGCCCGACGCCTCTGAAGAACCGAGACTTTGTGACGATGCGGTCTTGGCTTCCGCTCGGCAGCGACTACATGATCATCAACTACTCCGTCAAACACCCGGTCAGTGTCCGCTGCTGCCGCTGCTGGTGGAGGTCGGGTTGCAGACAGAGGTTCTGGAAAGTACTGACCCGTCTCCTGTTCCCTGCTGAGTTCAGCAGCATGTTTACAACTCTTTATTTACGGCAGAAGGATCATGTTTACAAGAACCACAGGAAGTCGTCACACTGCTCTCTCACGTAAGAATCCAAACTTCCCGTCTGTTCGTCTCCATAGCAACATCCTCCTAAGAAGGACTATGTCCGAGCCGTGTCTCTGCTGACGGGCTACCTGATCCAATCCAACAGTGCCGCCAGCGCCACCCTCTACTACCTGACCCAGGTGGACCCCCGAGGTGAGGCAGGAAGACTTTCAGAGTTTTGTCCTCCGTTCTGTGCTCCCAGAGACCTGACCCTGAGTCCTGTCCCCTCCTGTGTCCTGCAGGCTCTTTACCAAAGTGGGTCGTTAACAGAGTCTCTCAGTTCGTGGCTCCGAAGGTAAAAGTCGGTCCGGTTCCTCCAGCAGATGGAGTCTCTGTCCCCTGTCCGACCCTGTCCTGCCGTCTCTGTCCCGCCAGGCCATGAGGAAGATCTACAAGGCGTCTCTGAAATACCCGGAGTGGAAGCGGAAACACGACCCGACCCTGAAGCCGTGGATGTACCCGGAGCAGAACACGCTGCCCTCCGTCAGCCCGGCGGACCTGACGCTGCAGCGGGCGGACTCTCTGGAGAACATCGACGAGAGCGGCGTGAGCGAGGAGAAGGCGCAGCACAGCGACGACGAGGAGACCTAGGAGTTTGTCTTCACTGAGGGACTGTCCTCCTCTCACCGGCTGGCTGCTGGTTTGCTTGATCACCTCCAGCTGGAGACGTTTCCCAGTCCTCCAGTGTCTGTCCCTGTCCTCTGCCTCCACCCCTTCTGTCCACACGCTGACCTCTGAATGACCAAACTGTCCGCTGACCTCTGTCTACACCAGGGGTGTCCAAACCTTTTGTCCTGTAGGTCAAAAGTATTAAATAGGCCAACAAAATAAAAACACAAAATAAAGCAAATACTCATCCAATATTTTTGTAGGTTGTTCACTGTAGATCCAAACATGAAAGGATTTTGCTGTAAAAGAGAAACATCTAGTTTACAAATTATTTGATAGCAAATTGATTCTCAGTTATAGGAACAGGATGTTTTCACTTTCCTTCAAAACAAATGAATAAATAAAAAAAGCTGATTTTGTTGCAACAAAGTCGGCTTTTCAGTGAAAGTCTGTAGAAAAACGTGGCTCTACTAATTATAAAACTTTGTTATAAAAACACTAATACTGTGTTGTACTTATTTTTTCCATTGTAAGAAAAACATCATTTTCAATGATAATTGATTACAAACAAAAAGTCTTCATCTGCGCCAGCCGGGTCACAAAAGATTAGATGTAGGGCCACAAATGGCCCCGGGCCGCACTTTGGACACCCCTGGTCTACGCCATGTTCAGGCTGCCTGTCCTCTCAGCTTCTCAACCTTTGACCTCAGAACCTCTAAGCTCCAGGTTTTCTAATGAAGCGTTTTGATCATATTTTCCCAAACTGTAGTTTTGTTCCAGTGATCTTCTAGTTTAAATTCAATCCTAATAAATTATAATCAGTAAATAATTATTTTGTAGATCTTTCCAGACTTCCTGTGAAATTTAAGGATGCTTCATGTGTTGAACTGAAACCGCTTTAATGAATGAAACTGAAACATTTTTTACCTCTAAGACCAAATTAAACTGTTATTGATTAGAAAGCTGATCAGTTCGATACGCGTGTGATCAATAAAGGTTCCTGTACCTCCGTCCCTGTGAGTCATTGGTCCGTACCTGGAGGTGATGATGTCATCCTGCTGGCGTCATGAAGGTTTGCTGTAGGACCAGAAGGTCTGTTTGGAGCCAAACATAGGGGGCGCTGTTTCAACGTTACAGTCAAACATTAATAACGGGTGGATTTCACCTGTTGTAAGAAGGGAGTTCAGTTTTCAGTCATTATTTCACCTTTTTATTCATAAAAATGTAAGATCAATGTTTAGCTTATATATAAATTCTCAAGCCCAAGCTTTTATTTTGATAGTCCTGTCTGCAAGTGTATATTATGTATGTTAGCTAAATTTAGCTGACTATTCAACTATTCAACAGTTTGAAACTGTGACATTCATAAATGAATGAACAATGTGAAAATATGACTTTGAAACATGAACTCAGTTCTTTTCTCTCTTCTAAAAGGCTAAATAATCCAGATTATTGCTGTTAATCTGTGACTGTAGCTCATCAGCAGCTGCTTGTTTCTGCAGGAACTTCAGGATTTGCCTGGCCTGCAGCGCCCTCTGGTGGACACCTGCCAGAAGAAAACTAGCAGAAGACCAAGATGAGGAAAAAAGCTTTAGTTTAAAATGTCAATTTTAATCAGTTGAACATCTAAAAACTGATAACTTTGAAAGGTTTCTGTCTTTTCTGATCATAGAGGTAAATCTGGAGCCAATGAGTTCTGGTTCTGGGATTACGGACTGAACAGGGCCTGACGAGTCCACATGACTCAGAGCTGATAAAACCGTTTAGGTCCAGAAAGATGAACAACATCTAAAGCTCCATCCTTTTACCAACAGGAAGTGACCTAATGCCCAGCAGGAAATGGTCTCTTCCAGCTGCTGCCATCAGGCAAGAGACACAGAGCAATAAAAACCAGGACAAATCGCCTAAAAAACAGTTTTTACCCGATGGCAATCATGGCACTAAATTCAAAGGCATAAGAACTTCTGCTCTTGACACCACTTTGTTAAAAATGTAAATTCTGTTGCGACACCTCCAGGCACTGCAACCATCTCCTGATGTCTATTTATTTCTCATTTTGTACTATTTATTTCTTTATCTTTGTATATTATGTATATACACATAACCTGCATCTTAACTCGAGTCGAGCAAATCTCAATCTGGTTGTAATCTGTTGATGACATGACAATAAATCTTATCTTATCTCTTATCTTATTAAAGGCTTAATGTGTCGAATAAAAGAGGTTAAGAACCGAGCCTTGGAGAATCCCACATGCAGCCTCTGTTTGCTCAGATTCAGGATTAAAGTCCAACATAACTGTTCGGTTCGGTTGCCTTTAGGTAAATGTGTGTCTGTGTTCACTGACTGCAGCAGTCTTAGCTCCGCTCTTCATCAGAAACACATTTAGAGCAAAAACATCAATAAAAAAGCTTATAAAAAGTAAAGAATTAAATCTAAATAATGAGAATATTTGGTTGTTAAATTTCTCTGAGAACCAACAGATTTAACCCGGTGATGTTTGTTCAGAGGATCTGGTTCAACATGAGCTGTAGGAACAGAAGGGTGTCCACAGGGTGGCGCTGTGGGGAACCAGTTCTACCTGTAGTGCTGTGAGAATCCAAGATGATGATGAGGAGCAGCGCTGGCTGCTCTTCCTGCCCTGATGAGGAAAACTCCATGTGATCGTTTCCTCCGTCAGCCGCTGAGGAATGCCGCTTATTGTCTCAGCCGCTTCCTGTTTCCTGTCTGCTGGGCCAGGAGGAAACTCCACCACCATCAGCTTCTCACCGCTGAGGACAGGACGCCGCGTCCTGCAGGACTTCCTCTGCACCGGGCAGCTCAGAAACAGGCATCTGCAGCTGACCAGCTGGGAGGCAGATGACTGTCTGCTAGGACCAATTCAGATGGACAGGTTACATCAGGTCCAAACCAGGTTAAACCAGGTTACATCAGGTCCAAACCAGGTTAAACCAGGTTACATCAGGTCCAAACCAGGTTAAACCAGGTCCAAACCAGGTTACACCAGCTCCAAACCAGGTTAAACCAGGTTACACCAGGTCCAAACCAGGTTAAAAAAGGGTTAAACCAGGTCCAAACCAGGTTAAACCAGGTCCAAACCAGGTTACACCAGGTCCAAACCAGGTTAAACCAGGTCCAAACCAGGTTACACCAGCTCCAAACCAGGTTACACCAGGTTACACCAGGTCCAAACCAGGTTAAAAAAGGGTTAAACCAGGTCCAAACCAGGTTAAACCAGGTCCAAACCAGGTTACACCAGGTCCAAACCAGGTTAAACCAGGTCCAAACCAGGTTACACCAGGTCCAAACCAGGTTACACCAGGTTACACCAGGTCCAAACCAGGTTAAAAAAGGGTTAAACCAGGTCCAAACCAGGTCCAAACCAGGTCCAAACCAGGTTACACCAGGTCCAAACCAGGTTAAAAAAGGGTTAAACCAGGTCCAAACCAGGTTACACCTGGTTACATCAGGTCCAAACCAGGTCCAAACCAGGTTAAACCAGGTCCAAACCAGGTTACACCAGGTCCAAACCAGGTTAAACCAGGTCCAAACCAGGTTACACCAGGTCCAAACCAGGTCCAAACCAGGTTACATCTGGTTACATTTATAACTAATTAATATTCACATAATTAGCTGATCAAAAGTGTTTCTGTTTATTTTTCTGAGATTTCAGTCTGATTTGAACTGGGCAATAAAGAAATGAAAATCATATTCTCATTTTAACATTAAACAATAATTTAAGGTCAAATTGAAATATCTTTCTATTTACTTTTATTTTAATTTTAATGTATTTTATTTCATGTCTTATGACCCGGTGAAGCTATAAGCTGATATTCTGCTCCCTGCTCAGATAAATCTGATAACTGGCCTGAGTCTTACATCTGATTTATCTCAACCGGAAGCGATGCGCAGATTGGCGCCTCTTATTGTGAAAGAGACCGGAAGCTGCAGCCGTTTAACATTGCCGGTAGCTGTTTTCCTCCGGTCAGAGCGGAGCTTCTCCTCCCAGAGTTCCCAGTCCGACCCAGCCCGACTCCGGGCTTTACTGGCGGATTTACCGGACCCGACACCAGCAGCGAACCTCAGAGCCGGACCAGAACCAGGAACCGGACTGGACCGGATCACAGAGCAGACCGGATCAGAGGTGAGAAAGTTAGAACCAGTTTACTGAGACTGGGAGGGAGACAGCGGACCGAACCGGTTCTGGTTCTGAACACATGGGGGCAAAGCAGGGTCCAGGTTCAGTCAGAACCAGAACCAGAGCAGGTTCCAGGTCCAATCGGAACCAGAACCAGAGCAGGTAAAACCCAGATCCTGACAGGTCCGGTTCTGGAAGTCTGGAGCTTGTTGGGCTGAACGGTCCGCTGAGAACACCTGGACAGGTGAGGGCGTGGTCTCGGGTTCTGACTGCAGGTCCAGTTCTGGTTTCTGAGCCCAGATCAGTCAGAACTCCTTCAGGTGTGAGAGGAAGAAGAAGATGATGAAGAGTCAACAGGTGAACTCTGGGTTCAGGTGTTGGAATCAAACGTCCTTTACTGATTGGCTGTTGATCCGTCCTGCAGCAGTCTGTGTCGCAGCGAGTCTGGAGAAGCCTCTGACCAAAGAGAGGCTCATGGAGACGTTTTTCTGAAGAATCCTTCTATGCATCGTCACTTCCAGAGGTTCCACAGTCAGAACCAAACAGAACCAGAACCAGAACCAGCCTTCTTTATCAGGTTGTTGAGCCTGTTCAGGTTCTGGTTCTGGTTCTGCTCTCAGCAGACTGATAGAGCATCTGTAGCGTCTCGTCTCGTCTGGTTCTGTGGGTTTACTCCAGAATCTGTTGAGGTTCTGATGAGGTTCTGATGAGCTCCATCTCTCCTGAACAGAACCTTCCAGGTCCTCCATTCGGGTCAGTCTGTGGTTCTGATCCAGGATCTGGGATCTATTTGTTGGATTAGTTCTGGAAGCTGCAAGTCCAACTTAACTGACTGGAAAGACTGGAGCAGAACCAGAACCTCCAGACTGCTTCCATCACCGGATCAATGGTCCGATCGGCCAATCAGATCAGCAGAACCGCCGATCACATGACTCAACTGGAGGCCGATGGAGGAACCGGACCCAGCAGCTCCAGAACCAGAGGAACCAGTCTGCAGCCGGGCTGTTCTGGCCCAGTCCTCCCAGTGTGTGTCTCCAGTCGGTCAGGAACAATCGGCGCTCTGTTCTCGGTGGAACAGCGTCTCCGTTGTTCTGTCCTCTGAGCCTCGCTGGAGCTCCAGCTGAAGCCACAACCAGTTCACTGCTCCCAGTACTCCCAGTACTCCCAGTATATACCCGGAGCCCCACACCTGGACATCTCTAAGAGGGCGGAGTCAGAGAAACACCTGGAGGTGAGGAGGTTCTGAACCGGTTCTGTAGACCGGCTGGTTGTGGATCCAGAAGGTTCTGCCGTTCCGGGTCAGAGGCCTCAGAACCGGACCAGCCGGCTCTGATCAGGACTGGACTTTTCCAGGAATCCTGGGAATTCAGACGGTGATAACTCTGCGGTTCTGATCCCATCGGGGTTTCCTGCGTAGATGACGTCCTGACCCGGCCCGGCCCGGCCCGGCCCGGATGCATCCTGCGTTTTGTTCTGCTTCAGATTTACGGATCCCAGATAAGCAGTGGGGGCCGGAATGCTGTTCCTGAAGCGGGCCGGATCGAGCCAGGCCGGGTTCGTCTCTCAGAACCGACTGGACCCTTTGTGGATTCACACCCTAACCCAACAACTAGTCGCCTCCGCCCATCCCAGAGGATGAACTTTGACCTTCTCATTAGAGGGTTTTCCAGCCTGTTGACGTCAGGCTGCAGCATCTTAACGCGATCTCAGTCTGGACTTTGACTAGGCCACTGAACTACCTTCATATGTAGAGCTGCTGGTGTTTTGGATCTGCTGCAGAGTACAGAATCACCTTCAAGGTTCCATCGGTTCTGGAAAGTTGTCCTGGTTCTGGTTCTACAGCCAAGCAGGGAGGAAAACCCTAATCAGTGTCAGTCCACGCTTCCTGCAGGCTGTTATGGGGTCAAAAGTCATTGTTTCGGTACCTTATCTCAGGACATTTGACGTTCCAAGATTGTCTCTCGCGATAACCGACCATCCTGCCTGTGGTGCTGCCGCTCCGATCCAACATGTTGGCAGGTTTTCCCTGACTGGGAGCGTTAACGCAGCCTGCTGAATGCAACAGGTAGCCAATCAGAACGGTGACGTGAGAACGGAGGGGAATCCCAAACATGGCGCAGCCGAGAGTCCGAGACATCAGAGATGATATGTGGAAACATCATGAATGTTTATTCAGCATTTCGTACAGAAATGACCAGCAGAGGAACTGGAGGGAAACTGGTAGAGCAGTTGATGAACCCGCTAACTTTTCATCATTAACGTGACATAAAGGTTATAAAGTGAAGGTTGTTCATCCAGTCAGGACTTTACGTCATGAATCCACATGCACTGCAGGTAGTAAAACTTTGATTAATGCTGGTTTTAAAACTAGTTAACTGGACTTGTAGCCATTATTTTGTGCCCATTGTTCTCAATGTAATTTTAAACATTAACATGGCAAATACTAATTAACTGATGAAGGTTAAACACACAAATGGTAAAGACGAAAAAACAGAATAACTCACCTCCACATCATAGTGCAGCAAATAAAGCCCCGTCCTTTTCTTTTTGTTACATCTTTTAAAATAAGCTCACAAACTTCTACTAAACCGTGTTGGTTTACTCTAAATTCACGTCTGTTTGGGGTTTTACGGGACTTCCTGTCTGGAATCTGAATGTCGGTGAGAGAAATCGGTTCATGTGGTGTGTTGCTCTTGCCTTGTGGCTGGACACACGGCCCGTCCGACCCGGTCCGACCCGATACACCTACGGTTTATTGTCTGCTAGTGTCTCAGGTTTGGAAAATCGGCCGACAATTCTAAAATCGTGTGGTGTGAACTGGGCTGTAGTCTGTGTTGTTTTGGCAGCTGTTTACGTTCCACCCTCAGTGGCTGCCGATGATGCATGTGATGTCATCAGCTCTGTTGTTGCTAGGATACAGACACAACACTCCAACGCATTAGTGGCAATATCTGGTGATTTTAATCAGGCCTCTCAACTTTTCACCAGTTTGTCGGCTGCTCCACCAGAGAAAACAAAACTTTGGATTTGTTTTATGCTAATGTCAAGGATGCTAACGTCTCCAAACCAAAACCTTCTCTGGGGAGATGGGACCATGATCTGGTTCCTCTCTGCTCTGAATATGAATCTCTGGTGAAGAGACGACCTGCTGGGAAGATGGCTGCTAGGAAATGGTGACAGGGAGCAGAAGAGGCCCGGCAGGCTGGTTTGAAGCAACTGATTGGATCGCTCTCTGCCAGCCTCATGGAGATGACATCAGTGCTGTGATTTCAGTGACTGACAATATAAACTGTGTGGAGGACCAGATTGACCTTTGGCCCTTTGTCTGTATTTGGAGTTTCAGTCCATCAATCTGAATTTCGAACCTTGGTTCTGATCCGATCCTTCCCGTTTTCCAGCTGCGTTTGGATCTGGAAGTTGGATGGGAGTGGCGTATCCTCCCGCTGTGTTTCCTCGTTCTGCGGCTCTCACCAACTTCCTGCCTCACTTCTTGAGTATTCTCACCGACACGGCACTCCAGCTGCTCTTGGGTTCGACCCGGAGGCTGGACCGGGTCAGAACCTGGCAGTAAAAGTTGTGTGTCTGGGCCTGAAGCGGCGCTGACTCAGCCCATCCTGTGAGCGTCTGACTAACAGGGAGAGAAGCTGCTACAGACTTCCTCTACTCCTCTTTTAGACCACAACCTCCTGTCCGCTGCCAGGGTTCTGCTCCAGTTCTGCCAGGCCAGACGGGTCAGATGTGGGGCTCTGAGCCTGGGTTTGGTTCTAGCTGAGCCCATTGACCCGGTACTGGGAGAAGGAACCAGTGTCTGGAATGATCCACATGCTGAAAGCCACTTCCTGTTCACCTGTGCTGGTGAGTTCCTGAGAAACCGGCAAAGGTCCGGGTTCTGGCTGACCTGGATCTGTGTTCTGGCCCGGTTCTGGCTGGTCTGGGATCGGAGCAGCTGCTGCGGTCTGGATGAGGGAAAGGTTGAGAGGAGGAAGTGGCAGTGACTCACTTCCTGCTGGGCTTTGTCTTCTCGCTGGACGCAGCCGACCTCGCTCTGTGGATATTTTTGTTCTCATTGTTCTCAGGATCTCTTTTCTGCTGTTGCTCTCGGGTCCTCTGACCCAGAAGGTTCTGATGCAGGAGCAGGTTTTAGGTCAGAACCTGCTGATGGAGAGCTGAACTGGTTCTGATCAGGCAGAGATTCTACAGTTTTGGGCCGAGACGTTTCCTCTTTACGGAGTCGGACCTGCAGCGAGACCTGGTTCTGACTAAAACTGTCTATGGATCCGTTGCACGTTTTTCTTTACATCTGGACATTTTGTGAATGGGCACAAAGCCGAGGGCGAGGAGACGATTCTTTTACAATCTGGTTGACTAAGAGAAAGCTGGAGATGTTGGTATGATTAATTCAGTGCAGAATTAATTCCCTTCGCCACAGAAAAGGGAAAAATAAACCACTCAACTTCGCTGGTATTCTAACCTTTTCTTGCTCTTTGTGTTGGCTACGCTATACGCAGACCCGTTGCCATGGCAACTGACTGATAACAGCTCCACTAGTTTCAAGATTCCCCACCAAAAACACTCAAACATTTTCAACACAAAGAACAGAAAATTCAGTCCCGTTTTCAGTTTCAATGTTTATTTTGTAATTATTACTGAGTGATCGCTGCGCTAGATTAGCCACCGCTACTATTAGCGGATCCAGCAGCGGTTGATTAGCTCATTTAAACACCTGATTATCTGTCAGAGTTGGTGTTAAATCACATATTTTTATTTTTACTGAACTGTAACTGAATTCTGCAGCACATCCACATGTTAAGGTTATCACAGGTGAGCTAGCATAACTGACCTACTTCCTTCTCCCTTGCTATTTTTTTAAACTTCTTCCTCACCTTGTTATCTAGTTATAGTGTAACAAAGCCCTGTTACCTATTTTCTTTTATATATCGGACGCATAAATATTCAACGTGTTGTAACTGAACAGCTAAAACTGATGCCACCAGCTTTTTGCCCTTCAGCAGGAAGGGATCTACTGCGTGACGCCACACTTTTCAGATCTCTGGTTGCATAAATGATTTTCCTTCCACTACAAAGTTCTGCTTAACCTCTTATCAGTCGGTCAGAAAAACCCAACAGAACCTGACCTGAGTGCACTCTGGTACCAGTGGTGCTGAGCCCGATGGACCTGCAGGAAGCTGGAGGTTCTGCTAAGTTCTGCTAGGCTCGTGTGGAAATAGGCGGATAGGGGAGTCTGAAACTAATCACAAAATCAGCACCATTTACAATTCCAAACCCCTTTTGCTGCTGTATTACTGAATAAATGATATTAATATATTAATAAATATTAAAATATTTACAGTTTTTAAATTTGTAGATTTTAATCTGGTCTTCAGGTTCTGATTAGTGTTTTTCTATCTGTGCATCTTTCCAGAGTTTCTCTGATTATTCATGGAGCTTCTTCAGGAATTTGGACTGTGGACGCCGACATTAGCTTTAGCTACATGTTAGCATCCAGATGCTGTATATAGGCTGATATCGGCCTATCAACGTTCTGATAAGTTATCAGAAAATGATTAACTTCAGACATTTAAAGCATTTGCTTCTGATAGGCTAACACCCAGTGATGTCAGTATCAAAACCACTTTGCGTTACTATTTTCTGTTGTAATTTAATTTTATTTCCTCTATGAATCTTGATTAGCGACCGCCGTTTCCATGCGACAGTATCCGCAGCGACACAAACAAACGATGGAGAGAGATGCGCATTTGTTGCTGGAAAAACAGGAACTATTTTGAGTTTCTGTCGCCAAGTCCGATTATTATAAGCACCTTTGGGCTTGTTTTTTCTAAAGTCGCTTGCTAATTTAATGAGTCGCGGTTTTGGGCTTGGAAATAAGCAGACAGAAACCCCAGAATGTGTCTGACGTCCAGGTAGTTTTAGTCCGACTCTCCTTGTCCATCATTTCCCAGATGATCCGTCCCGCTGCGTCTTTGTTAATGTCAAGTTAATATATAGCCTGTGAACGACGTCGCGCTTCGCGCTGCGCTCCAGAAAACATGGAGACTAAGATGAGCAGCGCAACAAACGTGAAAACAGCCACGAATGATCGAGTCCGTAATGCTGTGCAACTAAACGCCATTATAATCATTAATATTAAGATAAGTGTCACAAATCTGTGCAGGAGCCATCTGAGTTGTGGAGTCGTGGGAGGTTCGCTGCGCTGCGACAGCAAACACAGGGCCGTAACGCAGAACCTGGAGGCTGGGGCAGGGAGGGGGGGAAATCAAATCCTACTTAGTTTTCCAGATAATAGTGCAACACAGAAAAACACGCTAAAATGACTAAAGTTGTTTTGTACTGTTGTAACCGTTAAACAGGCTCCCCTTCAGTTCAACCTTATAAATGGAGACATTGTTGATGTTACCGTTATGAAATAACTTGAAACTAAATATTGGCAAAGCTCAACGTAATTTTCACAGCGCTGTTGTTAGCAGCTGCTGAAAGTAACTAAAAAAGTTACTTTTAGTGTAACTGAGTTACTTTCCAAATCAAGTAATCAGTAATCTAAGTTACTTTTTCAAGGAGTAATCAGTAGTCCGATTAAAGTTACTTTTCAAAGTAACTATGCCATCACTGCTAACACACAACAGCCTTTTCCAGCATCCAATCAGATCAATTGAAGTAGAAATTAACGAGAGAAGCCGCTTCCATCCAGCTGTTATCTGTGCATCAGATTTACGGTCGTACCAGAAACATGCGAACACAAAGGTTCCATCTCAGGACGACTGGATAGAAAAAAACAACGAAAAACGACAATTAAATCGTTCAAGGTGCTAAAATCTATGAAATTAATTAATTCAATTTAATGGTTAAAGTAGTTCTACAGAACAAAGTGACGGAAGGTTCTGCCTCAGCCGGGTCCGATCCGGCCTGTCTGTCTCTGAGCAATCACATCCTACAGCCCCCACACACACACACACACACACACACACCCTCGCCGGATGCAGGGAGTGCCCCTGAGGATGTAGCTCTGAGCTGCAAAGGAAGGTCGCTAACAAAGGAAGACCTGTGCCTGTGTTGGTTCTGGTTCTGGTGAGGAACTGGGCCGCTCCTGGAGCTGGAATGTCCTGAGGTCATGTCACTTCCTGTTGGGTGGAATGTTTTAGGGTTCAGACCCTGCTCTTGCTCCACAGAGGTCAAAGGTTGGCTGTGTCTGGAGTTTCTGTGACCGACCAAAACAAATGTTAGAAGAACTGGAAAAAAATCTGAAAAGTGTGGTGTGCTTTTAAAATCCAGTCTCTTTACTCTGAATGAAATTCACTGCAACAAAATGACTTCAGGATCCTCCAAACCAGAACCTAGGTCCAGATGTTCTGGTTCTGGTCTGAGATTTTCCTGTAGGTTCTGGTTCCCAGGGTAACGGGTCGGTTCTGTCTCCCTCAGATGAGCAGCTGCCGTCCGGCCCGGCTGTAGGTCCGTGATGGCCGCAGAGCTTCCTGCTGGCGGAGGAGATGAAGCCCAGTCCAGACTCCATGCTGGTCACCATGGCAACGCTGGACGGAAGCTCAGCGGTTGAAACCTTCCTGGCCTCCATCCACCTGGACAGGTGAGGCCGCCGCCATGTGGCATCCTGTGACCCTCAGACACCGTGTGACCTTCAGCGCGACTCCCTGCAGGTACGTGGACACCTTCCGCCGAGCCGGCCTGCTATTGGCCAGAGACTGCGCCCACCTGGACCATGACGCTCTGGTCAGTCTGGGCGTAGCCGCCACGGGACACAGGAAGAGGATCCTGCGCCTGGTCGGCCTCATCCAGCGGAGGGAGGCCCAACGAGCCAATCAGAGCACAGGTCTCCCATGTGACCCGTCGCAGGGAGGAAGCATCGCCACGTCGCGCCCCCGAGCGCTCGCACCAGGAAGCGCAGCCAGCCTGGACCGCAGGAACGGCCCGGCCATGAAACCCGTCCCCAAACCCAGAACCGTCTTCAACCGCCGCAGGACGGCGCCGGTCCAGTTCAGCACTGCACCGGACGTGGCGGTGCCAGCGGACCGGAGGCTTTCCCAGGAATCCATCTGCTTCACCGTGCTGGAAGGTCTGACTTCACAGGCCACGCCCACCTCACAGGCCACGCCCACAGACGGCCGCAGACCCAGCCAGGTGGGCAGAACCCGGCCCGGCCGCAGCCTCTCTCTGTCCGACGCAGCCGGGTCGGTACCGCCCGTCCCGCCGAGGTTGAGCCGTGGCCCCGCCGCCTCCTTGACTCCGCCCCCCTCCTCCGCAGAGAGGCAACCGCTATCGTCTCTTCCGGGCCGACCAGGAAGTTTGGACGGTACCAGACTCTCTGGGTCATCGGGTTCTCCCGGAGGGGGGAGCATGGAGATGGTCTCCAACGAGATCTATTGGGGCACCAATCCCAGCTCTGCTGCCCCCAGTGGAGGGAGGAGTTACTGCAGCCAACAGGCAGCTCCGCCGACACCGCCCAGAAATCCGGACCGGAACCAGAATTTGGACAGGAACAGGTGGGTCTCCAGGATCCATGCTTGTTACATGAGGGTGTTGGTGAGGTCAGACACTGACGTTGGACGTGGTTGAGGTCGGAATATTTGACCAAATGCTTAAACATGATTTTTATTTTCATCATTTTGACGTTTGAACAGCAACAAAGTTTTAAAACAAAAACATTCATGGAGGCAAAGAAACAACTGTAGTAACAACGGTGATTATTTGGGTTTTCAGCGGCAGCACTCTGAGCAACAACTCCTCAGGATCCGCCAGAGGTCAGTCTGGGTTCTGGTGGTTCTGAAACTTTTGGATCACAGCAGAACCAGAACCTGACCCAGTCCAATCTTTGTCTTCTGACTTCCAGCCTCCACAGACGACCCAGAGGAGATCAGTCCGTACTGCGAGGCCGTGTTCCAGAACCGGAGGTCGCCGACCGCCTCTGAGGTGAGACGCCAAGCCCCGCCCCCACCCCGCCCCCGCCCGCCGCCTCACCGTGTGCTGACCGACCGGTTTGTTCTCCAGAGCGACCGGAGCCGATCCGACGGCACAGAAACCCGGGCAGAGGAGGGGAGAGCCGCCGAGGATCATGGGTAAAGCTGAACAAACCAGAACCAGGAACAGGTTCTGCTGGACCACCAGAACTGGGAATGTTTGGGATTTAGCTCCTTTCAGTCAGTCAGAGAATTGGGTCATCTGCAGGGATTCCTAATCCAGGTCCAGTTTACCAGAACCTTCTCAGAACCACAGCCCTAAAGTTCTCCAGTCAGCAGATCCGTCTTTCCTCCAGATCAGGACTGAATAAACCGGGTCCATTTATCAGATCAGGTTCTGAACCAGAGAGAAGCCGGGTTTATGGTTCTGAATACTGATCCGGGTCAGAACCAGATCACCAAACTCTGTTTCCACCTGCAGGAGCCACAAGTTCTCCTGGACGCAGCGGCTGTCGCAGGCGTTTCTCTCTGGAGACGCTCCGGGTTTCAGCGCAGTGGGCGAAGCTCCGCCCCCTCTCCACTGCTCCTCCTTCCCCCCCGAGGCGGACGACGACCTCACCATCTCGCCCTACGCCAGCTACGCCTCCCTGACCGAGAGAGCCCCGCCCATCATCAGCGGCTGCCTGGACAAACTGTCGCCACAGGGGTGCGTTTGATTTATACAAAGGGACAACTGGGAGGTGCTTCATACATAATATGTGTCCAGATTTGATCCGACACCAAAATAATTCATCTGGGGTAAATATTGGCACACTTTACGGCCATCTTGAATTTTTCATTAGCTAGCGTTCTTGCTGAAAATGTGCCATATAGATAAAATAACTTTACCAAAGCTTGTGTCCGCATGCGAAAGGTTTCGCTGAAATATTACATTTTCTGAACTCTTTCTGTAATCGTCTCCATGCCAACACAGAGGGGCGTTTGATTTCCATACCTGCTCAAACTGGGCTTTGTTTTTCTCACCTGGCTTCACAGGTTTCTTGTGTGTGTGTGTTCAGGGGTCGGAGGTCATCGGTGGGTGTTGTGCTGCGTCTCCTCCTCTTTGCTCCTCCCTGTGTCTCCTCCTGCCTGTGGAGCTGCCTCTCCTCTTCCTCCTCTTCCTCCTCTGCTCGGTGTGTCTGTCCTCTTCAGGCTGAGGGCGGGGCGGGTTGGGTGCGCTGCGTTTGAATCGGAACCAGAGGTCATGTCGGGTTTGGGTCGGCCTGTTAATCCAGATGTTTCTTTGTTTCAGGAATTATGTTTTCCAGAAACGTTTTGTGAAGTTTGACGGGAAAAATCTGATGTACTTCGGCAGTGAGAAGGTAGGAATCCCTGTCCGGTTCAGATCAACATCACCGGGTCAAACCGGGTCATTTTGGGTCGGTCTGACCAAAGAAGGAACACAGAACCCTTCCAGAAAATAAAATATAACAAATAAATCAACAGACAAAAAGAAGAACCGTTTGGTTCAGGAAATCTCCTGCCATCAGCTCTCCAGCTGCTTCAGGTGTTTGACCTTTGACTTCTCCCCTCTGTGTTCTTTCAGGATGTTTACCCTAAAGGAGTGATCCCATTGGCTGCCATCCAGATGGCCCGCCCAGCCAAAGACAACAAGTTTGAGATTGTGACAAGTCACCGGATCTTCGTGTTTCGGACCGAAAACGAAAGTGAGACTCGCAGACAGGAAGTTAATGATTCTGCTTCCTGCTGAAGGTCCATTTACAGCCACAAGTTTTCATACACCTTGTCCGGTTTAAACTGACATAATTGATCTAAATCTATCCATGAGTCATGTTTCCATCTGACTGTCAGGCAACTTTGGGGAAACTTTTAAAAGTTTCTAAAAAGAACAAAAAGGTGAACTCGTGGTGTTTCCGTCTGCTGGTTACAGAGCGTGATGTCATCCGATGCTACTACTTCCTGTAAGTAGAGGTTGCTAGCTAGCATAGTTTCCACTGTGGTTCCTCTATTAAGGTGGAGACCCACCAGTAGATGGCAGCCTTCGCTTCATCATACTTTTCCTGAAAATGTGTTTCCACCTCACCTTTAGTGAATTAATAGTTCTTATGTGATGTCACACGTCCAGGAACTTTATAGCTGACAGCCATCTTGGTAGGTATCCATAGCTGTCATGACAGTTGCTATTAAGTTGCTATGGAAACAGGAAATAAGCCACATGCTGTGTCTCATACGGGTCCATCCCGAAGCATTTTGTTAATTTCTCTTCATTGGTCAAGAGAGTCGATGTATTTTCTTTTTGTTGGTCTGGAGGCCATGATTCAGGTGCGCTCTGAGTTTGCCTACCAAGATGGTGGATCACAGTGGCGTGGATCACTTCCGCTTAGTGGGAGCTATCTATAAATCTATCCATCTATCTGTGGATAAATATATATATATAAAATTTATATGGTCAAAAAAAACCTGAAACGAGTTTTGTTTTCAAAATGTTTCACTTTCAAACATGGTGGTGGCAGCATGATGCTGTGGGGGTGCTCTACACGGTGAACGTTTTAAAAGAACTGTCCAAATGAATCATAAGAACCAAACCGTTTGGGGGCGGAGTTTAAAAACCTAAGAGCTCAGTTCCTTCCTGTTTCTGCTGTTGCCATGGTGACGACTGCTTCCTGCTGTGCCGTGGCAGCGCTTAGGCGGCGTTGGGTGGCCACCCTGCAGGAACACGTCCGGGACCACCAGGTGTTTGGGCGGCGCCGCTTTGGACCCGGATCACATTGCCAGAAACACGGCGCCCTGGAGCTCAAAGGAACCAAGTCCAGAGTTTACGCCGCCATCAACACCGACCAGATCTGGCTCCACAAGAGCGAGCAGGTGAGCCGCCACGCCAGGGTGAGGAAGGGGTCAAAGGTGACAGGAATTGACACAGTGGTGTTCTGGTCCGGTCTCTGTCTGCAGTGCTTCAGGAACGGGATCGGCATCACCGTCATCGAGGCCCGCGGAGCGACGATCCGGGACGGGAAACACCGGAGCTTCGACCTCATCACGCCGTATAAAACCTTCAGGTAGCTTTCTTGACTCATTTCAAAACATACAATAAGGCTCCAGATTAATTAAGTTAATTAATTTTATTAAAATGTGTTCCGTTTCTGTCAGGGATAGGAATGTAGTGGGTGGACCCACTAGGCAGTGACCTGGGTGGGCTAAATGGGATTACTTTGGAGGGATTATTTTCTCTGTGTGTATTATTTTATGTATGTGTTAGATACACTTCTTTGTACTCACAAACTGTATGTACTAAAGGAAAAAAACTCAATAAAAAAAGACAGTGATTAAAAAAAAACCTTCAGGTAGGCCCTGCCCCAGGTGAGGTTCTGGTGACCCGGTTCACATCACACCCTTCCTCCCTCTCTCTCCAGCTTCACGGCCGAGTCGGACCGCGACAAGCGGGACTGGATGGAGGCGCTGCAGGAAGCCATCGCCGAGACGCTGTCGGACTACGAGGTCGCCGAGAAGATCTGGTCCAACCGGTCCAACCGGACCTGCGCCGACTGCAAGGCCCAGAACCCGGACTGGGCCTCCATCAACCTGTGTGTGGTCATCTGTAAGAACTGTGCAGGTAGGCCCAGTAGAGCAACTTCTGGGTCAGAACCGATCTGACGGCCAGTAGCCGGTCCAGAGTATCCGGCGGTTACTACTCCTGTTTTAGGGTCAAAGGTCACGTTATGGAAAAACATGGAAGTCTTTGTCAAGGTCTTTGAAGATAGAAAGACGTACTGTGTGTGTGTGTGTGTGTGTGTGCAGGGCAGCATAGAGGTCTGGGGACGATGGTCTCTAAGGTTCAGAGTCTGAAACTCGACACCAGCGTCTGGAGCAACGAGATCGTTCAGGTGAGCCTCCATCATCCGTCCAGGTGGGGTTGCAGGTTCTGATCTGCTGGAGGAAGTTCTGACGGGGTGTGTGTGTGTGTGTGTGTCAGCTGTTCATCATGCTGGGGAACGACCGGGCCAATGACTTCTGGGCGGCGCGCCTCCCTGTGTCCGAGGAGCTGGACCGTGACGCATCGCCTGAGCAGCGGCGGGATTTCATCACTCAGAAGTACAGAGAGGGCCGGTTCCGCCGGGTCCACCCGGCGTTCAGTGGCCAGGAGGAGCTGCTGAAGGTCAGCCTGGAGGGGTTTCCCTGTCACATCTGCAGGGAGGCTGCTTCATTATCAGACTGATGAGCTTTAACATGTTTCTGGGTTTGTGACCCGCTCAGCTGGCAGCCGTTTGTCCCGCGGCAGTGAACGCCTCGTTCTCCGTGTGTCCCGCAGGTCCTCTGCTCCGCCGTCTCTGAGCAGACGCTCCTGAAAACCGTCACTCAGATTTTCTTGGAGGCGGCCCGGCTCGCCGGCGACCCGGACGACCTCCAGCAGCGGCGGCAGCAGCTGAGCCCTGCAGGTGAGGCTCCTGGTGCCATGAGGTCGGTCAGAGCAGAACCGCTCGTTAAAATCAAGAGGAAACTTCAATTAAAACTGATTACAGAAGATCTTAAAAATCAGTCACAGGATGCAAACAAAACATTTTTACACTCAACAAATAAACAGTTAATGATGGTTACTAATGTTACTGACCATTACTAAAGCTTACTGATGGTTACTACCGGTTACCAACAATTAATGAAGGTTACTGACAAACAGTTACAAACAGTTCCTAATGTTTACTAGCGGTTCCTGATGGTTGCTAGCGGTTACTAAGTTACCAGAGGTTATAAACTTGCAGCACCAGCTGCTCAGTAGATGTGGTTTAGCCAGTCTGACCGTTGGGACCGATCCTCCTGAAGGAGTTGGTCAGACACAGAGAGTTTAGATCTCCATCCCGCTGACTGCAGGGCGCCCCCTAGCTGCAGCAGGGAGCGTCACACCATGGAGAGGCTGTGTGGCTCTGGTCCAATCAGGGACCGGACGATGGAACAGGAAGTGACTGAACGGCCATCTGGCTCTGGTTGCAGATCCCAGCGTGTACGATGAGATCATGCAGCCCGTCCTTCACTCCGGCTTCCTCTACAAGGCGTCTTCGCTCGGCAGGGGGACGCTGTCCAGGAAAACCCGGGAAGGTCGGACAACTCCTGAAGAACGAACCGCCAAGCGACCAGACCGGTCCGGGCCGTGTTCTGCTGCGGCAACAAACCCAATCTGTTCTCCTTTCAGACTTCCAGAAGTTCTGGTGCTCCGTGGACCGGTCCCTGGTTCTGTACGAGTCGGACCACTCGGCCGAACCGTGCCTGCAGATCGACGCGAAGGACATTGTGTGTCTGGGAGTCGGCCGACCCGATTCCGCCAGCAACAACAATGGCTTCATCGACAGGTCGGTGCTCAGCTCCACGCCGCCCCCTGCAGGGCTCCGTCTGAACACAACGGTTCTGCTTGGTCCGATCCCGACGGTTCTACTCGGTCCATCCTGCAGGTTCCGCTACACCTTTGAGTTGTACGTGGCGTCGGAGAAGCTGTTCCTGTTCGGGTTAGAGACGGCCGACGAGCTGCACAGCTGGACCAAAGCCATCGGACAGGTCTGACCCGCCTCACGTCTTGGTTTTGGTTCCGTTCGGATCCACAGAAACCAGAACAAACGTATCTGATCAGATCCTGCAAGTCTGTGAGAAAAATAAGGAGAATAAGTGGATTCTGTTCCGCTGTGGTCGGCAGGCCGCCACGCCGCTCAGCTGTCACTGCCTGCTGACCCGGGAGTTTGAGCGTGTCGGGCTGCTGCGGTACCGGGCCATGTTGGACCCGCAGCAGTGGAAAGAGGCCTACTTCGTCCTGCAGAAGTCCAACCTGTTCGTCTGTCCCCGGACCGACGGCGCGGCCGAGGACATCGTCAACCTGAACCGGCTGCAGGAATTGAGTCAGTGTCCCGGTCCGGGTCCTGGTCCGGGTTCTGGTTCTAGTGGTTTCAGTGTCTGTGTTTGTGTTGAAGGTATCACCTCGGAGAGTGAGAATCAGGAGAAGAAAGACATCCTGGTTCTGGTGGAGAAGGGAAGGTGAGACAAGGTGCAATCCGGCTCCACCGTGTCTTACCGGTTCTGTTCAGGTTCTGTTCGGGTTCATCTCCAGTTCTGTTCTGGTCAGGACTCTACACCTGCAGGGTGTGTGTCGCTCCGACTTCTCGCTGTGGCTCTTGGACATCCGGCAGGCGGCAGGCGGGAAAGGGAACGCGCTGCGGGAGCAGCAGATGAGCCGCAACGACATTCCCATCATCGTGGACAGCTGCATCGCCTTCATCACGCAGTACGGTGAGCAGAACCGCTCCGGACCCGGCCGGCTACAGAACCTCTCGGCTCACGGTTCTGGTTCCCTGTAGGTCTGGGCCATGAAGGGATCTACAGGAAGAACGGAGCCAAATCCAGGATCCGGCTGCTGATGGACGAGTTCCGGAAAGACGCCCGGAATGTCAAACTGCGGATCGGCGACCACTTCATCGAAGACGTGACGGACGTTCTGAAGAGGTTCTTCAGAGAGATCGACGATCCGATCTTCATGGCCGAGCTGCACCCGCTGTGGCAGGAGGCAGCCAGTGAGTCCGGCTCCATGCAGAACACTCCTCTAGGGGGCGCCGATTGTAAACTTAAACATCAACAGCAATAATCTGGGTTATGATTACCACCTCAAAACAAACACGGGGTTCCATTTTCAAAGTCATGTTTTCACTGCGTTATTTATTCATAGGCCTGTGGCCATAAACGATAAATCAATTAATCGTACTATAAATTAAAACTATCGACGTCATTTCAATTATCAGCATTATCGTCTCTTCCGGCCTTTTTCTCTTTCTGTTGATGACACTGAATGAAAAAAGGCTCAACTCCGGTGCTCTCCACTGACTCCTCCCTTCCTCATTTCCTTAGTGTAAAGCCCAGCGCACAGGAGCTGTCGGCCCATTTTCAAAACCTGACAGACCAAACATTAGCCGACAGAAATCCTAGCTATAACGGTTCCATCGGGTTCGGTCCTGCCGTGTGGTGTCCAACAATGGGCACAAAATAATGGCTACAAGTTCAGTGAACTAATTTTAAAACCAGGCATTAATCAATGCTTTACTACAATCTACCTGCAATGCATGTGGCTAGTGTCAGCGTAAAGTCCTGACTGAATGAAAATCATTAGAACCTATTTACGTCACGTTAACGAAGAACAGCTGAAAAGTTACCGGGTTTATCAACTGCGGTAGCAATTTCGCTCCAACTCCTCCTCTTGTCATTTCTATATTCTTTGCATGTTGAATAAACATTAATGTTGTTTCCACATATCATCTCCAATGTCCGCTGGACTTCGGGTTGCGCCGTGTCAGCTGTTTGGGATTCCCCTCCGTAATTTCCCTTCAGAAAACACGGAGGAGAATCCGCGCTTTCTGATTGGCTGCCTGTCACATTCAACAGGCTGCGTTAAGATCCCAGTCGGGGAAAACCCTGATTTAGATCGGAGCGGCAACGATGATCTACCGTAACACACCACACAATCTTAGAAAGACCAACGATCTAAGATTGTTGTAAGGGGAAAAATAGGAGCAAAAAATCATGTAGTGTGAATTATTGCATCAGGTAGTCGATGTGCCCATCTTCTCTATTTAAATCTAATTATTACTGAAGGTGACATTCCATTCCATTCGTTTCCGGTGAGAGTTGGACTCCGCCAGGGCTGCCCTTTGTCACCGATTCTGTTCATCACTTTCATGGACAGAATTTCTAGGCGCAGCCAAGGTGTTGAGGGGATCCGATTTGGTGGCCTTAGGATCTCATCTCTGCTTTTTGCAGACGATGTGGTCCTTTTGGCTTCATCAGATCGTGATCTGCAGCTCTCGCTGGAGCGGTTCGCAGCCGAGTGTGACGCGGCCGGGATGAGGATCAGTGCCTCCAAATCCGAGGCCATGGTCTTGAGCCGGAAAAGGGTAGAGTGCCTTCTCCGGGTCAGGGGGGGTGTCCTGCCCCAAGTGGAGGAGTTTAAGTATCTCGGGATCTTGTTCACGAATGGGGGAAGAAGGGAGCGGGAGATCGACAGGCGGATTGGCGCAGCGTCTGCTGTCAAGCGGGCGCTGTACCGGTCCGTCGTGGTGAAGAGAGAGCTGAGCCAAAAAGCGAAGCTCTCGATTTACCGGTCGATCTACGTTCCCACCCTCATCTATGGTCATGAGCTTTGGGTCATGACCGAAAGAACGAGATCGCGGATACAAGCGGCCGAAATGGGTTTTCTCCGTAGGGTGGCTGGGCTCTCCCTTAGAGATAGGGTGAGAAGCTCAGTCATCCGGGAGGGACTCAGAGTAGAGCCGCTGCTCCTTCACATCGAGAGGAGCCAGTTGAGGTGGCTCGGGCATCTGGTCAGGATGCCTCCTAGACGCCTCCCTGGTGAGGTGTTCCGGGCACGTCCCACCGGGAGGAGGCCCCGGGGAAGACCCAGGACACGCTGGAGGGACTATGTCTCTCGGCTGGCCTGGGAACGCCTCGGGATTCCCCCGGAGGAGCTAGAAGAAGTGGCTGGGGAGAGGGAAGTCTGGGCCTCCCTTCTGAAGCTGCTACCCCCGCGACCCGACCTCGGATAAGCGGAAGAAGATGGATGGATGGATATTACTGAAGGGCAACATAATATACAGACTTCATAATCTGCACTCTTTTGGTTGAATGCAGTATTTATTTCCACTTTGGCTTTATGTTGTTTAGGTTTTAATCAAGTGCATTTTTTGTTAATGGAGACTGAGAATCCATTTTATTTTTGTTTTTGTTTATTTTGTTTATCAGTTCCAGTGTTAAATATTCTTTTGAAAATAAAGTGTATCTGTCTTTGGCAGGAAATCACCTGCATTATTACATCATTTCCATTAAATCAGTGTAAAAAGATCTTCAAACAATATTATCGTTTATCGCAATAATTTTTGAGACAATTAATCGCTCAGCAAAATTTGTTATTGTGACAGGCCTATTTATTCATTTATAAACTTCACAGTTTGAGTATAAATATTTAATTAGCAAGTTAAATATTTAGCTAGCAAGCTAACTAAATATTTAATTAGGATGCTACATATTTAGCCTGCTAACTATTTTCCAAACTAAACATTTAATTTTTCACTAAATATTTAGTTCCCGAATGTTTAGATGTTAGCCAAATATTAAGCCAGTTGCCTGGAGAACTGGTTTCAACATGACGATGATGCCCATAAAAATCGTTAGCATCGGCTCTTACAATCGTCTCTTATAAGCTTTACTTTCCATAACCAATCAGCACTTTTGATTTGTTCAGTTTATCATCGCAGGCGCTACATGTAACCTTGATGTTAAACTCACTTTTACATGTGAGTTTTGTAAAACATGCCTCCACTACAGCTTACTACTGTCGATGTGAGGAGCGGCCATATTGAAACGTAACATCCGTCTTCAGTTGTAACCGGGGGTAATCAGAGTTTCCAGTGGAAAATCACATTTTGCAGGGCGTTCTAGTTAATTTTTCCAAATTTTTTCCAAAGTACAATTTGAAAACAGCTACTAAACTTGCCAAATATTTAGCTAGCTAGCTAGCCTGCTGAATAAATATTTAGCTTGCTAGCTGAATGTATAATTTCCAAACAAGTTGCCAATTAAATGTTTAGTTCTGAGTTAAATATTTAGCTCGATAACTAGCTAAATATGAAGCTAGCGTGCTAGAGGATTCTGGTTTGGGTTCAACTTTAATGAAGTTGTTACCATGGAAACAGAACCAGAACCTGACTGTTTGGAGCAGTGAATCCTGATCGACAGTCTTGTTTCCCGTTCAGAACTTCCTCAGAAGCGTTCCCGGTTGGACCGCTACAAGGAGATCATCCGGAGCCTTCCTCGGGTCAACCGGACCACTCTGGCTGCTCTCATCAGCCATCTTTACAGGTCAGGGTCTTCACCATCATCAGCAGCTTTGGCGGGAGGGAGCAGTTCTCGGTTCTGACCCATCTTGTCTTCATCAGGGTCCAGAAGTGCGCCGACCTGAATCAGATGTGCACCAAGAACCTGTCGCTGCTGTTCGCTCCCAGCTTGTTCCAGACCGACGGGAAGGGCGAGCACGAGGTGAAGATTGTGGAGGATCTGATCGACAACTACCTGGACGTGTTTGAGGTGGATCGACCCGCAGGAGAACCCGAGGGGAACCCGGTGGTTCTGATTTAGGAGAACCTGCTGACCTATGGTTCTGTTTCAGATCGACGAGGATCATCAGACTCAGATTGAACTAGAAATCAGCCTCATCACCAGCTGGAAGGACACTCAGGTCAGCTCTCACACACACACACGCACGCACACACACGCACACACAGGCGAGAAGAACCTGGGAGTTTCCTCACAGCGTTCAAGTTTTGGTCCAACTATGAGAATAAAGTCAAAATATTAGAGTTAAAATGCAGAAAAATTAAGAGGAAAATTTAGTTTCAAGGAGAAAAAGGTTGCTGCAGTCATCAGGATCTGACGAGAGCAGCTCTTCCTCCTAAGCAGACTCGGTCGCTGCTGGTAATTTGATGCTGATGTGTTAAAAGATGAAGGATTTCCCTACCTGGAAAACCAGAGACGAAGCTGTAAAAACAAGATGGCCGCCCTGGCCGTGTTGACATCACAAGGTCACATTGATGGAAGAAAAAAAAAATCCAGATTTTCCAAAAATTAAATCTTGGAAAACCAAACATTTGCTGTCTTGATGTGTGGGTTCTGCTGGGTCGGTTCTGATTCGGTTCTGTCTGTAGCTCTCTCAGGCGGGCGACCTCATCATCGAAGTCTACCTGGAGATGAAGATCCCCGACTGCTGCGTCACTCTGAAGGTAGCTCCAGCCCTCCGCCCTCTTCAGTGCTCCCAAATATGACGGTGTGACCTTTGATCCTGCAGGTGTCGCCCACCATGTGTGCGGAGGAGCTGACCAATCAGGTTCTGTACATGAGGAACGTCCCGGCCGGAGAGAGGGACGTCTGGATGACCTTCGAGGCCATCGAGGACGGCCAGCTGGGTGAGAGAGCCCGCTTCTACCGCTTCTACTGGTTCTGACCCACTTCAACCGGTTCTGACCCAGTTCTGATCAGTTCTTTACTTACCAAGAATGCAAGTTGTTGATTTTGGAGTTAATCTTTGCTGCCAGGTTCGACCGTATTTCCATAACATGAAGGGTTTCATTTTTCATATCATCAGTCGGCTTTTGACAAAAACCTTTCTGCAAAAATATCACCGCTTTCTTTCCAAAAGACGTCTTAGCCAAAAAATAAATAAATAATAATCATTATAATAATCATTACCTTGGCAAAAAAACCTGTTATTTTAGGAAGACGACAATACACAAAATAAAATAAAAAAAATCACTAAGGGCATGTCGTGGTGGCGTAGCGGTTAGCGCGACCCATATTTGGAGGCCTTCAGACCTCGACGCGGCCGAGAGTAGCAGACGAAGAGGTGAGGACGGCAAGATGGCGGAGAGAGCGGATGCGCAGTAATGAGCTCCGGGTAGCGAACTCCCTAAATAAGTAGTTAAACATTATGAAGTCCAGACTAGACACAAAAAAAGGAGTACAGTCGTAATTTAATAATAATAATAACTTAAAGCGTCCAGTGATAACGGGAAAGATAACTACAAGCAAAAGAAAAAAACAACGAGGATAATGGCTAACAGCAAAGCTAACAAGGCTCTGCTAACTCACGACTACTGTATGGACACCGATGCCAAAGGGACTAAAAACGCCCTATCATCACCATGCAAGCCTCCGGTACCACAGAAGAAGACAAAAGGAGACCAGGAGGTTAGTTTAAATGCATCCAATGCCAAGATTTTAGAAGCAGTTGAAAATCTACAGAAAATGATGCTGAACTTTGGAGAAGAAATGAAACGGAACACGCTAATATTGCTAAAGCGGGAGTTCAACAGCGCTGAAATTCAAGATTGTAAAAATACAAACGAAAAGCAGGAAAATGAGATTACACAACTTAAAACCACAAATGCCAAGCTGACAAAGAAGATTCAAGAGATTGAAAGAAAAGCGGCAGAATCAGAGCGCTACAAAAGAAGATGGAATCTGCGCATTAACGGCTTAAAAGAGGAAAAGGAGGAAGACACAAGACAGAAAGTCGCGAATGTTATTAAGCAGATTTTGCCACAATGGAAAGAGAAGATGGACTTCATTCTCGACACTGTACACCGCCTCGGCCCGAACGACACCAACCGCCCACGGCAGATTATTGTCCAGTTTACTGGTCGGATCTTCAGGGATGAACTCTGGAGATCCACTAAGCAACACCCCATCTGCAGGGAGCTCAACATCCGGTTCTCCGAGGACCTCAGCAAAGAAGACCGAGAAGCACGACTGGCTGTGTGGCCCAAAGTAGAGCAAGCAGGAGAGCTGGGATAAAGGCGGTTCAAAGGCCCATATGCCTTTATCAATGGACAACGAGTTGCTCCTTAACGTCACAATAGATCTACACAACATTTCTGACTTCAGATAATTTGATCAGTTCAGGAGTTTTTGCTACCTACAGTTCAATTTATTCTCAGGTAAACCTATTCAAATACTGTTCAGCCTTTTATTTTGTTTTTTAAATTTTTTATGTTTAACTTGAAAAGTGAACTTTCGTTAATTTCTATTAATGCAAGGGGCCTAAGAGATTTAACTAAAAGGAAAAGTTTCTTTTTATTTTGTAAAGGGAAAAATGCAAATTTAATATTCTTACAGGAAACTCATTCTAAACAAGAAGATGGCATCTTTTGATCTAAACAATGGGGAGATGAAACTTATTTCTGTCATGGCTCTTCAAGATCAGCAGGGGTCGCTATTCTTCTTAAAAACTTCCAGGGTCAGATAATATCAAGTAAAATGGTCACTGGCTATTTCTCACTGTATGTTTGGATAACGTAATTTTTATTTTATTAAATATATATGGTTATAACAATCAAACCCAGAACAAATTATTACTTGAAGAAATAACCCTAAACTTAGATCACTTAAAATCTTTTTATTCAACAAACAATATTATAATTGGTGGGGATCTCAACCTTGTTCATGATGAATTTTTTGATAAATGGCCCTCTAAACATAACTCAAGTTACCTTAACAAAATATTTTACAATTTCTGCAGTGAACAAAATCTAGTTGACTTTTGCTGACATCTTAATCCCAACTGTAATCAATTTTCATGGTTTGGCTCAAATAGCAAGTCAAGACTTGATTATTGGCTTATAACAAATGAATTATTGTCCAATAAAATTAACTCAGACATCTCTGCAGCACCTTTGACTGACCATAGCCTTATTTCTTTACAAATGAAACCTCAAAACTGGAAATCAGATACAAGTAAATATTGGAAATTTAACTGCAGTCTCCTTAAAAATGATACCTACTGCCAAAAAATCAAAGATTTAATCCAAAATATTAAGGACTCTGAAGAATTAAGTAGCCCTGTCCAAAAATGGGAATTCCTGAAGTACAAGATCAGACAATTTTCTATCTCATTCAGTAAACAAATTAAAAAAGAACTCCAAAAAAAAGAACTAGATATTGTACAACAACTAAATTTATATTGCAATAAGCCCAATCCTTCAATGGAAGACAAAGAAAAAGTACGAATCCTCCAACCCAAACTGGATGAAATGTATATCCAGAGGCCAAAGGGGCTTTTATTAGATCAAGAGCAAAATGGATGGAAGAAGGAGAAAAAAACACGGCCTACTTTTGTAATCTGGAAAGAAGAAGACAACAACAAAATTCTATCAAATCCTTAATAATAAATAATGTAGAAACCAACAATGAAAAATTAATATCCATTGAAATTTTTAAATTCTATAACAAATTATATACCTCCAAATTCTCAGAACAAAAATCTCACAACTTTTTAAAACAAATTGAAACATTTATCCCTAAAATAGAGGATGACTACAAAAAAACTTGACAACAAAATTACAATAGAAGAACTTGATAAGGCTGTTAATCGCTTATCAATAAATAAAGCACCGGGTCCAGATGGGCTTACGGGAAACTTTTATAAACATTTTTGGGAAGACATAAAAATATTACTGCATCAAGTTTTTACAGAAATTTTTAAAAATTATCCTATACCTACCACAATGAATCAAGGAATTATTATATGTATCCCCCAACCAGACAAGGACCCTAGATTTATTGAGAATAGAAGACCTATTACACTCAGAAATTCTGATTATAAATTACTAACATACATATTTACCATGCGTCTCCAAACAGGAATCTCAAACATTATTGCAGAATCACAATCTGGCTTCTTAAAAGGAAGGTCAATCCACAACAATATCAGACTGGTGAAGGACCTGATTGAATACAGGGACATGATCCAAGACGACGGCTTTATTCTTTTTCTTGACTTTTATAAAGCCTTTGACTCGGTGGAACATCAATTCTTATTCTCAGTTCTTGAACATTTTGGTTTTGGAGCCAATTTTATTAACTTAATTAGAGGTTTATATCAAAACATTAATAGTTGTGTAATACTACCTGAGGGCACCACAGCCAGATTTAACATTAATGTTGGAGTTCCTCAAGGGTGTCCCATCTCCCCATATCTCTTTAATTTGGTTGCAGAAATGTTAGCAATCTATCTTAAAAACTGTGTAGTCATTGAGAAATTAGATGTTTTTGGTACAGAATTAATCATTAGCCAGTTAGCAGATGACACCACCGTTTTCTTCAAAAATCACAAGCAGGTTTCAATTGTAATTGATAAAATTAAAAATTTTTCTGAGGCTTCAGGACTAACACTAAATTTAAAAAAATGTGAGCTTATAGCCATTCATGACACTCCCCTAAAAGAAATATCTAGCATTCCAATTAAATCTGAAATTAAATACTTAGGAAATGTTATAACCAAAAACCAAGAATCAACCTGAACTATTGAAAACAAGATCAAAGAATGTAAATCCAAACTTAACTCATGGCTCCAAAGAGACCTCTCTATTTTAGGACGCATTTATTTAACTAAAATGGAAAGTTTATCAAGATTAATTTACTCAACCTGTAGCACTGCTATCCCAAATAGTTTAACTAAAACTATTAACCAAATGAACATGAACTTTATTTGGAGGAACAGCTCACACTACCTACGGAAAAGTCATATGGTGAAACAAATCAAAGATGGCGGTCTGAAAGTAATTGACTTTGAATGTCTTAACGGAACCCTTAAGATTAATTGGTTGAAATCCTGGGTTAAAAATTCTCAGTTATTTTGGTATTGTGTCCCTAATTATGTATTTAACAAAATAGGTGGTTTAAAACTTGATTTCAATATAAATAAATTACCCATTAAACTATCAGAGTTCCATAAACAAGTATTACTATACTGGAAAATGCTCTATGTACATAACTACTCGCCACACTCCTCTATAATATGGAATAACAGATTCATATTACATCGCAATAAATCCTTATTTTACAAAGATTGGATGGAGAAGAATATTTGGTCTATTATACACTTAATGGATGCTAATGGTTGCCTGTTAAACTACGAACAATTATGGGCACAATATCAATTCTTTCCCCCAAGAGCTGAATTTACCAAATTATTTAATGCCTTTCCGAAACAATTTATTAATCAGGTAAAAAACTTGATAATAAATAATCCGATGACCCCACAATTACCAAATTTATTAATTAATGGAATTTCATTGACTGACCAAAAATTCAATAACCACACAATTAGAAACTGTCTTAACGAAACTCTGTTCCCTGGGAAAATTAATAGAAATAACATTCTTTCCAAGTTTGATAATAAATCAATTGAAACGTTAAGAACTCTTTATTTTAAACTCCCCATACAACCACAAGCTAAAGAAACACTTTAAAATTTTAAATGCAATTTACCCTGCAAAAGAACTATTAAGAAATGGCTTTAATATCGATGACAATAAGAGCTCATTTTGTGAACGTGATATTGAAACGATAGACCATATCTTCTATGAATGCAACCAAACCAAAACATTCTGGAATTGCTTAGAAAGGTGGATCAGTTTAAAAATCACACTTCCTGAATCTATTTCTAGAGATATGGTAACTTTTGGAGTGTTATTAATAAACAAAACTACAGAACTCTGTTGTAACTTAATATTTTGTTTGGCAAAATTCTTTATTCATAAACAAAGAGTGCTGAGATCATCCCCAGTTTTTAACATCTTCTTATCTGAATTCCAGTTATATTTGAAATCCTTGAAATGTATTGAATCGTATGAATCCCTGGCTGAAATATTAATGGAATTGCCCACTGATGTATATTAATCCTAATACATGAATCCCCCTTTGCCTTTTTAGTTATTGTTTCACTATTACTTATTGTAATACTAATTTTCTATTATCAATATTACTCTGTATTCCATTTTAAATATGCCTCTTCTATATGTGCCTTATACAGAATGCCACTACTGTAATTGCCTTATTTGTTTATGATTAATTTGTTTAAAAAAAAAGTGTTCATGTAACGTCATGGTGATGTACCGTATGTGTCGGTGACACCTGGCAGACATTTCTGTGTTTGTACTGTTATGTATTTTGTATCTCAATAAAGATCCATTAAAAAAAAAAAATCCTCGACGCGGCCGTCGCGGGTTCGACTCCCGGACCTGACGACATTTGCCGCATGTCTTCCTCCCTCTCCTTCCCCATTTCCTGTCAGTCTACTGTCATATAAGGGACATATATGACAGTAGATTTTTACCCCTGGAGGGGTAAAAGAAAAAGAAAAAAAAATCACTAAATTGTAACATTATCTTGTGTCCGCTGTATTAAATACTGCCTGAATAAAGACATTAAACTGTTTTTATAAAACATAACAGGTCGATGAATAGATAAAAGATAAAAAGAATTAAAGCTGCAAGCAGCCTCGGGCGGCCCTCGCAGCAAGCGCCGCTCCGGCCTATTGGCCACCGTGGGGGTTCCAGCCACCGCAGAAGCTCTCGCACGATTTCCAGAGCCGCAGCCAACTCCCCACCGCAGAAGCTCTGCCGCAGTTTCCAGCACCGCCGCCCGCTAGCCGCCGCAGAAGCTGTCGCGCATTTTCCACGCCCGTCCACCGGGCGACACGCGTGAATGCGTTCGGCGGCGCTCCCCGACGACTGTCAAAAAATCTGGTGCAGATCGGTCGATGCGTCGAGGAGATACAGCCGATGTATTAACTTAGGGGGCGCAGTGGAGCCAAATTACATCTCAATCCCGTTGGGCTCTTTAGAGGTGAACAAAGGTCATACATATCCAGTTTGGAGCCAATCGGATGATCCATGCTTGAATTAGAGCCAAACGTATGAATATGGCGAGGGACTGATATTCGCCATTTGGCCACGCCCACACGGTTCAGCCAGCAGCGAGCAATGACAGAGCTCATCATCCGAATCATCTTGATTAGGTCAAGAGAGCCATAAACGGAGCTTTCCAAGGAAAAAAACGGCACTTCCGGTTCCGAGGGGGCGGGGCTTAGATGACGTCATAATGTGATGACGTAGGATCGACGGGCAAGCCTCCAGGATCACTCAGGCCAAGTTTGATGCAGCTCGGTCAAAATATGTGGAATGTAGAGGCAAACGTATACGAACGGCGTTGCCGCCATTGAAAACTCTTGGCACTTTAAAGCAAGCGAGACCAACTTCCTATCTGTCATCCAACACAGAATCACCTTGATTAGGTCAAGAGAGCCATAAACAGAGCTTTCCAAGGAAAAAAACGGCACTTCCGGTTCCGAGGGGGCGGGGCTTAGATGACGTCATAATGTGATGACGTAGGATTGACGGGCAAGCCTCCAGGATCACTCAGGCCAAGTTTGATGCAGCTCGGTCAAAATATGTGGAATGTAGAGGCAAACGTATACGAACGGCGTTGCCGCCATTGAAAACTCTTGGCACTTTAAAGCAAGCGAGACCAACTTCCTATCTGTCATCCAACACAGAATCACCTTGATTAGGTCAAGAGAGCCATAGATGAAAGTTTCCAAGGAAAAAAATAGCACTTCCTGTTCTGAGGGGGCGGGGCTTAGATGACGTCATAATCTGATGACATAGAATTTTCAGGTATCACACCAGCATCACTCAAGCCAAGTTTGGTGCAGCTCGGTCGAAACATGTGGAATCTAGAAGCAAAAGTATGGCATCGGCGTTACAGGTCACTTCGCCACGCCGCCACGCCCAGCTGCTATCTCAAAGCCGGTCAGGGTTGGAAACCTCAACACACCAACATGTCTTCTGTGTCTGGACACAGTTTCATGTTGATTAGGTCAAAGGGCTAAGAGAGCGACCGTTCACAGTAAAACATGACACTTCCTGTTCTCAGGGGGCGTGGCCTACGTGATGTCATCATTTGACCATATGGTATTGTAGGCCACCTGATGACGATCAATCACTGAAAGTTTGGAGTCTCTGTGAGTTTTTGTGTTAGAAATACCAATTTTTCATTTTTTCCTGTGTATTACAAAATCGAAGAATTTCATCTGCAGGGCAATGCTGCCCTCTGGTGTCGAATTACTGAAATAATGAAACTATTTCAGTGGCCAGCAGAGGGCAGCATTGCCCTACAAACGACGAACATGTACTGTTTATTAAGTAATTACACAGAAGATCTCTCTAATTCATTCTGAGGGGGCGGGGCTTAGATGACGTCATAATATGATGACATAGCATTGTCAGGCATCACAACAGCATCACTGAGGCCAAGTTTGGTGCAGCTCGGTCGAAACATGTGGAATCTAGAAGCAAACGTATGGCATCGGCGTTACAGGTCACTTCGCCACGCCGCCACAGCCAGCTGCTTCATCGCAGCCGGTCAGGGCTTGAATCCACAACACACCAACATGTCTTCTGTCTCTGGACACAGTTTCATGTTGATTAGGTCAAAGGGCTAAGATAGCGACCGTTCACAGTAAAACATGACACTTCCTGTTCTCAGGGGGCGTGGCCTAAGCGATGTCATAATTTCACCACAGGGTATTTTAGGACACCTATTGTTGATCAATAACTGAAAATTTGGTGTCTCTGTGAGTTTCTGTGCAGGATATATAAGAGTTTCGTGTTTCATGGCGAGTAGGTGAACTTTGACCCCTGGTAACCCCCCTTCAGCAAGCTCATACAGTCACCAATTTGATAACTTTAAATCAGACATGCCTTATGATCAGACTGACCGAGTTTGAAGCCGATCAATCGAAATCCCTAGGAGGAGTTCGATCAAATGCAAAGGCTGTAAACGTCAAAATCGAGGTCAAATGAAATTCAATCTAAAATGGCCGACTTCCTGTTGGGTTTAGAGCATGGCTCTAAGAGACTTTTTTGTACGTCCCGACAAGATACACATGTGTACCAAGTTTCGTAATTCTAGGTTTAAGCATGGCTTGGGGCTGTTCATTTAAAATACTCTAGGGGTCGCTATAGAGAAATTAGGCCACGCCCACCAGATTTTGTTATGAATTCCTGTCGGTGGGTGGATAAGGATCCATCCTAGTGAGTTTGGAGCAGCTGGGCCCGAAATTGTGGAATTCAGAGCCAAACGTATGGCAACGGCGTTACAGGTCACTTCGCCACGCCGCCACGCCCACCTGCTATGTCAAAGCCGGTCAGGGTTGGAATGCTCAACACACCAACATGTCTTCTGTCTCTGGACACAGTTTCATGTTGATTAGGTCAAAGGGCTAAGATAGCGACCGTTCACAGTAAAACATGACACTTCCTGTTCTCAGGGGGCGTGGCCTAAGTGATGTCATCATTTGACCATAGGGTAGTGTAGGGCACCCGATGACGATCAATCACTGAAAGTTTGGTCCCTCTATGTGTTTTTGTATAGGAAATATAAGAGTTTTGTGTTTCATGGCGAGTAGGTGAACTTTGACCCCTGCTAACCCCCCTTCAACATGCTCCAAAACTCACCAATTTGATAACTTTAAATCAAACATGCCTTATGATCAGACTGACCGAGTTTGAAGCCGATCAATCGAAATCCCTAGGAGGAGTTCGATCAAATACGAAGGCTGTAAACGTCAAAATCGAGGAAAAAAATGGACGTTCAATACAAAATGGCCGACTTTCTGTGATAGTTGGCTTATAACATTAAATGTAAGTTCTGAGTCTTTTGGTGAGCTCTACAAGTGTACCAAATTTCATGTCTCTACGATGAAGTACGTTCATACCATTGTGTCAACAGAAAATTGCTAGTTGCTGCCGTTCAGCAATTTTTTTTGCGATTTTTGCGACAACCTTAAAATTCAAAATTTTTAAATTTTCTAGTTGCGACCGCCAAGTTTGGTGAGTTTTTGAATATGATAAAGCCCCCAAAAAGGCACACGAAGAGGTGGGAAGAATCGTAATAATAATAATAAACAGTACAGATACAATAGGCCTTCGCAGCGCTTTGCTGCTCGGGCCTAATGAAACATGTCAGCAGATAAGTGTGGTCTCTCTTGAAGGAGTATTAAAACTTTCCTCCATAATGTTCATGAACTCACCGCAGCCCTCTGAATTTACCGTTGCTGCCGCCATGTTCACATTCCCGCCTTCGCAGCCCTTCAGTAGTTTATGAGCCAGGAGCTGAATTCATGTCAAACTTCAGGAGTTTATATTTCTGAACGGAACCGCATAAGAGCATTTATCAACCCACACCGGACTCTGCTTCCCTAGTCTGGGATATCGCCGCCATCTTTGTTTCTGTCTCAGCGGCTCTGCTTCAGGATGACCAGCAACGCCCCCTGCTGGATGGAGGCCAAACTACAACAAAACATTATAGGGACGTCATTAATTAATCGAAAGGACCTAGTTTTGATCTAATGAACCCGGTTCTTCTCGTCCTCCAGAACGTCCGCTGCATCCCAAGGAGAAGGTTCTGGAACAGGCGCTACAATGGTGCAAGATGGCCGACCCAAGCTCCGCCCACCTGCTAGTGAAGAGGGTTCCTATAGAAGGCCTGAACATCCTGACCTGTAGGTGGCGCACCTGGATCCCCCTGTCTGTCTGTCTGGTATTAACTCACCCCCCCTCCTCCCCCCAGCTTACAGGTGTGACGTCATGAAGGTGGGGCTGCTGCGCTGCAGGGAGGAGCCTCCCAAGCTGCTGCAGGGGAACCGCTTCCAGGAGAGAACCTTCCAGATCCGGAACCACAAGCTGCTGCTGCTCAAGGACCGGAGGGTAGGCAGAACCCCCAGGCCCGGTTCTGATCCGGTTTGGCTCGGTTCTGACCCGCTCTGCGTCTCCCTGCAGAGCATCAAGCCAGAGAAGGAGTGGCCCCTGAAGACCATGAGGATCTACATCGGGATCCGCCGCAAGCTGAAAGCTCCCAGCAGGTACCAGAACCAGAACCAGGAACAGGGACAGGACCAGAACCAGGAACAGGACCAGAACCAGGAACAGGACCAGAACCAGAACCAGGAACAGGAACAGGAACAGGGACAGGACCAGAACCAGAACCAGGGACAGGACCAGAACCAGAACCAGGAACAGGACCAGAACCAGAACCAGGAACAGGGACAGGACCAGAACCAGGAACAGGGACAGGACCAGAACCAGAACCAGGGACAGGACCAGAACCAGGAACAGGGACAGGACCAGAACCAGGGACAGGGACAGGACCAGGACCAGAACCAGGGACAGGGACAGGAACAGGGACAGGGACAGGAACAGAACCAGAACAGGACCAGAACCAGAACCAGGAACATGGACAGGACCAGGGACAGGACCAGAACCAGAACCAGGGACAGGGACAGGACCAGAAACAGAACCAGGAACATGGACAGGACCAGAACCAGAAACATGGACAGGACCAGGACCAGGGACAGGAACAGAAACAGAAACAGAACCAGGAACAGCACCAGAACCAGAACCAGGAACAGGGACAGGGACAGGACCAGAATCTGAAACGGAACCGCTCTGGTCCAAACCCAACTGTTCAAACCAGTTCTATTCTGTTCTGATGGATCAGAACCAAACTGGGTCCAGAACCGATTCTAATTGGACCTCATTGTGGTCAGAACCAATGACCCACTCAGATCTGGATCATTGGTTCCAGTGGAGGAACTGGACCTGGTTCTGCTGCAGCAGACGCTGAGCCGGGATCAGAGACCTGGTCTGGGTGCCGGTTCTGATCCGGTAACAGCAAGCTGCAGCAGAGCGTCTCCATGGTAACGTGTGTCTCTGCAGATGGGGCTTCACAGTGATGTCAGACAAGCACCAGCTGTAAGTATCACCAGAACTAGCCTGACCCGGTTCAGTCCAGCCCGGTTCTGTTCTGACCCAGTTTATTCCTCACTCTAGGTTCCTGTGCTGCAGCAGTGAGGCCGAGCTGTGGGACTGGGTCACCAGCTTCCTCCGGGCTCAGGTAAGTCTGCAGAACCGGAACCAGAACTGGCACCGGAGCCGCTCACCCCGGGTTCTGATCCTCTTCCAGAACGATGATCCGGGCCCGCCGGTTCTGCGGCGCCACTCCTCCTCTGACATCTCCAAGCAGAAGTTTGGCACCATGCCGCTGGTTCCGATCCGAGGAGACGAGAGCAACAGCAGCATGCTGTCAGCCAAGCAGACACTGGTGAGGGGCCGGGTCAGAACCGGGACCGGTCAGTACCGGACCGAGACACCGGGTCAGGACTGAGATTCCGTTTCTTCTTCTTTTCTCCCTGCAGAGGAAGCTTCACGACCGAAGGACCCTGTCCATGTACTTCGTAAGTTTTCAGTCCTTCACTGGTTAAAACCGGTTTAAACTGGTTCAAACTGGCTCTTCACTGGTTCAAACTGGTTCTTTACTGATTTAAACTGGTTCCTTTTTCTTTTTATCGCCCCGCAAGGGGTCTTTTTGTGGCTCTAGTGTCCCTTTTTCAATGTAGGCTGACAGGAAAGGGGGAAGGAAAGGGGGGAAGACATGCGGTAAACGTCAACGGGTCCGGGAGTCGAACCCGCGACAGCCGCGTCAAGGCCACGTTGCCTCTGAATGTGGGTCGCGCTAACCCCTCCGCCACCACGGCACGCCCCTGAGTCATTTCTAGAGGAGAAACCATGAAGCATCAGAGAGTAGACCTGGAACTGATCCATTAGCTCAGAACATTTTTTCAGTTTTATTAAAACCGGTTTAAACTCGGTTTTAATAAAAATAAGAAATTAAGTCAAAAATTAAGTCATCCATAATTGTAAATGAAAAACTTAGAGTTTCTAAGACTTTTAATGCATTTTTATATGTCCCCAAAGTTATTAGAAATTCTGTTTAAAGAATTTTATTTTTTAAATCAGTCAAAATTTAAAAAGTTAATATTTTGTAAAAACATCTCTGTAATTTCGAAAATTATTTTCTAGAATTTTAAACAGCTGAACAGTTATAATATTAAAAGATTTTTGAATTCAGAACAAAACCCATCAGAACATTTTAGGATTTCAGTTTGTGAAGCTGTGCAGAACTGCCAGAGGGTTCGGTACCGTTAACCTGGGTGGGGTTTGGTTCTGTCTGTGTCCAGCCTATGAAGATCCAGCAGGACTCGTTCGGGGAGCGGGCCGAGTCTCCGGACCTTCCAGAACCGCTCTACGAGGAGGTGGGGGACTTTGGCCTGCAGGTGCTGAAGTCTCTGGAGACCAGCTTCCGGTCCAGCCGCGTCGCAGAGACCCAGGAGGTTCCGGACCGGCAGACCCGGCTGGTTCTGTCAGAGAGCGGGCATCTGGACCACGTGGCCGCCGCCCCTGGGGTCCGCTCCGTCGGCGGCTCCCTGGAGACGCTGGAGCGGAGCGGCAGCAGCAGCGGGGCGGACTGCAGTTCCCTCAGCCCACCAGCAGAGGGCGGCGCAGGCTGCATTTCCCTCGGCCCGCCAGCAGAGGGCGGCATGCGGCCCGGAGACTGCACGGCGTCCCAGGAGCTGCTGCTGCAGGAGCTGTCATCCGCCTTCATTAGGAGGAGCGAAGAAGAGGAGAAGCTGTATGACGTCTGAAGAAGGTCAGAACCTTCAGAGGAGCCAGAGCCATCAGAACCACCTGGTCTGGTTCTGCTCAAACGGACCCACCAGAACCAGGCTGGCAGAATAACGTCGTCATCATGTGACAGGATGATGGGGACAAACATCAGCTGTTCGACTGTTATGGGTTCTGTTTGGACTTTATGGGTCGGGTGGGTTCTGGTAGAACTGCTGGACGGCTCCATGTTGTTACAGGTGTTGACGCTGCAGTTTATAACCTTTAATAAAAACAGCAGAAACATCCGTTTGTTTGGGCTGCTAGTTCTGATTCTGATGTCTCGACCCAGTTTACTGGAACAAAAACAGAACCGGTCACATGATCTGGGTCCATCAGAACCGGGCCTGGATGAAGCTGTGAACAGTAAAGACCTCACTCTGTCTGGTTCCGTCTCATTTTTACTAAACACAAGTAGGGATCAGAACCACAGACCCGCTCCGGTTTCAGAACCACTCAGGGTAACCGACAGTGGATCAGGTTACTACGGTAACAGAGATCACGACATGCAGAAGTAAAGTTCAGACGAGTTCGTCTTTGTTCAAGGTCTCATCAGCCTCCGTTACCACGGTAACAGGGAAGGCAGTTCCAGCCTCGGCCCCGCCCCCACCTGTCCAGGTGCGTCAGCCTCAGTTCCTGCTGGGCTTCAGGCCGTGGATCTGGCCGGCGGCCCTCAGCGGTTTGTAGGCGGCCGACTTTCGGAGCCGCTCTCCTTTCAGTGAAGCGACGTGAGGCAGCAGCGGCGGCGTCCGCAGGCCGAAACCGGCCGCCTCCGGGCCGTGAACCCGCAGCTCCACCCGCTCGCCTGACATCGCCGTCACGGCAACCCAACCTGACAGACAGACGACACGCAGGTGAGAGGGGATCGGACCAAGCCTAGCGGCTGCAGGCGGAGGAGGGGCTTACCTGCCGATGACAGCGTGATGTCAGCGGCGGCCTCCAGGTAACCTCGACCCTCCAGACTGAAGTCCTGAGGAACCAACGTAGGAAAACGCTGCATCCTCTCCGACCCACCTGCAGGCACCTGAACGCAGCACGGAGGCAGACATGACACACGGCGCCGTGACGACGGGCTGACTGAGGTCACAGTGAGGTCACGTGACTCACCCCCAGCAGGGCGTGGCCGGCGTGTCGCTCGTAGACGCTGGTGGCTTTCTCCAGACCGGTGACGTGAACTGGGACCTGACTGGAGGCCAGAACAGAAAACCAGCAGGACTTCCTGCCCTGCAGACGGCGGCCATTACCCAGGCGTCCGTCGTTAACCAATCAGCTCATCCACCCGACAGTTAGCCCCTCCCTACCTGCAGGAAGTCGATCCGGGCCAGCGCTCCGACAAACAGAGTCATTCCGGGTTTCAGGACGAAGGTCCGGGGAACGATGGCCCGGGTCGGAACCACCGACCGGACTTCCTGGTCCTGAAGCAGCTGGAGGACCTGAGGAAGTCCAGAGAGCAGGAACAGGAAGTGGATTCAGAAAAACATTGTGAATAAAAAGGTCGATTTCACTTTTATAGATTCAAAATGTGTAAAAATGTTTTCCAATTAATCCGATTTAGAGAAATAATTTAAATATTTTTATATAAAAAAACATGTGTTTTTATTGTATGTGTGATCAAATACTTTAGTTTACTGGATAAAAAACATTTTAAAGTTATTTGAGACGAAGAGGAGGGGGGCGAGGAAGAGGAGGGGGGCGAGGAAGAGGAGGGGGGCGAGGAAGAGGAGCGGGCGAGGAAGAGCGGCTCACGTCTCTCTCTCTCAGGATTCCCGGCGTGTCGTACAGCCAGTGGGCGTCTTTCAGATCGTTGGCACTCGGCTCGTCATGTGACCCGACGGCAGCTGAAGGAGGAGTCAGAACCGCGTTAGAACCTGCAGGTGGGACCCGATCAGAACCCGATCAGAACCTACCTTCTTTCTGTGATCCTCCGTCTTCGCCAAACGCCAGGCTGTCTGGATCAAACTGGATCTCGTCGCTTCTGGATCCACCGGACCGGAACGTCTGGCCGACCCGACCTGGACAGGTGAGCGGGTGATCAGAGACCCACCTGGCTCCGCCCCCGGTCACATGGCTCCGCCCCCTCCTCACCCACTAGGTATCCATGGCGACCGAGCCTTTGCAGCCGCCGCAGCTCGTCGGCCGGTAGCTCTGCCTCCGTCTGCTGCAGCGCCTCCTTCAGGCGGTTCTGGCGCCGGAACATGCGGTAAGGAGTCGGGTTGGTGATGGGGAATTTCAGCAGCTCCAGAGTGGTCCCTGAACGCATCGCGGGGAGACACAGCGGGTTAGCCAGGCGCAGCGGCGGCCGCGGTTCTGGTTCTGGTTACGTACCGGGCCAGGGGGAGATGGTGGCCCTGCGCAGGGCGCCGGCGGCCGCGGACCGGCAGTAGTCGGACTCCAGCAGCGCGTTGAACAGCGTGGACTTGCCGGCGTTGGCTCCGCCCACCAGGAAGACATCGCCCTTGTAGCTCCAGGAGCGCTGCAGGGCAGAGACCAGCGCCTCCAGCCCAAAGCCCGTCTTGGCGCTGATCAGGTGAAGGTCGGCCACCTGTGGCCCGAACCCGGCGTCCTGGCAGCATCGCGCCAGGCGCCGCTTCAGGCGCTGCAGGTAGTTGGGCGCGTCAGCGGGCAGCAGGTCCACCTTGTTGCCCAGAACCACCACTTGCTTGTTGGTGCCCACCAGGTCCGGCAGGTCCAGAACCAGAGAGCCCGGCAGGTCCAGCAGGTCCACCACCAGCAGCACCAGCGCCTTCCGGGCCCGGACCCGCCGCACCACGTCCCGGTACTGGTCCCGGGTCAGCTGCAGGTGCAGCGCCTTGTGGTGGTGGGTGAGCAGGTGGCAGCGCTGGCAGGTGGCTCCGCCCAGTTTCCCCGCCGCCATCAGAACCTTGAACTTCTCGCTGGGCAGGAAGCCGGGCAGGTCGGCGGCGGCGCAGTGCAGCAGGGCGCCGCAGCCGGAGCAGCTGGTGTCGCTGACCGCAACGCCTGCGTCCGCCGTCCCAAACACACGGTGCTCACCCTTAGGCTCCGCCCCCTTCCTCTTCTTCTTCTTCTGGGACTTTATGAGGCGCTCGTCCAGTGGGAAGTCCTCATCCTGAAACTCCATGAAGGAGTCTGGCCCCGCCCCCTGCGAGGCTCCGCCCCTCAGCACCTGCAGCTGCCCCTCCAGTGCCCTCAGGTGGGTTCGGTCCTGACGGTCAGAACCGGACCCGAACCCAGAACCAGAACCAGAGGCGACGCGGAGCTGCTGCTCCTCATCAGGCTCCTCCTCCAGACCTGAAACAGGAGAGAACAGGAAGAGTCAGGCTGACCCAACAGAACCGGCAGCAGAACCTGATTCCGTTCAATCAGATTCGTCCGATGTGGTCAGCTGATCAAAGCTCAAACTGTCCCAAGGTCCAAACGGCCGGTTCTGGCAGATCAGAACTTCCTGATGTGACAACAAATTATTCAGAGAAGAAGAATGAGAAGGAGAAGAAGAAGAAACATGTTCAACATTTGTTACAATAAAAGTCTGAAACCTTTGACTAGGCCATGAATCTGCTTTGATCTAAAAACCGTTCCACAAGTGTCCTAACGGAACCAGAACATTTTGGACCAGATGGGTTCTGGTTCCGGGTTAGGAGGCTCCTGTTTGTTTAAGCGGTGTGAATACTTTCTGTGAAATTGGACTATAGGAACCAGAACCGAGCTGAGATCCTTGACCTGAGGCAGAACAGTTCTGGAGATAAAACCCAATGAAAAGTCCAAAAGAACCAGAACCAACAAAACCGGAAACACCTCCCGGTTCTGGTCATGCTAATGCTAAACATTTCTGACCCGGGAAGCTGGGTCTAGAAGGTTCTTCAGAACATCAGAACCGGAACCACAGATCGGGTCAGAACAGCAGCCAGCTCAGGTACCGGAACCAGTAGCATAGCAGGAGGTTCTGTAGCTGCTCACCTGCACAGTCCAGGAACACGAACTGTTCCGCCACGTCCGGATCCACGGTGCAGCTCCGGACTCCGACCCTCCTGGCCGCTGCCGCGGCTCCGCGCGTCGCCGCCTCACCTGCCGCCGCGGAGCAGACGCTCCTCCACACCTGGCGGCGGAAACTCACCTGCAGCAGCTTCAGCATGCTCACCAGCTCACCTTACCGTCCCCGTGCTGCTTCACTTCCTTAACGGATGTGACGTCACACGCGTCACTTGTTTATTTTTTTGTGAAATTCTGTTTCCCTTACCGCCACCTATCGGTAGATTTTAATAAGCAAGGATTCGTCATAAACCAAAAGGCGCATGCGCAGATATTCTTTTCTATTAGATAATTTAAATGTCCTATTTTAATAAATAATAATGAAATTAACACAGTTTTTTTATTTTGGAGTAAGACATCTTGCGTAGATGATCTTTGGCAAACTGCAGATTAAACTAACTACCGTTCTCAGAGTGAGTCCTCCTGTTTTCATAGGCTCGCTACAGATCAAGAGGGTCCTCCTTCAGAGTGGGACCTCTTGCATTTAGAGGATCTGTGCTGCCGTTCTCTGGGATCTCTTCAGGTTCTGCACCGTCAAAATGTTGAAGCTGTTCGGTTCTTTGAGGCCTTCAGCTGCCCTGTTCAGAACTGCTGCTGCTGCTCAGGTGAGTTCACCTGCATCATCTGGACCAGACACGTAGGAACCAAAGCACGGTCGGTTCAGAACCAACAGAACAGAAACGAAACGAACTCGCAGGTTTTCTGCCGTAGAACCTTAAGGAGTCACAAGTTGTCTGCAGAGCCAGACAACCGGCAGCAGAATCTGCAGTTGTGGGCGTTCGATTCGGTTTGGTTCTGTTGTTTGTGTCAATGGCTGATCGGAGAAAAAAGGTCAGAACCAGGTAGGGACCATTGGGTCAGGGCGGACCCTGAACGCCTCATGGCCTTCAGCTGTTCTGTAAACAGAGAGAAAGAGTGTGTGTGTGTGTGTGTGTGGAGGAGCCAAGGGTCCACTGTGGATTGTTTGAGAAGGACCTCTCTGCAGGAAACAGGAAGGGCGGGACGGACCTCTGTCAGTCTCAGACCTTATTTAGAAATGGGACCATTGCACTCCGGAAGTGAAGGGGGCGCTATTTCCTATATTATCCAAGGTCTCCCGTTTTTATTTTCTTTTGAAATCTGTGATATATTTTCACCTTTAGGAAGGATTTTCACTCCCAGCATTTATTTGAACTTTTCTCTTTTATTTACTTCAGTGCAGCTCACAGTTTTTAACAGATTCTGTAGCTTTCTGTGAACTTCTAAATCTGCTCCTTAGTGGCATCTTTTCGGGCCTGATACTGCCTCTAGTGGCGTGGGGTGGTAACACAGCTAATATAATTACATTACTAAATCAGAATAGCACAAAGTCTTTATTATGAAATTTTCATTTTCTTAAGGAAGTAGAGCTAATTAAATGACCTAAACAAGATGTCAAAGTGATGCCAGTTTCTCTCGATGGCCAACCTCCACCTTGGTAGACTAAATAATTTCATCTTATTTTTTTCTTCTATATAAGACTCAGAATAACATATATGGCACCACATAAGCAAAAATGTGAATTTTTGCCTGTATCTGTTTAACAACCCTAGTTTTAACAACCAGATTTGTTATTCTTTTGTAAACCGAATTCATTTGTTCGTTATTGATTTTTGCTCAACGTATGTATAAATTGTAAATAGTATTTTTATCATAGTTGATCACGATAAACTGTTTAGACATTTTCATGTCTCCTTATTTAATTTATTCCTCCTATAATTGATGGAGACATATCAATATTATTTATAATATATAAAGGTCTTGTTTATGTCATTTAATTAGCTCTACATCCTTAAGAAAATGAAAAAATATGGTGTTTTATAATTTATCTTTGCCGGAATTAATACCAAATAAAGATTTTGTGGTATTCTGATTTAGTAATGTACAGTGTTGTATAAAGTACTGAAATCTCAGAGTCAAGTAAAAGTACAAGTACCTCTCCAAAATACGACTTTGGTAAAAGTCCAAGTCACTGACTGAAATGTTACTTGAGTAAAAGTCTTAAAGTATCTGAAACTTCTTGTACTTAAGTATGGAAATTACTGTAAAAATGGATGTACTCAAGTAATGTAATGAAAAGTACAAGTAAAAAGTAAAACAAGGCAAATGCAGTTTGAATGACATTTTTTATATTTTGGTAAACTTGTCAAATACACTTAAAATAATGTACCCAACCAAGTGCAGGCAAAATTAAACCTGCTAATAGATATACCTGCAGGCATCATTTAGTTAAGAAAATTAGGTGCTTTACCTATAGCACAAGGTTAACTTAACCTGCTTTACAACTGAACCAGCTTCTTAGTAAACCCTCCAGGACAGAAAATACAAAGTTTTTGTAAACCTTAAGTTTTCCCTTCAAGTAAGGTCAGTGCTGAAAATGAGAAAAATAAATAGTACAGAAAATGCAGCCAACATGAAGAAAAAGATCTGTTACGATTACTCTACTTCACAAATCAGTGAATCAGTCAATGCTACAGTCAGTAGGTGGTGCACACAACTGGTCATTATGCAAAAGAAAAAAAGAATTGGGAGGGAAATGCAGCTTATTGGCATCTGTAAACCTGGTTTTGAACTTGCATGCCTTTCCTATATTCGTTAAATTTAGTCTAAATTGCTATCGCTATGGCTTCTGTCCCCCCTTGAACAGAGGAGTCTAGGTAGCCTGCTACAGTCAACATTAGGCCTCAGCTAAATACACCACGTATGGAACTGAAACAATGCCAAACAAAGTTCATTTATGGTCAAGATTTCACAATAGTGCCTAGTGACCAAGCTATAGTTACTGAAACAGGAGGATTATAACCATTTCATAAGACGTTACCTCGATGTGTTTCTTCAAGTTGGACGGGGAGTTTTTGTAAGATAGAATTTCCACATCTTCGGGCAGGAATAACATACACTGCATGCGGTACGACGAATCTTTAACACCCACGAAAGAGTGTATTGTGTTTAAATAAGGCCATGGGCTCTCATCACCAGCTGGTGGTTCCCCTGGAACCGTGTCTGACGTAGTTGCAGTCGTTGTGGTCTCCGTCTCCTCCTCCATGTGGCTGCTGCTGATTGCGAGACTTGCTTTGTGTTTAATGGGAGAAGCGAAACAGGTGTGTCCTATTGGAGGTGATGAACAAGCCCAGGCAAGCAGGCTACCGACTTTGTTCGGTAGCCTACTTGCTACTTGCTAATCAGTAGGTGGGGTCAAAACACTTGCGTTTCTCTCTCTCGCTTTTTTGTAACGAGTAACTAAACCACACATTGAAAATGTATCGGAGTAAAAGTACGCAATTAAGTTCGGAAATATAGTGAAGTAAAAGTGAAAGTCATCAAAAAATTTCATACTCCAGGAAAGTATGAAGTACTCCAAAATATACTTAAGTAAAGTAGTGAAGTGTTTTTACTTCGTTACTATACAATACTGGTAATGTAATTATATTAGCTGTGTTACCACCCCACGCCACTAGAGGCAGTATCAGGCCCGAAAAGATGCCACTAAGGAGCAGATTTAGAAGTTCACAGAAAGCTACAGAATCTGTTAAAAACTGTGAGCTGCACTGAAGTAAATAAAAGAGAAAAGTTCAAATAAATGCTGAGAGTGAAAATCCTTCCTAAAGGTGAAAATATATCACAGATTTCAAAAGAAAATAAAAACGGGAGACCGTGGATAATATAGGAAATAGCGCCCCCTTCACTTCCGGAGTGCAATGGTCCCATTTCTAAATAAGGTCTGAGACTGACAGAGGTCCGTCCAAAACATCAAGTTTGGATGCATCATCAGCTCCATGATGGTTCTGTTCCCACTGTGAAACATGGAGGAGGCTGGGTCATGCTGTGGGACTGCTCTGCTACATCAGGGTGTGTTGAATCTGTTCAGGGAATGATCAAACCTCCAGACTATCAAGGCGTTTTGGAGAGAAATGGGCTGCCCGGGGTCACAGGTCAAAGGTCATCCAACAGAAAAATGACCCAAAACAACTAGAGAAGAAAACACTGGACTGTTCTGACCTGACCTTGAGCATTTTGTATCGCCCCAATAGGCTGAGCAACAAAATAGGAACTTCGGTTTAGTTTATTTTTTACATAATTCAGTTGAACCAAAAGGTTAATTTTCAGATTTTATATATGATTTAGTCAGTTTCCAGTTATTTCAGATGCCGTGGGTTTCTTGTCAGAGTGAGACCTCTGTCCTCTCGGCCCCTCTCTGCAGCCCAGCGCCCGCCTGGCCACCGGACCCCAGCAGGAGCAGAGAACCTTCTACGAGTTCAGAACCTACAGCATCCGTCCAGACCAGAACTCGGTCTTCCTCAAGCTGACCAATGAGAAGATCCACCTGCGCACCGCCCACTCTCAGCTGATTGGCTACTGGACCGTGGAGTACGGCGGCCTCAACAAGGTCTTCCATATATGGCAGTATGGTGAGGACACTTCCTGTTGGACCTTTTTTAGATTCCTGGATAAAACGTTCCGATCAGGAGGTTCTGGTTCCAGATGTTTGGGTCTAACCCCCCCCCTCCTCTCAGACAGTTACTCCCAGCGGGCAGCTGTGCGGGCAGCCCTGGCTCAGGACCCCTCCTGGATCTCAGAGTACATCTCTAAGGCCTTACCGCTGCTGACGGCGCAGGACAACGAGGTTTCCTACCTGGTGCCCTGGAGCCGCCTGAAGAGCCCCCCCCAGCAGGGAGGTAGGCCCCGCCCACTGCCCCACCTGGGTCTGACCGGGTCACCGGTTCTAAACAACCAATCAGAGCCAGGAGGAGGGTCTTAGTGCTGCCATCATACTCTGTGTGGCGCTGCTCATCCCCCCCGCTACGCCGCAGCTGTCATAGCATGTTGTGAAAGCTAAGGCTAGTTAGCATAGCCACAGATGATGGTGGATAAACAGTTTCACTGCAACAGTAAGTTACACATTTAGCAGCAAGTACATGAGGATGATTGACAGCACTAAGCCCCGCCTCCTGGCTCTGATTGGTTGTCTTTAGTGCATTTCTTCAGACAGCAGCTCAGTGAGGATCTGACAGAACGAATCTGTAAAAACATTTCGTCACAAATTCACAAACTGAAACGTTGAGGGGAATAGAGCGCTGGGTTCTGCTGGGTTCTGACGGTGGTTCTGTGTTCCAGGTGTGTTTGAGTTGGCGACCTTCCGGATGCGTCCTGGGGGCCCTGCGGTTTGGGGCGGGGCCTTCCAGGCGGCCATGTCGGCTCATGACGCTCCGGGGTACGGGAAGCTGCTGGGGGCGTTCCACAGCGAGTTCGGACTGCTGAACCGAGGTACCAGAACCGCAGCCGGGTTCCATGAGAACCCGACTAGATGTTTGTTCCTCCGGATGTTCTAGGCGTTGCGTCTCTAACCGGATCTCCTGGTGTCCCAGTTCACGCCCTCTGGTGGTTCGAGAGCGCCGACCATCGAGCCGAATGTCGACACAAGGCTCACACTGACGCCAGAGTGGTTGCAGCAGGTAAGACTCCGCCCCCTCTCTGTGACATCACTCAGGTGAGCGCTGGCTAACTGCTACCTGCCGTCTCTCAGTCAGGAACAGCGTCGCCCACCTGGACTCTCAGAGAAACCAGCTCATGTTCCCCTGTCCGTTCTCCCCCATGAAGTAACTTCCTGCCGTCTCCATGGCGACACATCTTCTCATTCAGGCCTGACCTAGGCTCCACCTCCTGGCCTGGACGGACCAATCACAGCAGCCGGCCACTGTGACCCCAAAGGTCTGCTGGGGTTCTGATCCAAATGCTGCTCAACAACAAACTGACTGTTGGAAATATTTTCTGCAATAAACTCTTCTTTACGGTTTCTATGACGATGCAGGGCTAACGATTAGCTGCAGCTCCATTATTAATTTTATCGTCTAAAAGTAACAACTGAAAATCATTTTATACGGAATCTGAAATACGTAAAAAAAAAATCCACATCTTTAACAGAATTTTAAGTTTTCCATGTTTCCCATCAGCCACTTTGATTTCAGGATGACAGCCATGTTTTAACCTTTTAGCCAATCATGAGTCGGATGTTCAGAAAAGTTTAACGTGATAAAATGTGACAGAATCAGAAACTGAAGATTTTACTGTTAATGAAACGAGAGGCAGTCATCTTCAGAAGATTTCTGTTCAATCTGGAATAAACAGAACCTGGAAGGAAGGGGACGGATTTCTGAGTTTGGATCAGAACCAGAACGGCTTCAGGTGAAGTGTGTGTGTGTGTGTTGAGCAGCAGACGGAGGCGGCGTGGAGGTTTCAGGAGGTTTATTCTGCTAGTTGGGCTGTAACAGCTCTTTTTCCATCAACAGCACAACATGCTGATCGGATCAGAACCGGATCAGAACCAGTGCAAACAGACTGAAGTCTGGAACACAAAGTGCTGCAGTCAGGCGACCAATCCGATCGCAGATCAGTCCTGCAGCTTCCAGGCCTGATGAGGTATTTGGCTGCTTCCATCCCATCATCTTTATAAAAACACTTAAAAAAATAAAATAATCAGGTTTCTGATTGGCTGCTAAGACAGGAAAGAGCATGGATCCCACCAAAATAAAACATCAGAATAAATGATTCTGTTCCAGCTACAAATATAAATAAAGTTGGACAGTAAGAACGGAATCAAAGTGGATAAAAAGTGATCAGTTTGAAATGATTGGGATTCTTCATCGGGTTCAAGTGTTCAGTGAATCACTGCATTGACGGGCGGCAGGAGGCTCCGCCTACCACCGTGTGAATCAGTGCGCAGGTGAGGAGGGGGCGTGTCCTCTGCTGCAGGTCGAGTCCAGGTGAAGTCCCGCCTCCCGGTGTCACATGACGCTCTCGCCCTCCGCACCACCGCAGGTGGAGCTCGGCGCCAGGACGTCGACGATCACTTCCTTCCGTCTCACCGAAACGTCTTTGGACAGGTAGTCGTCACTCTGGTCCTTCGCAAAGTTCACAAACACCTGAGAGCACAAAAAACACATTTCCCATCAGCCCCGTCACCTTCCAGTCCAGGTTTACCTGTCCAGGTGTGCGGACCCTAACCTGGTCCAAGGTGGTCTGGGTGACGGAGTAATCCTCGATCCGCAGCGCATCCTTGTTGTTGGCGAAGGTGGAGAAGATGTGGGCGAGCGAGGAGAGTGAGGAGGGCAGCTGGTACTGCAGCATGTTGCGATGCTTCTCCTTCAGCGTGCTGCCGCTCAGCTCGCTCTCGATGAACTTCATGACGGGACGCAGGTCCGGGTCGGGCCCCGCCACCCGCAGGATGATGGTGTAGCCGTCCCCGAACCTGACAACACACACACACACAGCTCACTGTCTGCAGACACTCACTACCGCCCTCTGGTGGTCAGTGACAAACTACAGCTACGTATGTAAATATGGTTCTATGAATCCTGGATTCAGGCAACCCGAGGTCTGGCCACAAAGTGACACCAGAACCATCAGGATGCAGCCAACACAAAACCGTTTGACATCAGAGCCGCTGGAGGTCCGGCTGCACCAAACGCCCAGAACCAGAACCGAACCGGAGTTCACAGACCATCGGCTGGGCCAACCTACGAGCCCCACGCAGAAATAGAGAAACTAGATTCTGGCTCCCCACTGCACAGCCACCAGTACCAGCATGAGTAGAGGATCCTGCTGCTACAGGGCTTTAACCTTTGACCCCGGGGTTCATTGATTGGTTTACCAAGCTGACCTTGTTCTATTTGAAAACCAAATCCATGGTTTACCATCAAAAACATAAATTCTGATTATACCATAATGTGACAATCGCAAGGAGATTTATCCATCATTTGTACGCAAACCTGCACATAAAAACATCTGAACAGGCCAGAAGTTCATGGAAACGATCAAACGGCAACAAGAGGAGCATTAAAGGCTCACGGAAAGCAGGAGATTTCTGACCAACAATTGTACACTTCTAGAAAAAACATGAACATTTCAATTTGAAAAGTTGAACATTTTTGATGCCCTGCGACAGACTGGCGACCTGTCCAGGGTGACCCCGCCTGGAGAGGCACCAGCAACCCTCCCGACCCCATTAGGGACAAGAGTGAACAGAAAATGGATGGAACATTTTTGACTTTTGAAACTCAAAACATTTTCATGTTTTTTTCAAGAAAATGTTTTTTCTAGAAAATGTCTAAGGTTTTTGGCAGAAGTATACTCCTTTTTTATATTTCATTCTTTAGATATAAAAAGGAGTACGGTACATTTCTGCCGAAAACCTTTGAAATTTTCTAGGAAAAAAACAAGAAAATGTAAAAAATGTTGTAATATGAATCTTGGCAAGATGGCGGAGGGAACATTAGCATAGTCAGCTAGCTCTCCAGAGTTGGGTAAAAAATACCCACAACAAAATTGGAACTCGATAGATAAACTAGAAAATTTCGGAAGAAATTTAGCCGGGGCCTGCCAAGGCGCGCCCGTCGGGCATGGGCCCGGCGTCGTCACGCCACAAATCGGCGTCGACGCTAAAGAACGCCGCGACGTAATCAGTGGCACGCGGAGAATCGCAAGAACGTTAAGCGAGGCGGACGTGCACCATTCAGTATTATAAAGTAAGTATATCAGCTAAAATCAGCAGAAACGCTAATGTTAGCGTCATTGCTTTCATCAGTATGTGGGAAATCACTAGGATATTTTCTGTAATTGATTTACTCCATTCAGTATACTAAACATTGCTAAAAAGTAAAATAAATAGCTAATAGCTTATTGAAGCTAAAATGCTAACGCTAATGAACCTTGCATTGAACTGTTTAGTAACAGTTCAATGCTCATAAACTGCAGGAAGGCAGTTCATTAGCATTTACCTAATGATTGTCACAAATATAAATTTTCAATAACGCACACACACACAACATATCACAGTTTAAAAATATATATTGACCTTATGTTAAAGATTTCTACAAACTTTTTACAGGTAAAGTTTACAATGAACCAAAATTACAACATTTAAAGAATACCATAAATGTAAGAATCTAATGTCTCTGCAATAAAAAGAAATTGCTATCTTTTCTATTTTTAAACAACACCTCATATTGTTAAATAACTGATTTTATGTATTCAAGTTTTAAATATTACATTTGAGTTTGCATGGATGTAAAATTACTGCTCAGTTTAAAAATTACAGTATTTTTAAACTGAGCAGTTTAAAAATATGCTCAGTATTTTTAAACTGCTCAGCTAAACTTCGCTCTTTAGCTCGTTAGCTTGTCGATGTTTCAGTTTTATTCGCTGGGAAAATTATTCTTTGTCTGCTTTGAAGATAAGCAGACAAATAATAAAAAACAAGTTTTGATATTAACTCTCAACTTCATTCACAAAACTTTTTCGTTATTTATTACGCAACGAACATGCATTTCACATAAGAACAAAACAATGAGGTGACGTTGCCTGTCCTTGAACACAACGCTGATCCCTCTTCACCCTGTCAATAACTCACACACATCCTCATTGTGTTGTGTTCTGTAAATAAACAAAACACAAGCAAAATCAATAATCTATATGCATATTCCAGTATACTGAGTTTTGGTTTTACATTCATTCTATTTAAATGTAGTTTGTTTGTGCTTACCAATGTTTTCTGGCCGGATGTCTGGCACCGTTTTCCCCTGGTCAGTTTGTCGATGTCTGGTTTTAGTTCTATTCTGTGGCAATCCGCAAAACGGCGTGTAGGTTTTCGTCAGTAATGCGCGATCTGTGCTTGGTCTTGTTTAAAGTCATTATTGAAAACATCTGTTCGCACAGATAGGTGCTTCCAAACGTGGACAAAACACGAGCTGCGTGGAGTCGAAGCTGTGGCATCAAATCAGGGGGCAGTAGACGGTAAAAGTAAAAGTCCTCGATTGAAACATCACGGAACTTCGCTCTTTAGCTTCTTAGCTTGTCGATGTTTCAGTTTTATTCGCTGGGAAAATTAATAATCAGCTTGAGGTGACTCTGCTGCACTCTAGTGGCGAGAAGCCGTAATGTTGGTTGGTAAGAATCGGAAGGCATTATGGGATATGTAGTTTGTAGTCAATTCGTGCTCAAAACCTATTTTAAGTCAATCAATGGGGCTGTAAAACGGTGGTAGGGGGGAGAGGGCCACATAAAATGACGTAGCGGGCCACATGTGGCCCGCGGGCCTTGAGTTTGACACATGTGCAATAGAGGATCTATCTGCTGCTCATGCAAAACAGTCTATTTTAATCCCATGTGTAATAGTCATTGGGTTAAATCAGTTATATAATGCTGAAAATGCAAGTAGTTGATGTAAAAATATTCAAGGCTTTTATTTTGAAATTTTCAGTATGCTTCATTTCAAAGGGCCAAACTAATACCATGTGTAACAGTGCTTTGGATGAAAAAGTCAAATAAAGCCAAAAAGAGCAATTACATGATGTAAAAATATTCAAGGCTTTTATTTTGAAATTTTTGTTAAGCTTCATTTCAAAGGGCCAAACTAATACCATGTGTAACAGTGCTTTGGATGAAAAAGTCAAATAAAGCCAAAAACAGCAATTACCTGATGTAAAAATATTCAAGGCTTTTATTTTGAAATTTTCATCAAGCTTAATTTTAAATTGCCACACTAATCCCATGTGTAACAATTGCTGGGTTAAATCAGTTATATACAGCTCAAAAGAGCAATTTTCTGATGTAAAAATATTCAAGGCTTTTATTGTGAAATTTTTGTTAAGCTTCATTTTAAAGTTCAAAACTAATCCCATGTGTAACAGTTACTGAGTTAAATCAGTTATATACAGCCCATAGCAGCAATTAGTTCTAAAGGCCAGTTAAGTCCTGATCTGTTTCAACTGAGGGTTTCACTATAGATAGAACTACAATGATGCGTATTTGTAGTCCAAATCAGCAGCCAATAGCCTCTTGAGATCCGTTGCTATGGTAAATAAGTTTCACACCAAGGTGTGAAATGTCAGTGAGACAGCCTGAGAGCCTCAGAAAATCTTGTCGCATGACTTTGCTCTGAAGCACCGTGACAGAAAACCGTACGGTCTAGATAAATTTCGAAAACATTTTACCGGAGCAGACAGGCGTATCAATGTCAGGACCGATTTTGATACTAATCGTGCGATATTTGTGGGCGTGATGGCGATTTCAAAAATGATTTGGGTTGAAAAAGTTGTCTTGATCTCTCACTCTAATCAGCGAGAGAAGCCCTCTAACTTTAGGAAAAATGAGAAACTTTGGGTCGCTTAGAGGCAAATTGTGGACAAACCGTAACTGGTATCGACGAGCCGTCTTCACTTTCGAAGAGATCACAGACGTATCTACAAAATGAAATTTGAATGGCATTTCTAGGTGAATTTGTGACGACACAGAAAATCCTCAAAAATAGGGTATTTCCAGGATTTTTCCCATTGACTTATAATGGGTTTTTTTTCGCAGTTTTTTGCGAATTATGTCGCCACGTTAAGCCCAAATCCCACCAAAAATAATAGCTCCAATGGCGTGAATTTTCTGCACGTTTTGATACCTCATTTGTAGGTGTGCACCCAGCGGTATGAGCCGCATTAACGGTTACGGAAGAAAAATAAAGAACTAGAAAATTTCGGAAGAAATTTAGCCGGGGCCTGCCAAGGCGCGCCCGTCGGGCATGGGCCCGGCGTCGTCACGCTACAAATCGGCGTCGACGCTAAAGAACGCCGCGACGTAATCAGTGGCACGCGGAGAATCGCAAGAACGTTAAGCGAGGCGGACGTGCACCGTTCAGTATTATAAAGTAAGTATATCAGCTAAAATCAGCAGAAACGCTAATGTTAGCGTCATTGCTTTCATCAGTATGTGGGAAATCACTAGGATATTTTCTGTAATTGATTTACTCCATTCAGTATACTAAACATTGCTAAAAAGTAAAATAAATAGCTAATAGCTTATTGAAGCTAAAATGCTAACGCTAATGAACCTTGCATTGAACTGTTTAGTAACAGTTCAATGCTCATAAACTGCAGGAAGGCAGTTCATTAGCATTTACCTAATGATTGTCACAAATATAAATTTTCAATAACGCACACACACACAACATATTACAGTTTAAAAATATATATTGACCTTATGTTAAAGATTTCTACAAACTTTTTACAGGTAAAGTTTACAATGAACCAAAATTACAACATTTAAAGAATACCATAAATTTAAGAATCTAATGTCTCTGCAATAAAAAGAAATTGCTATCTTTTTTATTTTTAAACAACACCTCATATTGTTAAATAACTGATTTTATGTATTCAAGTTTTAAATATTACATTTGAGTTTGCATGGATGTAAAATTACTGCTCAGTTTAAAAATTACAGTATTTTTAAACTGAGCAGTTTAAAAAAATGCTCAGTATTTTTAAACTGCTCAGCTAAACTTCGCTCTTTAGCTCGTTAGCTTGTCGATGTTTCAGTTTTATTCGCTGGGAAAATTATTCTTTGTCTGCTTTGAAGATAAGCAGACAAATAATAAAAAACAAGTTTTGATATTAACTCTCAACTTCATTCACAAAACTTTTTCGTTATTTATTACGCAACGAACATGCATTTCACATAAGAACAAAACAATGAGGTGACGTTGCCTGTCCTTGAACACAACGCTGATCCCTCTTCACCCTGTCACCAACTCACACACATCCTCATTGTGTTGTGTTCTGTAAATAAACAAAACACAAGCAAAATCAATAAACTATATGCATATTCCAGTATACTGAGTTTTGGTTTTACATTCATTCTATTTAAATGTAGTTTGTTTGTGCTTACCAATGTTTTCTGGCCGGATGTCAGGCACCGTTTTCCCCTGGTCAGTTCGTCGATGTCTGGTTTTAGTTCTATTCTGTGGCAATCCGCAAAACGGCGTGTAGGTTTTCGTCAGTAATGCGCGATCTGTGCTTGGTCTTGTTTAAAGTCATTATTGAAAACATCTGTTCGCACAGATAGGTGCTTCCAAACGTGGACAAAACACGAGCTGCGTGGAGTCGAAGCTGTGGCATCAAATCAGGGGGCAGTAGACGGTAAAAGTCCTCGATTGAAACATCACGGGACTTCGCTCTTTAGCTTCTTAGCTTGTCGATGTTTCAGTTTTATTCGCTGGGAAAATTAATCATCAGCTTGAGGTGACTCTGCTGCACTCTAGTGGCGAGAAGCCGTAATGTTGGTTGGTAAGAATCGGAAGGCATTATGGGATATGTAGGTTGTAGTCAATTCGTGCTCAAAACCTATTTTAAGTCAATCAATGGGGCTGTAAAACGGTGGTAGGGGGGAGAGGGCGACATAAAATGACGTAGCCGGCCACATGTGGCCCGCGGGCCTTGCTAAACTACGCTCTTTAGCTCGTTAGCTTGTCGATGTTTCAGTTTTATTCGCTGGGAAAATTATTCTTTGTCTGCTTTGAAGATAAGCAGACAAATAATAAAAAACAAGTTTTGATATTAACTCTCAACTTCATTCACAAAACTTTTTCGTTATTTATTACGCAACGAACATGCATTTCACATAAGAACAAAACAATGAGGTGACGTTGCCTGTCCTTGAACACAACGCTGATCCCTCTTCACCCTGTCACCAACTCACACACATCCTCATTGCGTTGTGTTCTGTAAATAAACAAAACACAAGCAAAATCAATAAACTATATGCATATTCCAGTATACTGCGTTTTGGTTTTACATTCATTCTATTTAAATGTAGTTTGTTCGTGCTTACCAATGTTTTCTGGCCGGATGTCTGGCACCGTTTTCCCCTGGTCAGTTCGTCGATGTCTGGTTTTAGTTCTATTCTGTGGCAATCCGCAAAACGGCGTGTAGGTTTTCGTCAGTAATGCGCGATCTGTGCTTGGTCTTGTTTAAAGTCATTATTGAAAACATCTGTTCGCACAGATAGGTGCTTCCAAACGTGGACAAAACACAGGAGCTGCATGGAGTCGAAGCTGTGGCATCAAATCAGGGGGCAGGAGACGGTAAAAGTCCTCGATTGAAACATCACGGGACTTCGCTCTTTAGCTTGTTAGCTTGTCGATCTTTCAGTTTTATTCGCTGGGAAAATTAATCATCAGCTTGAGGTGACTCTGCTGCACTCTAGTGGCGAGAAGCCGTAATGTTGGTTGGTAAGAATCGGAAGGCATTATGGGATATGTAGGTTGTAGTCAATTCGTGCTCAAAACCTATTTTAAGTCAATCAATGGGGCTGTAAAACGGTGGTAGGGGGGAGAGGGCGACATAAAATGACGTAGCCGGCCACATGTGGCCCGCGGGCCTTGAGTTTGACACATGTGCAATAGAGGATCTATCTGCTGCTCATGCAAAACAGTCTATTTTAATCCCATGTGTAATAGTCATTGGGTTAAATCAGTTATATAATGCTGAAAAAGCAAGTAGTTGATGTAAAAATATTCAAGGCTTTTATTTTGAAATGTTCAGTATGCTTCATTTCAGAGGGCCAAACTAATACCATGTGTAACAGTGCTTTGGATGAAAAAGTCACATAAAGCCAAAAACAGCAATTACCTGATGTAAAAATATTCAAGGCTTTTATTTTGAAATTTTCATCAAGCTTAATCTTAAATTGCCACACTAATCACATGTGTAACAATTGCTGGGTTAAATCAGTTATATAAAGCTCAAAAGAGCAATTTCCTGATGTAAAAATATTCAAGGCTTTTATTTTGAAATTTTTGTTAAGCTTCATTTCAAAGGGCCAAACTAATACCATGTGTAACAGTGCTTTGGATGAAAAAGTCAAATAAAGCCAAAAAGAGCAATTACATGATGTAAAAATATTCAAGGCTTTTATTTTGAAATTTTCAGTATGCTTCATTTTAAAGTTTAAAACTAATCCCATGTGTAACAGTTACTGAGTTAAATCAGTTATATACAGCCCATAGCAGCAGGTAGTTCTAAAGGCCAGTTCTCAGTCCTGATCTGTTTCAACTGAGGGTAGATAGAACTACAGTGATGCATATTCGTAGTCCTAACCAGCAGCCAATAGCCTCTTGAGTTCCGTTGCTATGGTAAATAATGGTCTCAGCAGGTGTGAGCTGTGAGCTCTGAGCTCTCAAACACACAAGTGTGTTTGAGCAAACACACTTTACTGAAAAAAAGCATTGGAAACAAATCCTTCTTGTTCGGGAACCGTAATACATATTGGAAAAGCGTTTTAAGCGTATGACAGGTCAATGTGTCTTCTGCGATAGTCCCGAGATTCATATCTGTACCTCACTCAGAACATTTACAGTGATGAGAGAAAGAAATGTTGTGCCCAGATCTGAACCGAGATCGGCTGTCACTGTAATTTGAGCAAAAATGAGAAAGTTTGGGTCGCTTAGAGGCAAATTGTGGACAAACCGTAACTGGTATCGACGAGCCGTCTTCACTTTCGAAGAGATCACAGACGTATCTACAAAATGAAATTTGAATGGCATTTCTAGGTGAATTTGTGACGACACAGCAAATCCTCAAAAATAGGGTATTTCTAGGATTTTTCCCATTGACTTATAATGGGGTTTTTTTCGTAGTTTTTTGCGAATTATGTCGCCACGTTAAGCCCAAATCCCACCAGAAGTAATAGCTCCAATGGCGTGAATTTTCTGCACGTTTTGATACCTCATTTGTAGGTGTGCACCCAGCGGTACGAGCCGCATTAACGGTTACGGAAGAAAAATAAAGATTAACTAGAAAATTTCGGAAGAAATTTAGCCGGGGCCTGCCAAGGCGCGCCCGTGGGGTTCGGGCCCGGCGTCGTCACGCCACAAATCGGCGTCGACGCTAAAGAACGCCGTGACGTAATCAGTGGCACGCGGAGAACCGCAAGAACGTTAAGTGAGGCGGACGTGCACCATTCGGTACGATTTAAAATGTTGTCAAGGCTTTTATTTTGGAAGTTTTGTTAAACTTCATTTCAAAGGGCCAAACTAATCCCATGCGTAATAGTCCTTGGGTTAAAATAGTTATATAATGCTCAAAACACAAGTAGCTGATGTAAAAAAATGCAAGGCTTTTATTTTGAAATTTTCAGTATGCTTCATTTTTAAGTTCCGAACTAATACCACGTGTAAGAGTGCTTTGGATGAAAAAGTCAAAAAAAGCCAAAAAGAGCTATTACCTCATGTAAAAATATTCAAGGCTTTTATTTTGAAATTATTATTATGCTCCATTTTAAAGTTCCAAACTAATCCCATGTGTAACAGTGCTTTGGATGAAAAAGTCACACAAAGCCAAAAACAGCAATTACATGATTTAAAAATATTCAAGGCTTTTATTTTGAAATTTTCATTACGCTTCATTTTAAAGTTCTGAACTAATACCATGTGTAACAGTGCTTTGGATGAAAAAGTCACATAAAGCCAAAAACAGCAATTGCCTGATGTAAAAATATTCAAGGCTTTTATTTTGAAATTATTATTATGCTCCATTTTAAAGTTCCGAACTAATCCCATGTGTAACATTGCTTTGGATGAAAAAGTCATATACGGCCAAAAAGAGCAATTACGTCATGTAAAAATATTCAAGGCTTTTATTTTGAAATTTTCAGTATGCTTCATTTTAAAGTTCTGAACTAATACCATGTGTAACAGTGCTTTGGATGAAAAAGTCATACAAAGCCAAAAACAGCAATTGCATGATGTAAAAATATTCAAGGCTTTTATTTTGAAATTATTATTATGCTCCATTTTAAAGTTCCAAACTAATCCCATGTGTAACAGTGCTGTGGATGAAAAAGTCATATACGGCCAAAAAAAGCAATTACGTCATGTAAAAATATTCAGGGCTTTTATTGTGAAATTTTCAATATGCTTAATTTTAAAGTTCAAAACTAATCCCATGTGTAACAGTCCAAACCAGCAGCCAATAGCCTCTTGAGTTCCGTTGCTATGGCAAATAATGGTCTCAGCAGGGTGTGAGCTCTGAGCTCTGAGCTCTCAAACACACAATTGTGTGTTTGAGCAAACACGTTTTACTGACAAAAAGCATTGGAAACAAATCCTTCTTGTTCGGGAACCGTAATACATATTCGAAAAGCGTTTCGAGCGTATGACAGTTCAATGTGTCTTCTGCGATAGTCCCGAGATTCATATCTGTACCTCACTCAGAACATTTACAGCGATGAGAGAAAGAAATGTTGTGCCCAGATCTGAACCTACATCGGCTGTCACTCTAATTTGAGCAAAAATGAGAAACTTTGGGTCGCTTAGAGGCAAATTGTGGACAAACCGTAACTGGTATCGACGAGCCGTCTTCACTTTCGAAGAGATCACAGACGTATCTACAAAATGAAATTTTAATGGCATTTCTAGGTGAATTTGTGACGACACAGCAAATCCTCAAAAATAGGGTATTTCCAGGATTTTTCCCATTGACTTATAATGGGGTTTTTTTCGCAGTTTTTTGCGAATTATGTCGCCACGTTAAGCCCAAATCCCACCAAAAATAATAGCTCCAATGGCGTGAATTTTCTGCACGTTTTGATACCTCATTTGTAGGTGTGCACCCAGCGGTATGAGCCGCATTAACGGTGACGGAAGAAAAATAAAGAAGAAGATTAAAGAGACGCTTCTCTCCGACAATAGTAATAGGTTCCTGCCATTGCTTTGCATGGCAGGCCCCAACTAGAAAATTTCGGAAGAAATTTAGCCGGGGCCTGCCAAGGCGCGCCCGTCGGGCATGGGCCTGGCGTCGTCACGCTACAAATCGGCGTCGACGCTAAAGAACGCCGCGACGTAATCAGTGGCACGCGGAGAATCGCAAGAACGTTAAGCGAGGCGGACGTGCACCGTTCAGTATTATAAAGTAAGTATATCAGCTAAAATCAGCAGAAACGCTAATGTTAGCGTCATTGCTTTCATCAGTATGTGGGAAATCACTAGGATATTTTCTGTAATTGATTTACTCCATTCAGTATACTAAACATTGCTAAAAAGTAAAATAAATAGCTAATAGCTTATTGAAGCTAAAATGCTAACGCTAATGAACCTTGCATTGAACTGTTTAGTAACAGTTCAATGCTCATAAACTGCAGGAAGGCAGTTCATTAGCATTTACCTAATGATTGTCACAAATATAAATTTTCAATAACGCACACACACACAACATATTACAGTTTAAAAATATATATTGACCTTATGTTAAAGATTTCTACAAACATTTTACAGGTAAAGTTTACAATGAACCAAAATTACAACATTTAAAGAATACCATAAATTTAAGAATCTAATGTCTCTGCAATAAAAAGAAATTGCTATCTTTTTTATTTTTAAACAACACCTCATATTGTTAAATAACTGATTTTATGTATTCAAGTTTTAAATATTACATTTGAGTTTGCATGGATGTAAAATTACTGCTCAGTTTAAAAATTACAGTATTTTTAAACTGAGCAGTTTAAAAAAATGCTCAGTATTTTTAAACTGCTCAGCTAAACTTCGCTCTTTAGCTCGTTAGCTTGTCGATGTTTCAGTTTTATTCGCTGGGAAAATTATTCTTTGTCTGCTTTGAAGATAAGCAGACAAATAATAAAAAACAAGTTTTGATATTAACTCTCAACTTCATTCACAAAACTTTTTCGTTATTTATTACGCAACGAACATGCATTTCACATAAGAACAAAACAATGAGGTGACGTTGCCTGTCCTTGAACACAACGCTGATCCCTCTTCACCCTGTCACCAACTCACACACATCCTCATTGTGTTGTGTTCTGTAAATAAACAAAACACAAGCAAAATCAATAAACTATATGCATATTCCAGTATACTGAGTTTTGGTTTTACATTCATTCTATTTAAATGTAGTTTGTTTGTGCTTACCAATGTTTTCTGGCCGGATGTCAGGCACCGTTTTCCCCTGGTCAGTTCGTCGATGTCTGGTTTTAGTTCTATTCTGTGGCAATCCGCAAAACGGCGTGTAGGTTTTCGTCAGTAATGCGCGATCTGTGCTTGGTCTTGTTTAAAGTCATTATTGAAAACATCTGTTCGCACAGATAGGTGCTTCCAAACGTGGACAAAACACGAGCTGCGTGGAGTCGAAGCTGTGGCATCAAATCAGGGGGCAGTAGACGGTAAAAGTCCTCGATTGAAACATCACGGGACTTCGCTCTTTAGCTTCTTAGCTTGTCGATGTTTCAGTTTTATTCGCTGGGAAAATTAATAATCAGCTTGAGGTGACTCTGCTGCACTCTAGTGGCGAGAAGCCGTAATGTTGGTTGGTAAGAATCGGAAGGCATTATGGGATATGTAGTTTGTAGTCAATTCGTGCTCAAAACCTATTTTAAGTCAATCAATGGGGCTGTAAAACGGTGGTAGGGGGGAGAGGGCCACATAAAATGACGTAGCGGGCCACATGTGGCCCGCGGGCCTTGAGTTTGACACATGTGCAATAGAGGATCTATCTGCTGCTCATGCAAAACAGTCTATTTTAATCCCATGTGTAATAGTCATTGGGTTAAATCAGTTATATAATGCTGAAAACGCAAGTAGTTGATGTAAAAATATTCAAGGCTTTTATTTTGAAATTTTTGTTAAGCTTCATTTCAAAGGGCCAAACTAATACCATGTGTAACAGTGCTTTGGATGAAAAAGTCAAATAAAGCCAAAAAGAGCAATTACATGATGTAAAAATATTCAAGGCTTTTATTTTGAAATTTTCAGTATGCTTCATTTTAAAGTTCTGAACTAATACCATGTGTAAGAGTGCTTTGGATGAAAAAGTCAAATAAAGCCAAAAAGAGCAATTACGTCATGTAAAAATTTTCAAGGCTTTTATTTTGAAATTATTATTATGCTCCATTTTAAAGTTCCGAACTAATCCCATGTGTAACAGTGCTTTGGATGAAAAAGTCATACAAAGCCAAAAACAGCAATTACATGATGTAAAAATATTCAAGGCTTTTATTTTGAAATTATTATTATGCTCCATTTTAAAGTTCCAAACTAATACCATGTGTAACAGTTCCTGAGTTAAATCAGTTATATACAGCCCATAGCAGCAAATAGTTCTAAAGGCCAGTTCAGTCCTGATCTGTTTCAACTGAGGGTTCCACTATAGATAGAACTACAATGATGCGTATTCGTAGTCCAAACCAGCAGCCAATAGCCTCTTGAGATCCGTTGCTATGGCAAATAATGGTCTCAGCAGGGTGTGAGCTCTGAGCTCTGAGCTGTCAAACACACAATTGTGTGTTTGAGCAAACACGTTTTACTGACAAAAAGCATTGGAAACAAATCCTTCCTGGTCGGGAACCGTAATACATATTCGAAAAGCGTTTTAAGCGTATGACAGTTCAATGTGTCTTCTGCGATAGTCCCGAGATTCATATCTGTACCTCACTCAGAACATTTACAGCGATGAGAGAAAGAAATGTTGTGCCCAGATCTGAAATTCTATTCAAATACATGGGAGAGAGCCTCAGACAGCCTCAGAAAATCCTGTCGCATGACTTTGCTCTGAAGCACCGTGACAGAAAACCGTACGATCTAGATAAATTTCGAAAAGATTTTACCGGAGCAGACAGGCGTATCAATGTCAGGACCGATTTTGATACTAATCGTGCGATATTTGTGGGCGTGATGGCGATTTCAAAAATGATTTGGGTTGAAAAAGTTGTCTTGATCTCTCACTCTAATCAGCGAGAAAAGCACTCTAACTTTAGGAAAAATGAGAAACTTTGGGTCGCTTAGAGGCAAATTGTGGACAAACCGTAACTGTTATCGACGAGCCGTCTTCACTTTCGAAGAGATCACAGACGTATCTACAAAATGAAATTTGAATGGCATTTCTACGTGAATTAGTGACGACACAGAAAATCCTCAAAAATAGGGTATTTCCAGGATTTTTCCCATTGACTTATAATGGGGTTTTTTTCGTAGTTTTTTGCGAATTATGTCGCCACGTTAAGCCCAAATCCCACCAAAAGTAATAGCAACAATGGCGTGAATTTTCTGCACGTTTTGATACCTCATTTGTAGGTGTGCACCCAGCGGTATGAGCCGCATTAACGGTTACGGAAGAAAAATAAAGAACTATAACTAGAAAATTTCGGAAGAAATTTAGCCGGGGCCTGCCAAGGCGCGGCCGTGGGGTTCGGGCCCGGCGTCGTCGCGCCACAAATCGGCGTCGACGCCAAAGAACGCCGCGACGTAAGCAGTGGCAGGCGGAGAACCGCAAGAACGTTAAGCGAGGCGGACGTGCACCGTTCGGTACGATTTAAAATGTTGTCGAGGCTTTTATTTTGGAAGTTTTGTTAAACTTCATTTCAAAGGGCCAAACTAATCCCATGCGTAATAGTCCTTGGGTTAAAATAGTTATATAATGCTCAAAACACAAGTAGCTGATGTAAAAATATTCAAGGCTTTTATTTTGAAATTTTCAGTATGCTTCATTTCAAAGGGCCAAACTAATACCACGTGTAACAGTGCTTTGGATGAAAAAGTCAAATAAAGCCAAAAAGAGCAATTACGTCATGTAAAATTATTCAAGGCTTTTATTTTGAAATTTTCAGAATGCTTCATTTCAAAGGGCCAAACTAATACCACGTGTAACAGTGCTTTGGATGAAAAAGTCAAATAAAGCCAAAAAGAGCAATTACCTGATGTAAAAATATTCAAGGCTTTTATTTTGAAATTATTATTATGCTCCATTTTAAAGTTCCAAACTAATCCCATGTGTAACAGTGCTTTGGATGAAAAAGTCATATAAAGCCAAAAACAGCAATTACCTGATGTAAAAATATTCAAGGCTTTTATTTTGAAATTATTATTATTCTCCATTTTAAAGTTCCAAAGTAATCCCATGTGTAACAGTGCTTTGGATGAAAAAGTCATATACGGCCAAAAAAAGCAATTACGTCATGTAAAATATTCAAGGCTTTTATTTTGAAATTTTCAGTATGCTTAATTTTAAAGTTTCAAACTAATCCCATGTGTAACAGTGCTTTGGATGAAAAAGTCATATAAAGCCAAAAACAGCAATTACCTGATGTAAAAATATTCAAGGCTTTTATTTTGAAATTATTATTCTCCATTTTAAAGTTCCAAACTAATCCCATGTGTAACATTGCTTTGGATGAAAAAGTCATATACGGCCAAAAAAAGCAATTACCTGATGTAAAAATATTCAAGGCTTTTATTTTGAAATTATTATTATTCTCCATTTTAAAGTTCCAAAGTAATCCCATGTGTAACAGTGCTTTGGATGAAAACGTCAAATAAAGCCAAAAACAGCAATTACCTGATGTAAAACTATTCAAGGCTTTTATTTTGAAATTATTATTATGCTCCATTTTAAAGTTCAAAACTAATCCCATGTGTAACAGTTACTGAGTTAAATCAGTTATATACAGCCCATAGCAGCAGTAGTTCTAAAGGCCAGTTCTCAGTCCTGATCTGTTTCAACTGAGGATAGATAGAACTACAGCGATGCGTATTCGTAGTCCAAATCAGCAGCCAATAGCCTCTTGAGTTCCGTTGCTATGGCAAATAATGGTCTCAGCAGGTGTGAGCTCTGAGCTGTGAGCTCTCAAACACACAAGTGTGTTTGAGCAAACACATTTTACTGAAAAAAAGCATTGGAAACAAATCCTTCTTGTTCGGGAACCGTAATACATATTCGAAAAGCGTTTCGAGCGTATGACAGTTCAATGTGTCTTCTGCGATAGTCCCGAGATTCATATCTGTACCTCACTCAGAGCATTTACAGTGATGGGAGAAAGAAATGTTGTGCCCAGATCTGAACCGAGATCGGCTGTCACTGTAATTTCAGCAAAAATGAGAAAGTTTGGGTCGCTTAGAGGCAAATTGTGGACAAACCGTAACTGGTATCGACGAGCCGTCTTCACTTTCGAAGAGATCACAGACGTATCTACAAAATGAAATTTGAATGGCATTTCTAGGTGAATTTGTGACGACACAGCAAATCCTCAAAAATAGGGTATTTCTAGGATTTTTCCCATTGAGTTATAATGGGGTTTTTTTCGTAGTTTTTTGCGAATTATGTCGCCACGTTAAGCCCAAATCCCACCAGAAGTAATAGCTCCAATGGCGTGAATTTTCTGCACGTTTTGATACCTCATTTGTAGGTGTGCACCCAGCGGTATGAGCCGCATTAACGGTTACGGAAGAAAAATAAAGTTCTATAATAATAATAACTAGAAAATTTCGGAAGAAATTTAGCCGGGGCCTGCCAAGGCGCGGCCGTGGGGTTCGGGCCCGGCGTCGTCGCGCCACAAATCGGCGTCGACGCCAAAGAACGCCGCGACGTAAGCAGTGGCAGGCGGAGAACCGCAAGAACGTTAAGCGAGGCGGACGTGCACCGTTCGGTACGATTTAAAATGTTGTCGAGGCTTTTATTTTGGAAGTTTTGTTAAACTTCATTTCAAAGGGCCAAACTAATCCCATGCGTAATAGTCCTTGGGTTAAAATAGTTATATAATGCTCAAAACACAAGTAGCTGATGTAAAAATATTCAAGGCTTTTATTTTGAAATTTTCAGTATGCTTCATTTCAAAGGGCCAAACTAATACCACGTGTAACAGTGCTTTGGATGAAAAAGTCAAATAAAGCCAAAAAGAGCAATTACGTCATGTAAAATTATTCAAGGCTTTTATTTTGAAATTTTCAGAATGCTTCATTTCAAAGGGCCAAACTAATACCACGTGTAACAGTGCTTTGGATGAAAAAGTCAAATAAAGCCAAAAAGAGCAATTACCTGATGTAAAAATATTCAAGGCTTTTATTTTGAAATTATTATTATGCTCCATTTTAAAGTTCCAAACTAATCCCATGTGTAACAGTGCTTTGGATGAAAAAGTCATATAAAGCCAAAAACAGCAATTACCTGATGTAAAAATATTCAAGGCTTTTATTTTGAAATTATTATTATTCTCCATTTTAAAGTTCCAAAGTAATCCCATGTGTAACAGTGCTTTGGATGAAAAAGTCATATACGGCCAAAAAAAGCAATTACGTCATGTAAAATATTCAAGGCTTTTATTTTGAAATTTTCAGTATGCTTAATTTTAAAGTTTCAAACTAATCCCATGTGTAACAGTGCTTTGGATGAAAAAGTCATATAAAGCCAAAAACAGCAATTACCTGATGTAAAAATATTCAAGGCTTTTATTTTGAAATTATTATTCTCCATTTTAAAGTTCCAAACTAATCCCATGTGTAACATTGCTTTGGATGAAAAAGTCATATACGGCCAAAAAAAGCAATTACCTGATGTAAAAATATTCAAGGCTTTTATTTTGAAATTATTATTATTCTCCATTTTAAAGTTCCAAAGTAATCCCATGTGTAACAGTGCTTTGGATGAAAACGTCAAATAAAGCCAAAAACAGCAATTACCTGATGTAAAACTATTCAAGGCTTTTATTTTGAAATTATTATTATGCTCCATTTTAAAGTTCAAAACTAATCCCATGTGTAACAGTTACTGAGTTAAATCAGTTATATACAGCCCATAGCAGCAGTAGTTCTAAAGGCCAGTTCTCAGTCCTGATCTGTTTCAACTGAGGATAGATAGAACTACAGCGATGCGTATTCGTAGTCCAAATCAGCAGCCAATAGCCTCTTGAGTTCCGTTGCTATGGCAAATAATGGTCTCAGCAGGTGTGAGCTCTGAGCTGTGAGCTCTCAAACACACAAGTGTGTTTGAGCAAACACATTTTACTGAAAAAAAGCATTGGAAACAAATCCTTCTTGTTCGGGAACCGTAATACATATTCGAAAAGCGTTTCGAGCGTATGACAGTTCAATGTGTCTTCTGCGATAGTCCCGAGATTCATATCTGTACCTCACTCAGAGCATTTACAGCGATGAGAGAAAGAAATGTTGTGCCCAGATCTGAACCGAGATCGGCTGTCACTGTAATTTCAGCAAAAATGAGAAAGTTTGGGTCGCTTAGAGGCAAATTGTGGACAAACCGTAACTGGTATCGACGAGCCGTCTTCACTTTCGAAGAGATCACAGACGTATCTACAAAATGAAATTTGAATGGCATTTCTAGGTGAATTTGTGACGACACAGCAAATCCTCAAAAATAGGGTATTTCTAGGATTTTTCCCATTGAGTTATAATGGGGTTTTTTTCGTAGTTTTTTGCGAATTATGTCGCCACGTTAAGCCCAAATCCCACCAGAAGTAATAGCTCCAATGGCGTGAATTTTCTGCACGTTTTGATACCTCATTTGTAGGTGTGCACCCAGCGGTATGAGCCGCATTAACGGTTACGGAAGAAAAATAAAGTTCTATAATAATAATAATAATATTAAAGAGACGCTTCTCTCCGACAATAGTAATAGGTTCCTGCCATTGCTTTGCATGGCAGGCCCCAATAATATTAAAGAGACGCTTCTCTCCGACAATAGTAATAGGTTCCTGCCATTGCTTTGCATGGCAGGCCCCAACTAGAAAATTTCGGAAGAAATTTAGCCGGGGCCTGCCAAGGCGCGCCCGTCGGGCTCGGGCCCGGCGTCGTCACGCCACAAATCGGCGTCGACGCTAAAGGACGCCGCAACATAATCAATGGCACGCGGAGAACCGCAAGAACGTTAAGCAAGGCGGACGTGCACCATTCGGTACGATTTAAAATTTTTGTCAAGGCTTTTATTTTGGAAGTTTTGTTAAACTTCATTTCAAAGGGCCAACCTAATCCCATGAATAACAGTCATTGGATAAAATCAGTTATATAGTGCTCAAAACAGCAATAATCTCATGTAAGAATTCTCAAGGCTTTTATTTTGAAATTTTCAGTATGCTCCATTTTAAAGTTCTGAACGAATCCCATGTGTAACAGTGCTTTGGATAAAAAAGTCACATAAAGCCAAAAAGCGCAATTACCTGATGTAAAAATATGCAAGGCTTTTATTTTGAAATTATTATTATGCTCCATTTTAAAGTTCCGAACTAATCCCATGTGTAACAGTGCTTTGGATGAAAAAGTCATATACGGCCAAAAAGAGCAATTACATGACGTAAAAATATTCAAGGCTTTTATTTTGAAATTATTATTATGCTCCATTTTAAAGTTCCTAACAAATCCCATGTGTAACAGTGCTTTGGATGAAAAAGTCATATACGGCCAAAAAGAGCAATTACATGACGTAAAAATATTCAAGGCTTTTATTTTGAAATTTTCAGTATGCTTCATTTCAGAAGGCCAAACTATTCCATTGTGTAACAGTGCTTTGGATAAAAAAGTCACATAAAGCCAAAAAGCGCAATTACCTGATGTAAAAATATTCAAGGCTTTTATTTTGAAATTATTATTATGCTCCATTTTAAAGTTCCGAACTAATCCCATGTGTAACAGTGCTTTGGATGAAAAAGTCATATAAAGCCAAAAAGAGCAATTACATGATGTAAAAATATTCAAAGCTTTTATTTTGAAATTTTTGTTAAGCTTCATTTCAAAGGGCCAAACTAATACCATGTGTAACAGTGCTTTGGATGAAAAAGTCAAATAAAGCCAAAAACAGCAATTACCTGATGTAAAAATATTCAAGGCTTTTATTTTGAAATTATTATTATGCTTAATTTTAAAGTTCCAAACTAATACCATGTGTAACAGTTCCTGAGTTAAATCAGTTATATACAGCCCATAGCAGCAAATAGTTCTAAAGGCCAGTTCAGTCCTGATCTGTTTCAACTGAGGGTTCCACTATAGATAGAACTACAATGATGCGTATCTGTAGTCCAAACCAGCAGCCAATAGCCTCTTGAGATCCGTTGCTATGGCAAATAATGGTCTCAGCAGGGTGTGAGCTCTGAGCTCTGAGCTGTCAAACACACAATTGTGTGTTTGAGCAAACACATTTTACTGAAAAGAAGCATTGGAAACAAATCCTTCCTGTTCGGGAACCGTAATACATATTCGAAAAGCGTTTGGAGCGTATGACAGGCCTATGTGTCTTCTGCGATAGTCCCGAGATTCATATCTGTACCTCACTCAGAACATTTACAGTGATGAGAGAAAGAAATGTTGTGCCCAGATCTGAAATTCTATTCAAATACATGGGAGAGAGCCTCAGACAGCCTCAGAAAATCCTGTCGCATGACTTTGCTCTGAAGCACCGTGACAGAAAACCGTACGGTCTAGATAAATTTCGAAAACATTTTACCGGAGCAGACAGGCGTATCAATGTCAGGACCGATTTTGATACTAATCGTGCGATATTTGTGGGCGTGATGGCGATTTCAAAAATGATTTGGGTTGAAAAAGTTGTCTTCATCTCTCACTCTAATCAGCGAGAGAAGCACTGTAATTTTCGGAAAAATGAGAAACTTTGGGTCGCTTAGAGGCAAATTGTGGACAAACCGTAACTGGTATCGACGAGCCGTCTTCACTTTCGAAGAGATCACAGACGTATCTACAAAATGAAATTTTAATGGCATTTCTAGGTGAATTTGTGACGACACAGAAAATCCTCAAAAATAGGGTATTTCCAGGATTTTTCCCATTGACTTATAATGGGGTTTTTTTCGTAGTTTTTTGCGAATTATGTCGCCACGTTAACCCCAAATCCCACCAAAAATAATAGCTCCAATGGCGTGAATTTTCTGCACGTTTTGATACCTCATTTGTAGGTGTGCACCCAGCGGTATGAGCCGCATTAACGGTGACGGAAGAAAAATAAAGAATTATAATAATAAAGAGACGCTTGTTGGGTGTAGAGTAATAGGTTCCTGCCATTGCTTTGCATGGCAGGCCCCAACTAGAAAATTTCGGAAGAAATTTAGCCGGGGCCTGCCAAGGCGCGCCCGTCGGGCTCGGGCCCGGCGTCGTCACGCCACAAATCGGCGTCGACGCTAAAGGACGCCGCAACATAATCAATGGCACGCGGAGAACCGCAAGAACGTTAAGCAAGGCGGACGTGCACCATTCGGTACGATTTAAAATTTTTGTCAAGGCTTTTATTTTGGAAGTTTTGTTAAACTTCATTTCAAAGGGCCAACCTAATCCCATGAATAACAGTCATTGGATAAAATCAGTTATATAGTGCTCAAAACAGCAATAATCTCATGTAAGAATTCTCAAGGCTTTTATTTTGAAATTTTCAGTATGCTCCATTTTAAAGTTCTGAACGAATCCCATGTGTAACAGTGCTTTGGATAAAAAAGTCACATAAAGCCAAAAAGCGCAATTACCTGATGTAAAAATATGCAAGGCTTTTATTTTGAAATTATTATTATGCTCCATTTTAAAGTTCCGAACTAATCCCATGTGTAACAGTGCTTTGGATGAAAAAGTCATATACGGCCAAAAAGAGCAATTACATGACGTAAAAATATTCAAGGCTTTTATTTTGAAATTATTATTATGCTCCATTTTAAAGTTCCTAACAAATCCCATGTGTAACAGTGCTTTGGATGAAAAAGTCATATACGGCCAAAAAGAGCAATTACATGACGTAAAAATATTCAAGGCTTTTATTTTGAAATTTTCAGTATGCTTCATTTCAGAGGGCCAAACTATTCCATTGTGTAACAGTGCTTTGGATAAAAAAGTCACATAAAGCCAAAAAGCGCAATTACCTGATGTAAAAATATTCAAGGCTTTTATTTTGAAATTATTATTATGCTCCATTTTAAAGTTCCGAACTAATCCCATGTGTAACAGTGCTTTGGATGAAAAAGTCATATAAAGCCAAAAAGAGCAATTACATGATGTAAAAATATTCAAAGCTTTTATTTTGAAATTTTTGTTAAGCTTCATTTCAAAGGGCCAAACTAATACCATGTGTAACAGTGCTTTGGATGAAAAAGTCAAATAAAGCCAAAAACAGCAATTACCTGATGTAAAAATATTCAAGGCTTTTATTTTGAAATTATTATTATGCTTAATTTTAAAGTTCCAAACTAATACCATGTGTAACAGTTCCTGAGTTAAATCAGTTATATACAGCCCATAGCAGCAAATAGTTCTAAAGGCCAGTTCAGTCCTGATCTGTTTCAACTGAGGGTTCCACTATAGATAGAACTACAATGATGCGTATCTGTAGTCCAAACCAGCAGCCAATAGCCTCTTGAGATCCGTTGCTATGGCAAATAATGGTCTCAGCAGGGTGTGAGCTCTGAGCTCTGAGCTGTCAAACACACAATTGTGTGTTTGAGCAAACACATTTTACTGAAAAGAAGCATTGGAAACAAATCCTTCCTGTTCGGGAACCGTAATACATATTCGAAAAGCGTTTGGAGCGTATGACAGGCCTATGTGTCTTCTGCGATAGTCCCGAGATTCATATCTGTACCTCACTCAGAACATTTACAGTGATGAGAGAAAGAAATGTTGTGCCCAGATCTGAAATTCTATTCAAATACATGGGAGAGAGCCTCAGACAGCCTCAGAAAATCCTGTCGCATGACTTTGCTCTGAAGCACCGTGACAGAAAACCGTACGGTCTAGATAAATTTCGAAAACATTTTACCGGAGCAGACAGGCGTATCAATGTCAGGACCGATTTTGATACTAATCGTGCGATATTTGTGGGCGTGATGGCGATTTCAAAAATGATTTGGGTTGAAAAAGTTGTCTTCATCTCTCACTCTAATCAGCGAGAGAAGCACTGTAATTTTCGGAAAAATGAGAAACTTTGGGTCGCTTAGAGGCAAATTGTGGACAAACCGTAACTGGTATCGACGAGCCGTCTTCACTTTCGAAGAGATCACAGACGTATCTACAAAATGAAATTTTAATGGCATTTCTAGGTGAATTTGTGACGACACAGAAAATCCTCAAAAATAGGGTATTTCCAGGATTTTTCCCATTGACTTATAATGGGGTTTTTTTCGTAGTTTTTTGCGAATTATGTCGCCACGTTAACCCCAAATCCCACCAAAAATAATAGCTCCAATGGCGTGAATTTTCTGCACGTTTTGATACCTCATTTGTAGGTGTGCACCCAGCGGTATGAGCCGCATTAACGGTGACGGAAGAAAAATAAAGAATTATAATAATAAAGAGACGCTTGTTGGGTGTAGAGTAATAGGTTCCTGCCATTGCTTTGCATGGCAGGCCCCAACTAGAAAATTTCGGAAGAAATTTAGCCGGGGCCTGCCAAGGCGCGCCCGTGGCTCTGGGCCCGGCGTCGTCACGCTACAAATCGGCATCGATGCTAAAGAACGCCGCAACGTAATCAGTGGCACGCGGAGAATCGCAAGAACGTTAAGTAAGGCGGACGTGCACCGTTCAGTATTATAAAGTAAGTATATCAGCTAAAATCAGCAGAAACGCTAATGTTAGCGTCATTGCTTTCATCAGTATGTGGGAAATCACTAGGATATTTTCTATAATTGATTTACTCCATTCAGTATACTAAACATTGCTAAAAAGTAAAATAAATAGCTAATAGCTTATTGAAGCTAAAATGCTAACGCTAATGAACCTTGCATTGAACTGTTTAGTAACAGTTCAATGCTCATAAACTGCAGGAAGGCAGTTCATTAGCATTTACCTAATGATTGTCACAAATATAAATTTTCAATAACGCACACACACACAACATATTACAGTTTAAAAATATATATTGACCTTATGTTAAAGATTTCTACAAACGTTTTACAGGTAAAGTTTACAATGAACCAAAATTACAACATTTAAAGAATACCATAAATTTAAGAATCTAATGTCTCTGCAATAAAAAGAAATTGCTATCTTTTTATTTTAAACAACACCTCATATTGCCCTCCCATGGGCCCACCACCCGTGGGAGGGGCCAAAGGGGTCGGGTGCAGTGTGGGATGGGTGGCAGCAGAGGGAGGGGACCCTGGCGGTCCGATCCTCGGTTGCAGAAACTGGCTCTTGGGACGTGGAATGTCACCTCTCTGGTGGGGAAGGAGCCGGAGCTAGTGCGTGAGGTCGAGAGGTTCCGGCTAGAAATAGTCGGTCTCACCTCGACGCACGGCTCTGGTTCTGGAACCAGTCTCCTTGAGAGGGGCTGGACATACTTCCACTCTGGAGTTGCCCAAGGTGAGAGGCGTCGGGCAGGAGTGGGCATACTTGTTGCTCCCCATCTCGGCGCCTGTACGTTGGGGTTTACCCCGGTGAACGAGAGGGTAGCATCCCTCCGCCTACGGGTGGGGGGACGGGTTCTGACTGTCGTTTGTGCTTACGGGCCGAACGACAGTTCAGATTACCCACCCTTTTTGGAGTCCTTAGAGGGGGTACTGGAGAGTGCTCCTCCTGGGGACTCCCTTGTTCTGCTGGGGGACTTCAACGCTCACGTGGGCAATGACAGTGAGACCTGGAGGGGCGTGGTTGGGAGGAACGGCCCGCCCGACCTGAACTCGAGCGGTGTTCTGTTGCTGGACTTCTGTGCTCGCCATGGATTGTCCATAACGAACACCATGTTCAAGCATAAGGGTGTCCATATGTGCACTTGGCACCAGGACACCCTAGGCCGCAGTTCGATGATCGACTTTGTCATCGTTTCATCAGATCTGCGGCCGTATGTCTTGGACACTCGGGTGAAGAGAGGTGCGGAGCTGTCCACTGACCACTACCTGGTGGTGAGTTGGCTCCGGTGGTGGGGGCGAAAGCCGGTCAGACCTGGCAGGCCCAAACGTGTTGTGAGGGTCTGCTGGGAACGTCTGGCGGAATCCCCTGTGAGACGGAGCTTTAACTCCCATCTCCGGCAAAACTTCGAACACGTCCCGGGGGAGGTGGGGGACATGGAGTCTGAGTGGACCGTGTTCCGTGCCTCCATTGTCGAGGCGGCCGATCGGAGCTGTGGCCGCAAGGTTGTCGGTGCCTGTCGCGGCGGCAACCCTCGAACCCGCTGGTGGACACCTTCGGTGAGGGATGCCGTCAGGCTGAAGAAGGAGTCCTATCGGGCCTTTTTGGCCTGTGGGACTCCGGAAGCAGCTGATGGGTACCGGCGGGCGAAGCGGCATGCGGCTCGGGCGGTTGCTGAGGCAAAAACCCGGGCGTGGGAGGAGTTTGGAGAGGCCATGGAGAAAGACTTCCGTACGGCTTCGAGGCGATTCTGGTCCACCATCCGGCGTCTCAGGGGGGGGAAGCGGTGCAGCACCAACACTGTTTATAGTGGGGATGGTGTGCTGCTGACCTCTACTCGGGACGTTGTGGGCCGGTGGGCAGAGTACTTCGAAGACCTCCTCAATCCCACCAACATGCCTTCCACTGAGGAAGCGGAGCCTGGGGACTCTGGGTTGGGCTCTCCAATCTCTGGGGACGAGGTCGCCGAGGTGGTTAAAAAAGCTCCTCGGTGGCAGGGCCCCGGGGGTGGATGAGATCCGCCCGGAGTTTCTTAAGGCTCTGGATGTTGTAGGGTTGTGTTGGTTGACGCGACTCTGCAATGTCGCATGGACATCGGGGGCAGTTCCCCTGGATTGGCAGACTGGGGTGGTGGTCCCCCTGTTCAAAAAGGGGGACCGGAGGGTGTGCTCCAATTATAGAGGGGTCACACTCTTAAGCCTCCCTGGCAAGGTCTATTCAGGGGTCCTGGAGAGGAGGGTCCGTCGGATAGTCGAACCTCGGATTCAGGAAGAGCAGTGTGGTTTTCGTCCTGGTCGTGGAACGCTGGACCAGCTCTACACCCTCGGCAGGGTCCTGGAGGGTGCATGGGAGTTCGCCCAACCAGTCTACATGTGTTTTGTGGACCTGGAGAAGGCGTTCGACCGTGTCCCTCGGGGAGCCCTGTGGGGGGTTCTCCGGGAGTATGGGGTACCGGGCCCTTTGATACGGGCTGTCAGGTCCCTGTATGACCGGTGTCAGAGTCTGGTCCGCATTGCCGGCAGTAAGTCGGGCTCGTTTCCGGTGAGAGTTGGACTCCGCCAGGGCTGCCCTTTGTCACCGATTCTGTTCATCACTTTCATGGACAGAATTTCTAGGCGCAGCCAAGGTGTTGAGGGGATCCGATTTGGTGGCCTTAGGATCTCATCTCTGCTTTTTGCAGACGATGTGGTCCTTTTGGCTTCATCAGATCGTGATCTGCAGCTCTCGCTGGAGCGGTTCGCAGCCGAGTGTGACGCGGCCGGGATGAGGATCAGTGCCTCCAAATCCGAGGCCATGGTCTTGAGCCGGAAAAGGGTAGAGTGCCTTCTCCGGGTCAGGGGGGGTGTCCTGCCCCAAGTGGAGGAGTTTAAGTATCTCGGGATCTTGTTCACGAATGGGGGAAGAAGGGAGCGGGAGATCGACAGGCGGATTGGCGCAGCGTCTGCTGTCAAGCGGGCGCTGTACCGGTCCGTCGTGGTGAAGAGAGAGCTGAGCCAAAAAGCGAAGCTCTCGATTTACCGGTCGATCTACGTTCCCACCCTCATCTATGGTCATGAGCTTTGGGTCATGACCGAAAGAACGAGATCGCGGATACAAGCGGCCGAAATGGGTTTTCTCCGTAGGGTGGCTGGGCTCTCCCTTAGAGATAGGGTGAGAAGCTCAGTCATCCGGGAGGGACTCAGAGTAGAGCCGCTGCTCCTTCACATCGAGAGGAGCCAGTTGAGGTGGCTCGGGCATCTGGTCAGGATGCCTCCTAGACGCCTCCCTGGTGAGGTGTTCCGGGCACGTCCCACCGGGAGGAGGCCCCGGGGAAGACCCAGGACACGCTGGAGGGACTATGTCTCTCGGCTGGCCTGGGAACGCCTCGGGATTCCCCCGGAGGAGCTAGAAGAAGTGGCTGGGGAGAGGGAAGTCTGGGCCTCCCTTCTGAAGCTGCTACCCCCGCGACCCGACCTCGGATAAGCGGAAGAAGATGGATGGATGGATGGATGGATGGACCTCATATTGTTAAATAACTGATTTTATGTATTCAAGTTTTAAATATTACATTTGAGTTTGCATGGATGTAAAATTACTGCTCAGTTTAAAAATTACAGTATCTTTAAACTGAGCAGTTTAAAAATATGCTCAGTATTTTTAAACTGCTCAGCTAAACTTCGCTCTTTAGCTCGTTAGCTTGTCGATGTTTCAGTTTTATTCGCTGGGAAAATTATTCTTTGTCTGCTTTGAAGATAAGCAGACAAATAATAAAAAACAAGTTTTGATATTAACTCTCAACTTCATTCACAAAACTTTTTCGTTATTTATTACGCAACGAACATGCATTTCACATAAGAACAAAACAATGAGGTGACGTTGCCTGTCCTTGAACACAACGCTGATCCCTCTTCACCCTGTCACCAACTCACACACATCCTCATTGTGTTGTGTTCTGTAAATAAACAAAACACAAGCAAAATCAATAAACTATATGCATATTCCAGTATACTGAGTTTTGGTTTTACATTCATTCTATTTAAATGTAGTTTGTTTGTGCTTACCAATGTTTTCTGGCCGGATGTCAGGCACCGTTTTCCCCTGGTCAGTTCGTCGATGTCTGGTTTTAGTTCTATTCTGTGGCAATCCGCAAAACGGCGTGTAGGTTTTCGTCAGTAATGCGCGATCTGTGCTTGGTCTTGTTTAAAGTCATTATTGAAAACATCTGTTCGCACAGATAGGTGCTTCCAAACGTGGACAAAACACGAGCTGCATGGAGTCGAAGCTGTGGCATCAAATCAGGGGGCAGTAGACGGTAAAAGTCCTCGATTGAAACATCACGGAACTTCGCTCTTTAGCTTCTTAGCTTGTCGATGTTTCAGTTTTATTCGCTGGGAAAATTAATAATCAGCTTGAGGTGACTCTGCTGCACTCTAGTGGCGAGAAGCCGTAATGTTGGTTGGTAAGAATCGGAAGGCATTATGGGATATGTAGTTTGTAGTCAATTCGTGCTCAAAACCTATTTTAAGTCAATCAATGGGGCTGTAAAACGGTGGTAGGGGGGAGAGGGCCACATAAAATGACGTAGCCGGCCACATGTGGCCCGCGGGCCTTGAGTTTGACACATGTGCAATAGAGGATCTATCTGCTGCTCATGCAAAACAGTCTATTTTAATCCCATGTGTAATGGTCATTGGGTTAAATCAGTTATATAATGCTGAAAACGCAAGTAGTTGATGTAAAAATATTCAAGGCTTTTATTTTGAAATTTTTGTTAAGCTTCATTTCAAAGGGCCAAACTAATACCATGTGTAACAGTGCTTTGGATGAAAAAGTCAAATAAAGCCAAAAAGAGCAATTACATGATGTAAAAATATTCAAGGCTTTTATTTTGAAATTTTCAGTATGCTTCATTTTAAAGTTCTGAACTAATACCATGTGTAAGAGTGCTTTGGATGAAAAAGTCAAATAAAGCCAAAAAGAGCAATTACGTCATGTAAAAATATTCAAGGCTTTTATTTTGAAATTATTATTATGCTCCATTTTAAAGTTCCGAACTAATCCCATGTGTAACAGTGCTTTGGATGAAAAAGTCATACAAAGCCAAAAACAGCAATTACATGATGTAAAAATATTCAAGGCTTTTATTTTGAAATTATTATTATGCTCCATTTTAAAGTTCCAAACTAATACCATGTGTAACAGTTCCTGAGTTAAATCAGTTATATACAGCCCATAGCAGCAAATAGTTCTAAAGGCCAGTTCAGTCCTGATCTGTTTCAACTGAGGGTTCCACTATAGATAGAACTACAATGATGCGTATCTGTAGTCCAAACCAGCAGCCAATAGCCTCTTGAGATCCGTTGCTATGGCAAATAATGGTCTCAGCAGGGTGTGAGCTCTGAGCTCTGAGCTGTCAAACACACAATTGTGTGTTTGAGCAAACACGTTTTACTGACAAAAAGCATTGGAAACAAATCCTTCCTGGTCGGGAACCGTAATACATATTCGAAAAGCGTTTTAAGCGTATGACAGTTCAATGTGTCTTCTGCGATAGTCCCGAGATTCATATCTGTACCTCACTCAGAACATTTACAGCGATGAGAGAAAGAAATGTTGTGCCCAGATCTGAAATTCTATTCAAATACATGGGAGAGAGCCTCAGACAGCCTCAGAAAATCCTGTCGCATGACTTTGCTCTGAAGCACCGTGACAGAAAACCGTACGGTCTAGATAAATTTCGAAAAGATTTTACCGGAGCAGACAGGCGTATCAATGTCAGGACCGATTGTGATACTAATCGTGCGATATTTGTGGGCGTGATGGCGATTTCAAAAATGATTTGGGTTGAAAAAGTTGTCTTGATCTCTCACTCTAATCAGCGAGAGAAGCACTCTAACTTTAGGAAAAATGAGAAACTTTGGGTCGCTTAGAGGCAAATTGTGGACAAACCGTAACTGTTATCGACGAGCCGTCTTCACTTTCGAAGAGATCACAGACGTATCTACAAAATGAAATTTGAATGGCATTTCTACGTGAATTAGTGACGACACAGAAAATCCTCAAAAATAGGGTATTTCCAGGATTTTTCCCATTGACTTATAATGGGGTTTTTTTCGTAGTTTTTTGCGAATTATGTCGCCACGTTAAGCCCAAATCCCACCAAAAGTAATAGCAACAATGGCGTGAATTTTCTGCACGTTTTGATACCTCATTTGTAGGTGTGCACCCAGCGGTATGAGCCGCATTAACGGTTACGGAAGAAAAATAAAGAACTATAACTAGAAAAAAATTTCGGAAGAAATTTAGCCGGGGCCTGCCAAGGCGCGGCCGTGGGGTTCGGGCCCGGCGTCGTCGCGCCACAAATCGGCGTCGACGCCAAAGAACGCCGCGACGTAAGCAGTGGCAGGCGGAGAACCGCAAGAACGTTAAGCGAGGCGGACGTGCACCGTTCGGTACGATTTAAAATGTTGTCGAGGCTTTTATTTTGGAAGTTTTGTTAAACTTCATTTCAAAGGGCCAAACTAATCCCATGCGTAATAGTCCTTGGGTTAAAATAGTTATATAATGCTCAAAACACAAGTAGCTGATGTAAAAATATTCAAGGCTTTTATTTTGAAATTTTCAGTATGCTTCATTTCAAAGGGCCAAACTAATACCACGTGTAACAGTGCTTTGGATGAAAAAGTCAAATAAAGCCAAAAAGAGCAATTACGTCATGTAAAATTATTCAAGGCTTTTATTTTGAAATTTTCAGAATGCTTCATTTCAAAGGGCCAAACTAATACCACGTGTAACAGTGCTTTGGATGAAAAGTCAAATAAAGCCAAAAAGAGCAATTACCTGATGTAAAAATATTCAAGGCTTTTATTTTGAAATTATTATTATGCTCCATTTTAAAGTTCCAAACTAATCCCATGTGTAACAGTGCTTTGGATGAAAAAGTCATATAAAGCCAAAAACAGCAATTACCTGATGTAAAAATATTCAAGGCTTTTATTTTGAAATTATTATTATTCTCCATTTTAAAGTTCCAAAGTAATCCCATGTGTAACAGTGCTTTGGATGAAAAAGTCATATACGGCCAAAAAAAGCAATTACGTCATGTAAAATATTCAAGGCTTTTATTTTGAAATTTTCAGTATGCTTAATTTTAAAGTTTCAAACTAATCCCATGTGTAACAGTGCTTTGGATGAAAAAGTCATATAAAGCCAAAAACAGCAATTACCTGATGTAAAAATATTCAAGGCTTTTATTTTGAAATTATTATTCTCCATTTTAAAGTTCCAAACTAATCCCATGTGTAACATTGCTTTGGATGAAAAAGTCATATACGGCCAAAAAAAGCAATTACCTGATGTAAAAATATTCAAGGCTTTTATTTTGAAATTATTATTATTCTCCATTTTAAAGTTCCAAAGTAATCCCATGTGTAACAGTGCTTTGGATGAAAACGTCAAATAAAGCCAAAAACAGCAATTACCTGATGTAAAACTATTCAAGGCTTTTATTTTGAAATTATTATTATGCTCCATTTTAAAGTTCAAAACTAATCCCATGTGTAACAGTTACTGAGTTAAATCAGTTATATACAGCCCATAGCAGCAGTAGTTCTAAAGGCCAGTTCTCAGTCCTGATCTGTTTCAACTGAGGATAGATAGAACTACAGCGATGCGTATTCGTAGTCCAAATCAGCAGCCAATAGCCTCTTGAGTTCCGTTGCTATGGCAAATAATGGTCTCAGCAGGTGTGAGCTCTGAGCTGTGAGCTCTCAAACACACAAGTGTGTTTGAGCAAACACATTTTACTGAAAAAAAAGCATTGGAAACAAATCCTTCTTGTTCGGGAACCGTAATACATATTCGAAAAGCGTTTCGAGCGTATGACAGTTCAATGTGTCTTCTGCGATAGTCCCGAGATTCATATCTGTACCTCACTCAGAGCATTTACAGTGATGAGAGAAAGAAATGTTGTGCCCAGATCTGAACCGAGATCGGCTGTCACTGTAATTTCAGCAAAAATGAGAAAGTTTGGGTCGCTTAGAGGCAAATTGTGGACAAACCGTAACTGGTATCGACGAGCCGTCTTCACTTTCGAAGAGATCACAGACGTATCTACAAAATGAAATTTGAATGGCATTTCTAGGTGAATTTGTGACGACACAGCAAATCCTCAAAAATAGGGTATTTCTAGGATTTTTCCCATTGAGTTATAATGGGGTTTTTTTCGTAGTTTTTTGCGAATTATGTCGCCACGTTAAGCCCAAATCCCACCAGAAGTAATAGCTCCAATGGCGTGAATTTTCTGCACGTTTTGATACCTCATTTGTAGGTGTGCACCCAGCGGTATGAGCCGCATTAACGGTTACGGAAGAAAAATAAAGTTCTATAATAATAATAATAATATTAAAGAGACGCTTCTCTCCGACAATAGTAATAGGTTCCTGCCATTGCTTTGCATGGCAGGCCCCAACTAGAAAATTTCGGAAGAAATTTAGCTGGGGCCTGCCAAGGCGCGCCCGTGGCTCTGGGCCCGGCGTCGTCACGCTACAAATCGGCATCGATGCTAAAGAACGCCGCAACGTAATCAGTGGCACGCGGAGAATCGCAAGAACGTTAAGCGAGGCGGACGTGCACCATTCAGTATTATAAAGTAAGTATATCAGCTAAAATCAGCAGAAACGCTAATGTTAGCGTCATTGCTTTCATCAGTATGTGGGAAATCACTAGGATATTTTCTATAATTGATTTACTCCATTCAGTATACTAAACATTGCTAAAAAGTAAAATAAATAGCTAATAGCTTATTGAAGCTAAAATGCTAACGCTAATGAACCTTGCATTGAACTGTTTAGTAACAGTTCAATGCTCATAAACTGCAGGAAGGCAGTTCATTAGCATTTACCTAATGATTGTCACAAATATAAATTTTCAATAACGCACACACACACAACATATTACAGTTTAAAAATATATATTGACCTTATGTTAAAGATTTCTACAAACGTTTTACAGGTAAAGTTTACAATGAACCAAAATTACAACATTTAAAGAATACCATAAATTTAAGAATCTAATGTCTCTGCAATAAAAAGAAATTGCTATCTTTTTTATTTTTAAACAACACCTCATATTGTTAAATAACTGATTTTATGTATTCAAGTTTTAAATATTACATTTGAGTTTGCATGGATGTAAAATTACTGCTCAGTTTAAAAATTACAGTATCTTTAAACTGAGCAGTTTAAAAATATGCTCAGTATTTTTAAACTGCTCAGCTAAACTTCGCTCTTTAGCTCGTTAGCTTGTCGATGTTTCAGTTTTATTCGCTGGGAAAATTATTCTTTGTCTGCTTTGAAGATAAGCAGACAAATAATAAAAAACAAGTTTTGATATAAACTCTCAACTTCATTCACAAAACTTTTTCGTTATTTATTACACAACGAACATGCATTTCACATAAGAACAAAACAATGAGGTGATGTTGCCTGTCCTTGAACACAACGCTGATCCCTCTTCACCCTGTCACCAACTCACACACATCCTCATTGTGTTGTGTTCTGTAAATAAACAAAACACAAGCAAAATCAATAAACTATATGCATATTCCAGTATACTGAGTTTTGGTTTTACATTCATTCTATTTAAATGTAGTTTATTTGTGCTTACCAATGTTTTCTGGCCGGATGTCTGGCACCGTTTTCCCCTGGTCAGTTCGTCGATGTCTGGTTTTAGTTCTGGTGCTGTGGCAATCCGCAAAACGGCGTGTAGGTTTTCGTCAGTAATGCGCGATCTGTGCTTGGTCTTGTTTAAAGTCATTATTGAAAACATCTGTTCGCACAGATAGGTGCTTCCAAACGTGGACAAAACACGAGCTGCATGGAGTCGAAGCTGTGGCATCAAATCAGGGGGCAGTAGACGGTAAAAGTCCTCGATTGAAACATCACGGGACTTCGCTCTTTAGCTTGTTAGCTTGTCGATGTTTCAGTTTTATTCGCTGGGAAAATTAATAATCAGCTTGAGGTGACTCTGCTGCACTCTAGTGGCGAGAAGCCGTAATGTTGGTTGGTAAGAATCGGAAGGCATTATGGGATATGTAGTTTGTAGTCAATTCGTGCTCAAAACCTATTTTAAGTCAATCAATGGGGCTGTAAAACGGTGGTAGGGGGGAGAGGGCCACATAAAATGACGTAGCCGGCCACATGTGGCCCGCGGGCCTTGAGTTTGACACATGTGCAATAGAGGATCTATCTGCTGCTCATGCAAAACAGTCTATTTTAATCCCATGTGTAATGGTCATTGGGTTAAATCAGTTATATAATGCTGAAAACGCAAGTAGTTGATGTAAAAATATTCAAGGCTTTTATTTTGAAATTTTTGTTAAGCTTCATTTCAAAGGGCCAAACTAATACCATGTGTAACAGTGCTTTGGATGAAAAAGTCAAATAAAGCCAAAAAGAGCAATTACATGATGTAAAAATATTCAAGGCTTTTATTTTGAAATTTTCAGTATGCTTCATTTTAAAGTTCTGAACTAATACCATGTGTAAGAGTGCTTTGGATGAAAAAGTCAAATAAAGCCAAAAAGAGCAATTACGTCATGTAAAAATTTTCAAGGCTTTTATTTTGAAATTATTATTATGCTCCATTTTAAAGTTCCGAACTAATCCCATGTGTAACAGTGCTTTGGATGAAAAAGTCATACAAAGCCAAAAACAGCAATTACATGATGTAAAAATATTCAAGGCTTTTATTTTGAAATTATTATTATGCTCCATTTTAAAGTTCCAAACTAATACCATGTGTAACAGTTCCTGAGTTAAATCAGTTATATACAGCCCATAGCAGCAAATAGTTCTAAAGGCCAGTTCAGTCCTGATCTGTTTCAACTGAGGGTTCCACTATATATAGAACTACAATGATGCGTATCTGTAGTCCAAACCAGCAGCCAATAGCCTCTTGAGATCCGTTGCTATGGCAAATAATGGTCTCAGCAGGGTGTGAGCTCTGAGCTCTGAGCTGTCAAACACACAATTGTGTGTTTGAGCAAACACGTTTTACTGACAAAAAGCATTGGAAACAAATCCTTCCTGGTCGGGAACCGTAATACATATTCGAAAAGCGTTTTAAGCGTATGACAGTTCAATGTGTCTTCTGCGATAGTCCCGAGATTCATATCTGTACCTCACTCAGAACATTTACAGCGATGAGAGAAAGAAATGTTGTGCCCAGATCTGAAATTCTATTCAAATACATGGGAGAGAGCCTCAGACAGCCTCAGAAAATCCTGTCGCATGACTTTGCTCTGAAGCACCGTGACAGAAAACCGTACGATCTAGATAAATTTCGAAAAGATTTTACCGGAGCAGACAGGCGTATCAATGTCAGGACCGATTTTGATACTAATCGTGCGATATTTGTGGGCGTGATGGCGATTTCAAAATGATTTGGGTTGAAAAAGTTGTCTTGATCTCTCACTCTAATCAGCGAGAAAAGCACTCTAACTTTAGAAAAAATGAGAAACTTTGGGTCGCTTAGAGGCAAATTGTGGACAAACCGTAACTGTTATCGACGAGCCGTCTTCACTTTCGAAGAGATCACAGACGTATCTACAAAATGAAATTTGAATGGCATTTCTACGTGAATTAGTGACGACACAGAAAATCCTCAAAAATAGGGTATTTCCAGGATTTTTCCCATTGACTTATAATGGGGTTTTTTTCGTAGTTTTTTGCGAATTATGTTGCCACGTTAAGCCCAAATCCCACCAAAAGTAATAGCAACAATGGCGTGAATTTTCTGCACGTTTTGATACCTCATTTGTAGGTGTGCACCCAGCGGTATGAGCCGCATTAACGGTTACGGAAGAAAAATAAAGAACTATAATAATAAAGAGACGCTTGTTGGGTGTAGAGTAATAGGTTCCTGCCATTGCTTTGCATGGCAGGCCCCAACTAGAAAATTTCGGAAGAAATTTAGCCGGGGCCTGCCAAGGCGCGCCCGTCGGGCATGGGCCCGGCGTCGTCACGCCACAAATCGGCGTCGACGCTAAAGAACGCCGCAACGTAATCAGTGGCACGCGGAGAACCGCAAGAACGTTAAGCGAGGCGGACGTGCACCATTCAGTATTATAAAGTAAGTATATCAGCTAAAATCAGCAGAAACGCTAATGTTAGCAAAATCAATAAACTATATGCATATTCCAGTATACTGAGTTTTGGTTTTACATTTATTCTATTTAAATGTAGTTTGTTTGTGCTTACCAATGTTTTCTGGCCGGATGTCAGGCACCGTTTTCCCCTGGTCAGTTCGTCGATGTCTGGTTTTAGTTCTATTCTGTGGCAATCCGCAAAACGGCGTGTAGGTTTTCGTCAGTAATGCGCGATCTGTGCTTGGTCTTGTTTAAAGTCATTATTGAAAACATCTGTTCGCACAGATAGGTGCTTCCAAACGTGGACAAAACACGAGCTGCATGGAGTCGAAGCTGTGGCATCAAATCAGGGGGCAGTAGACGGTAAAAGTCCTCGATTGAAACATCACGGGACTTCGCTCTTTAGCTTGTTAGCTTGTCGATGTTTCAGTTTTATTCGCTGGGAAAATTAATAATCAGCTTGAGGTGACTCTGCTGCACTCTAGTGGCGAGAAGCCGTAATGTTGGTTGGTAAGAATCGGAAGGCATTATGGGATATGTAGTTTGTAGTCAATTCGTCCTCAAAACCTATTTTAAGTCAATCAATGGGGCTGTAAAACGGTGGTAGGGGGGAGAGGGCCACATAAAATGACGTAGCGGGCAACATGTGGCCCGCGGGCCTTGAGTTTGACACATGTGCAATAGAGGATCTATCTGCTGCTCATGCAAAACAGTCTATTTTAATCCCATGTGTAATAGTCATTGGGTTAAATCAGTTATATAATGCTGAAAACGCAAGTAGTTGATGTAAAAATATTCAAGGCTTTTATTTTGAAATTTTTGTTAAGCTTCATTTCAAAGGGCCAAACTAATACCATGTGTAACAGTGCTTTGGATGAAAAAGTCAAATAAAGCCAAAAACAGCAATTACCTGATGTAATAATATTCAAGGCTTTTATTTTGAAATTTTCATCAAGCTTAATTTTAAATTGCCACACTAATCCCATGTGTAACAATTGCTGGGTTAAATCAGTTATATAAAGCCAAAAAGAGCAATTACGTCATGTAAAAATATTCAAGGCTTTTATTTTGAAATTTTCAGTATGCTTCATTTCAAAGGGCCAAACTAATACCATGTGTAACAGTGCTTTGGATGAAAAAGTCAAATAAAGCCAAAAAGAGCAATTACATGATGTAAAAATATTCAAGGCTTTTATTTTGAAATTTTCAGTATGCTTCATTTCAGAGGGCCAAACTAATCCCATGTGTAACAGTGCTTTGGATGAAAAAGTCATACAAAGCCAAAAACAGCAATTACATGATTTAAAAATATTCAAGGCTTTTATTTTGAAATTTTCATTACGCTTCATTTTAAAGTTCTGAACTAATACCATGTGTAACAGTGCTTTGGATGAAAAAGTCACATAAAGCCAAAAACAGCAATTGCCTGATGTAAAAATATTCAAGGCTTTTATTTTGAAATTATTATTATGCTCCATTTTAAAGTTCCGAACTAATCCCATGTGTAACAGTGCTGTGGATGAAAAAGTCATATACGGCCAAAAAGAGCAATTACGTCATGTAAAATATTCAAGGCTTTTATTTTGAAATTTTCAGTATGCTTAATTTTAAAGTTCCAAACTAATCCCATGTGTAACATTGCTTTGGATGAAAAAGTCATATACGGCCAAAAAGAGCAATTACGTCATGTAAAATATTCAAGGCTTTTATTTTGAAATTTTCAGTATGCTTAATTTTAAAGTTCCAAACTAATCCCATGTGTAACAGTTACTGAGTTAAATCAGTTATATACAGCCCATAGCAGCAGGTAGTTCTAAAGGCCAGTTCTCAGTCCTGATCTGTTTCAACTGAGGATAGATAGAACTACAGCGATGCGTATTTGTAGTACAAATCAGCAGCCAATAGCCTCTTGAGATCCGTTGCTATGGTAAATAATGGTCTCAGCAGGGTGTGAGCTCTGAGCTCTGAGCTGTCAAACACACAATTGTGTGTTTGAGCAAACACGTTTTACTGAAAAGAAGCATTGGAAACAAATCCTTCCTGTTCAGGAACCGTAATACATATTCAAAAAGCGTTTGTAGCGTATGACAGTTCAATGTGTCTTCTGCGATAGTCCCGAGATTCATATCTGTACCTCACTCAGAGCATTTACAGCGATGAGAGAAAGAAATGTTGTGCCCAGATCTGAACCGAGATGGGCTGTCACTCTAATTTGAAGAAAAATGAGAAACTTTGGGTCGCTTAGAGGCAAATTGTGGACAAACCGTAACTGGTATCGACGAGCCGTCTTCACTTTCGAAGAGATCACAGACGTATCTACAAAATGAAATTTGAATGGCATTTCTAGGTGAATTTGTGACGACACAGAAAATCCTCAAAAATAGGGTATTTCTAGGATTTTTCCCATTGACTTATAATGGGGTTTTTTTCGTAGTGTTTTGCGAATTATGTCGCCACGTTAAGCCCAAATCCCACCACAAGTAATAGCTCCAATGGCGTGAATTTTCTGCACGTTTTGATACCTCATTTGTAGGTGTGCACCAAGCGGTATGAGCCGCATTAACGGTTACGGAAGAATAAAGAATATTAAAGAGACGCTTCTCTCCGACAATAGTAATAGGTTCCTGCCATTGCTTTGCATGGCAGGCCCCAACTAGAAAATTTCGGAAGAAATTTAGCCGGGGCCTGCCAAGGCGCGCCCGTCGGGCATGGGCCCGGCGTCGTCACGCCACAAATCGGCGTCGACGCTAAAGAACGCCGCAACGTAATCAGTGGCACGCGGAGAACCGCAAGAACGTTAAGCGAGGCGGACGTGCACCATTCAGTATTATAAAGTAAGTATATCAGCTAAAATCAGCAGAAACGCTAATGTTAGCAAAATCAATAAACTATATGCATATTCCAGTATACTGAGTTTTGGTTTTACATTCATTCTATTTAAATGTAGTTTGTTTGTGCTTACCAATGTTTTCTGGCCGGATGTCAGGCACCGTTTTCCCCTGGTCAGTTCGTCGATGTCTGGTTTTAGTTCTATTCTGTGGCAATCCGCAAAACGGCGTGTAGGTTTTCGTCAGTAATGCGCGATCTGTGCTTGGTCTTGTTTAAAGTCATTATTGAAAACATCTGTTCGCACAGATAGGTGCTTCCAAACGTGGACAAAACACGAGCTGCATGGAGTCGAAGCTGTGGCATCAAATCAGGGGGCAGTAGACGGTAAAAGTCCTCGATTGAAACATCACGGGACTTCGCTCTTTAGCTTGTTAGCTTGTCGATGTTTCAGTTTTATTCGCTGGGAAAATTAATAATCAGCTTGAGGTGACTCTGCTGCACTCTAGTGGCGAGAAGCCGTAATGTTGGTTGGTAAGAATCGGAAGGCATTATGGGATATGTAGTTTGTAGTCAATTCGTCCTCAAAACCTATTTTAAGTCAATCAATGGGGCTGTAAAACGGTGGTAGGGGGGAGAGGGCCACATAAAATGACGTAGCGGGCAACATGTGGCCCGCGGGCCTTGAGTTTGACACATGTGCAATAGAGGATCTATCTGCTGCTCATGCAAAACAGTCTATTTTAATCCCATGTGTAATAGTCATTGGGTTAAATCAGTTATATAATGCTGAAAACGCAAGTAGTTGATGTAAAAATATTCAAGGCTTTTATTTTGAAATTTTTGTTAAGCTTCATTTCAAAGGGCCAAACTAATACCATGTGTAACAGTGCTTTGGATGAAAAAGTCAAATAAAGCCAAAAACAGCAATTACCTGATGTAATAATATTCAAGGCTTTTATTTTGAAATTTTCATCAAGCTTAATTTTAAATTGCCACACTAATCCCATGTGTAACAATTGCTGGGTTAAATCAGTTATATAAAGCCAAAAAGAGCAATTACGTCATGTAAAAATATTCAAGGCTTTTATTTTGAAATTTTCAGTATGCTTCATTTCAAAGGGCCAAACTAATACCATGTGTAACAGTGCTTTGGATGAAAAAGTCAAATAAAGCCAAAAAGAGCAATTACATGATGTAAAAATATTCAAGGCTTTTATTTTGAAATTTTCAGTATGCTTCATTTCAGAGGGCCAAACTAATCCCATGTGTAACAGTGCTTTGGATGAAAAAGTCATACAAAGCCAAAAACAGCAATTACATGATTTAAAAATATTCAAGGCTTTTATTTTGAAATTTTCATTACGCTTCATTTTAAAGTTCTGAACTAATACCATGTGTAACAGTGCTTTGGATGAAAAAGTCACATAAAGCCAAAAACAGCAATTGCCTGATGTAAAAATATTCAAGGCTTTTATTTTGAAATTATTATTATGCTCCATTTTAAAGTTCCGAACTAATCCCATGTGTAACAGTGCTGTGGATGAAAAAGTCATATACGGCCAAAAAGAGCAATTACGTCATGTAAAATATTCAAGGCTTTTATTTTGAAATTTTCAGTATGCTTAATTTTAAAGTTCCAAACTAATCCCATGTGTAACATTGCTTTGGATGAAAAAGTCATATACGGCCAAAAAGAGCAATTACGTCATGTAAAATATTCAAGGCTTTTATTTTGAAATTTTCAGTATGCTTAATTTTAAAGTTCCAAACTAATCCCATGTGTAACAGTTACTGAGTTAAATCAGTTATATACAGCCCATAGCAGCAGGTAGTTCTAAAGGCCAGTTCTCAGTCCTGATCTGTTTCAACTGAGGATAGATAGAACTACAGCGATGCGTATTTGTAGTACAAACCAGCAGCCAATAGCCTCTTGAGATCCGTTGCTATGGCAAATAATGGTCTCAGCAGGGTGTGAGCTCTGAGCTCTGAGCTGTCAAACACACAATTGTGTGTTTGAGCAAACACGTTTTACTGAAAAGAAGCATTGGAAACAAATCCTTCCTGTTCAGGAACCGTAATACATATTCAAAAAGCGTTTGTAGCGTATGACAGTTCAATGTGTCTTCTGCGATAGTCCCGAGATTCATATCTGTACCTCACTCAGAGCATTTACAGCGATGAGAGAAAGAAATGTTGTGCCCAGATCTGAACCGAGATGGGCTGTCACTCTAATTTGAAGAAAAATGAGAAACTTTGGGTCGCTTAGAGGCAAATTGTGGACAAACCGTAACTGGTATCGACGAGCCGTCTTCACTTTCGAAGAGATCACAGACGTATCTACAAAATGAAATTTGAATGGCATTTCTAGGTGAATTTGTGACGACACAGAAAATCCTCAAAAATAGGGTATTTCTAGGATTTTTCCCATTGACTTATAATGGGGTTTTTTTCGTAGTGTTTTGCGAATTATGTCGCCACGTTAAGCCCAAATCCCACCACAAGTAATAGCTCCAATGGCGTGAATTTTCTGCACGTTTTGATACCTCATTTGTAGGTGTGCACCAAGCGGTATGAGCCGCATTAACGGTTACGGAAGAATAAAGAATATTAAAGAGACGCTTCTCTCCGACAATAGTAATAGGTTCCTGCCATTGCTTTGCATGGCAGGCCCCAAAGAGACGCTTCTCTCCGACAATAGTAATAGGTTCCTGCCATTGCTTTGCATGGCAGGCCCCAATAATACTTAAAGAGACGCTTCTCTCCGACAATAGTAATAGGTTCCTGCCATTGCTTTGCATGGCAGGCCCCAATGAGAGGGATAAGCAAGAAAAGAAGCCGGAAAAACTATAAAAAGCAAAACAGAACCGAAGGAATCTCCGAACACGAAAAAGCCTAGGGTGACCATATTGGACTTTGGGGAAACCAGAACACCTTACGGGGGGGGGGGGGTGCACGCACTGACGCGGCTCAGGGATTACGTGACACGCAGCGCCGTGCGCAGTGCCCTACAATGAACTGTAAGTTATGTAATGTGTTTTGAGGCAGTTGACCAAAATCCCGGACGATTTTTAAATTCCCCCCGGACATCTTTTTAGGTCTGAAAAGTAGGACATGTCCGGGAAAAAGAGGACGTCTGGTCACCCTAAAAAAGCCCCAGCAGAGGAAATGGAAGAACACGATAGCACCGAGACTATAGCTGCAAAATGGGCTCGCAGCTATCAGAGGTGATATTAAAGCCCTAAAACAAGAGCTGTGCCGGGAGCTGGTCGCATTCAAGGACGAGCTGAAGAAAGAAATGAAGGAAGAAATAATGAATCTTCGACAAGAAATAGACCGTAGGCTGTCCGAGAATGACCGGGAGCTACAGGCACAGCGAGCGGACATCAGCGAGGCACAGACACGCATAGCGGAGGTGGAGGAGTGGAAGATGGATGCTAACGAGGTGCTAACAAAGATGGTGGAACAGGGGCAGGAAAAACTAACCGATCTGGAAGGGAGATCAAGGAGGAACAATATCCGAATCTTCGGCTTACCAGAAGACGTAGAAGGGAGATCCACAGCTCCATTTCTGGAACAACTTTTTAAGAAGGAACTCGAACTCCCGGAGGGGATAGATCTCCAGATTCAACGAGCCCACCGAGCCCTCACCCCAAACCGAACCCAAATGCAGCACCGAGGTCAGTCGTGGTTAACTTTCTACAATTGAGACCAAAGAAACGATCTTGAAGAAAGCCCGGCAGAAAAAGATCCAGGTAACGGGTAAACAAATCTACTTTGACCACGACTACCCGACCGAGATTGTCCAGAAAAGAAAGGCATATTAAAAAAATATTGAAGGAGAAAGGAATATGTTTCCAGACACCACTCGCTAAAATTCAGATTCATTGGGAGAACGGAACGAAGACAGACAGGACCTGAAGGAAAGAGGCTAAACTGGGGCTAAACTGGGGCTAAACTGGGGCTAAACTGGGGCTAAACTGAGGCTAAACTGAGGCTAAACTGGGGCTAAACTGAGGCTAAACTGGGGCTAAACTGAGGCTAAACTGAGGCTAAACTGGGGCTAAACTGAGGCTAAACTGGGGCTACACGGTGGCTGAGCCTAGAGGAGCCACGGGATGGCAGCGAGTGAGAGAAAAATTACAAAGCTTCCAGTGGAAATCTTAGAATGTTTTGCTTTCAGAAGAAGTTGACTCTGCGAGAAAAGAGGATAAAATTAAAACCAACTGGGAGAGGGTTAGATATTTAAGTTGGACATGTCTAGATGGAGTGGTACCCCACAGGATGGGAGTAGGACTAGATCTAGGGACTAGGACTAGATCTAGGAACTAGGACTAGATCTAGGAACTAGGACTAGATCTAGGGAGGGGCCCTCAGTAGAGGTGAGGATCTCCTCTCCACCCACCAACTAGGATTCGGGGAAGAAGGATACCCCATGTTTGAAAGTCCGTCGGATTTTTGGTTTATGTTTAGTTAACAAAAGTTCATGCTGGTTCTGTTATGAGTTCTTTGGGAGCATATTTAAAGGGAATAGTAAATCATAGTTATGACTGATATCAAGATAATGTCGCTGAATGTGAATGGTTTGAATGCATTGAGTAAAAAAGAAAGGGTGATGACAAAACTGAAAACTGAAAAGGCACAAATTATATTCTTACAAGAGACTCCTTTATCCAAAACAGAGCATGAAAAATTAAAAAAGTATGGCTACAGGAATTTATACCACAGTTCATATAAAGAGGGGCGTAGAGGAGGTGTTGCAATATTAATTTCGAACACAATACAATTTGATTACAAAAAGGAATTAAATGATAAAGAAGGAAGATACATAATATTGAAAGGTAGAATGGAAAATGAATTAATAACCTTGGTAAATGTATACGCACCCCGGAGAGAAACAAAAACTTTTTCAAGAACCTGTTTGATTTAATAGCGATAGAAACAGAAGGGATTCTAATTTATGGAGGCGATTTAAATGTAGTTCTGAATCATAATATGGACACAACGAGTCACAAAAAAACTAAAATGCATTTAGCAAAATGTATAAATGTCTCATTAGAAGAGATGGGAATGACAGATGTATGGAGAAGCCTACATCCATTAGGAAAAGATTTTACGCATTATTCAGCTGATCATGGAGAACATTCAAGAATAGATTATTTTTTAACCAAGGTAGATAAACACAGAGTGAAGGAATGCAGGATAGGGGCGGCAGATGTTTCTGACCATAATCCAATTTATTTAAAGATATGTCTAAGTAACAGGAAAAGAAATACGATATGGAGACTGAATATGGGAATATTGAATAGTGAACAACGGAGAGAAAAAATAAAAACAGAAATAAAACAATATATTGAAGAAAATAATAACGGAACTGTAGACCCAACAATATTATGGGATGCCGTGAAGGCAGTAAACGGGAAAGTTAATAGCTGAAACTGCGCATGATAAAAGAATTAAACTACAGACATACAGGGCAAATACGGAGAGACTTAGGGAATTAGAGCAGGAATATCAGGAAACAAAAGACTCAAAGGTTTACCAAGAAACCAAGGCAGTTAAAACCAAAATAAATGACATATTACTAGGAGAGATGGAAAAAAGGAAGCAGAATTACTATGAAGCAGGTTCAAGGGCAGCTAAACTGTTAGCTAAACGAATACGCAAACAACAAACACTTAATGCAATATATAAAATTAGAAACCCCCACACAGGTGAACTAACAGATAATGCAGAGGAAATAAAGGGCATTTTTTGAGAATATTATGAGAAACTGTATACACAACCTGAATTTGCACATGTGGAGGAAATGAGAACCTTTTTAAATGCATTAGATTTACCAACAATTGGCAAACTACAAAATGAGACACTGACAGCAGCAATCACAACAGAGGAAGTGAAACAGGCAATAAATACTTTAAAAAATAATAAATCGAAAGGCAGTGATGGATACCCGGCAGAGTGGTATAAGATGTTTAGAGAAGAGTTGACGCCAGAACTTCCAGCTTCTTTCAATTGGACCCTCAATAACAATAAAATACCTCCATCATGGAGTGAAGCTACAGTATCATCTCAGTCATCCCAAAACAAGGAAAAGATCAGGAACACTGTGGCAATTATAGACCAATTTCACTGTTAAACGTAGATTATAAGATTTACACAACCATTATTTCTAATAGATTAAATACCTTTGTAGCAGAATTGATAGAGGAAGATCAAACAGGATTTATGATTACGTCAAACACATGATAATATTAGAAAAGTTCTACATATAGTAGATCAAGCGCAGCTGAAGAAACAAAGTACCTTACTAGTAAGTGTTGACGCAGAAAAAGCATTTGATTTAGTAAATTGGGAATTTCTATATAAAACATTAGAATGATTTGGATTCAGTAATAAATCAATACAGTGTATAAAGACATATCATCACCCCACAGCGAGAATTAAAATAAATGGAAGCCTGACTGACAAATTCAACATACAAAGATCAGCCAGACAGGGGCGCTGTCCATCACCTGCACTGTTCGCCCTCTTTATGGAGCCTCTGGCGCAGGCAGGACCACAAGACGATAAAATGAAGGGAGTTATAGTAAATGGAGAGGAACACAAAATAGGGCTTTTTGCAGACAATGTAATAACTTTCCTTGAACAGCCAAATGAATCGCTACCAGCGCTGATGAATCTCTTTGGAAAGTATGGTTGTCTTTCAGGATATAAAATTAATGTAACCAAAACACAAATTCTAATACTCAATTACATTCCATCAAAAGAAATTCAGGAATCATTTCCCATCAAATGGAATATGAAGGAAATTAAATACCTAGGGGTTAACATTACCAAAGGGTTATCAACACTGTATAAAGCAAATTACGATAAAATAAGCCAAGAGATACAAAAAGATATAGATAGATGGACTACTCTGCCCTTGGATCTGAACTCAAGAATTGAAACTATTAAAATAAATGTGCAAGCAAAACTTCTATATTTGTTCCAATCATTACCAATAGAGGTTCCTCTGGGACAAGATAATATCAAGATTCATTTGGGGTGGCAGAAAACCTAGAGTGAAATATGAAACTCTTCAGCTACCAAAAGACAAGGGGGGTATGGGTCTCCCAAAACTAAAGGAGAACTTCTGTGCAGCTCAGCTCAGACATGTCATATGCTGGTGCACACCACACTACATAGATATGGAGAAAGATATGGAGAAAGAGTTTGGAGGATACCCAGTTCAAAGTGTTACTGGGGATGAAGATAGATATGGGAAGATCAAGAAATACATGGATCCAATTCCAGTGTTTACACTGGAATTATGGTTCAAAACATTAAAAAACACAGGATAAAGAAAGAAATGAAAATGCTCAGGTGGGTAGCATATGATAGCGATTTCAAACCAGCAATGTATGATAAAGGGTTCAAACAATGGATAAGCAAAGGGGTCACAGGTTGGTTTACCCTTCAGACAGACGGGGAGCTGGAGAGTTTTCAGAAAATGAAGGAGAAGTATAATTTAGATAAACATGAATTTTACAGGTACCTGCAATTGAGAGAAATCAGGTGGGATCCCTCTGGAAGTGAATGGAGTGATTAAAATTGTGATAAATTCATTCAGTGGAACAAAAATTTCTCTATATAATAATCTCTACTCTATATCAAAAACTGAAGATGAACAAACATTCAACTAAGTACATAAAAGAAAAGTGGGAATCAGAGCTTAACATGACAATTTCAGATGAAGATTGGTTGGATATGTGGAAAACACCAGACATCCACCAATTCATGGATATGGAGGGAGTTCACATGGAAAAATCTAATAGGATTTTACATCACACCTAAAGTCAAGAATAGATATAAAGACACAAACATGAACCGTGGATCAATGAACGCAGATCATTCTCACATATTCTGGAACTGTCCTAAAATTGTTCAATTTTGGAAAAATGTACATGAAACAAGATTCTGGGATATGATATTCCTATGAATAGTGTGGTACTACATCTTTGCAATTTTAACAATATAAAGTAAGGGTAAAAGACAATTATCTAAGATAATGTTAACAGCTAGCCAGAAAGCTATTACTAGGAAATCGGGAGAGGCAGAACAATGGACTGGAATAATAGAAGAAATCTGCATTATGGAAAAACTGACATCGTTTGAGACTTCAGCAAACACAAAAGGAAGAAAAGTGGATGAAATGGACAACGACAAAAATAAAGAACTAGAGAAACTAGACGGGTCAAAGGTCAAATAGAGGAATAGCTCCCAAGCGAAAGTTTTATGTTATGTTATGTTGAATGTGAAGTGTTCATGTACATTGTGTATGTAAACAAAAGTGAAAAATACTAATAAACAGTTAAATGATTAAAAAAATTAAAAAAATTGTAATATGCGTTGTGCCATCAAGATGATTTAAGATTCAAAGAACCGGGAAAAATATGACAATTGTTTAAATTAAATTATGTGCTCAAATTAAATGCATTAAAATAAATAATCCAATGAATTTTGTTGTTGAGAAATAATTTAAAGTGCTAAAGAAAATATAGAAAAATAATCTCCAAATTAATTTGAAAACTGCTTCAACAGCAAGAACCAGAATCTGCCCTCCATATTGTAACAAATAAACAATCATAACCGTTTATCTTTGGACGAACTACCGATCTGTTTTTATTCCTCCCGGACGCATCAGAACCAGTCTGAGTCCAGTCTGAGTCCGGTCTGGGTCCGGTCTGGGTCCGGTCTGAGTCCGGTCTGAGTCCGGTCTGGTCCGGTCTGGGTCCGGTCTGAGTGTTTTGGGTTTTGTTGAAGCCATAGAGGAGAATCCTGATCCACTGGGTTCACTGGTTGTTAATGGGAAGAGGAGCTTCAGCCCTGAGCGCTGGAGATGGAAATATTTTCACACTAAATATTTTCACACTAAATGTGTCTCCAGTGCCGCCTGGTTTCTTCTTCTGCTCATTAGAGCTCATTAACTACTGACGGCACATCACTGCCACCATGTGGTGGAAACTTGTATTGTATCTGAGCGCCTGAATTCCGACGACTGGTTTTTGTGAACTTTACCACACCGTGACCCACTGGTAAAAACATGGGGGTTCTTGCGGACCTCTAGGCAGCGCTGGCGGACCAAATGTGGGCTGCAGCATTATGGTTAAGAATGGCTGCCCTAAGCGTCGGAGGAGAACGGCCCTTATCAAGAAGAGTGCCAGATTAGTGGGGACCGCACAGACTGGATCATCACTGCAGGCAGAACATAGATGGGAAAACTGACGCCACAGGTCTGTTTTCACATTGCTGACCAGTACAAGGTGCCCTGTGTCTGCCAGGAGCTGAATATCCAATCAGCTGCTGCTCAGGCCTCCTGGTGGCCACAGCCGGAGTCAGTCCACCCAGCAGAGAAAGCAAATCTCTCCTGGTCCGATGACACAGACTCTGTAGAAGTGGGAGCCACAGCTGTGCTGGCCAATACAGAGCTACCAGCAACATCCTCCCAAGAGTAGGCGAATCAGAGAAAGGGGCAAAAAGTGCCTGTAAGCCAAATGCACAGCTCCAGCACATTTATGCGTTTGGAGCGACCCTGTCGACACCAGCGACCCAGAACCTCCTGGTGTTACCACACCGCCGCCTTCCCATGGAGCTAGCGTCTGTCGTGAGCACCTCTCTGTAACAAGTATGTCATTCACCCTTTAAACAGACAGGTAAGCCGTCATGGAGGATGAACCTCAAAACACAGAAAGAAAAGTGGCTGAGATGGAATCAGGCAGCTCTTCTCCAAGCAGGCAACTCGTATCGTGAGATGTATTCGCTCAGGAAGCCGGTCAGCGAAGTCTGGAAGAACCTTCACTCTACAGGCCTGCAGAGGAGGGAGGGGTGCCGTCACACAGAGTGAACACCCTGCAGAGGCAAGTCTGGGAATGCAGCAATGTTCTGCTGAATACGTGCATGAAAATATGCATCTGTCAGGTCTGTTGATGTAAACCGCTCTCGCCTCGCAACAGCCTGTAGAACCTCATAAGTGTATGAAAGGGCAGAGCTTCATCTGGTGGCACAAAGAGCGAGGCCACAGATCCAGCCTGCCTTGACCCACTCATGCATAGACACAACCATCAGCAAAGGGAACATTCAGTGCTCTCAGCACCACCTGCTGGCGGTCAGTAGGCATGACAGAACCTCTAAAAACTAAGCGCTCTTATTCTGAAATCCAGCTGCGGTACCTGTTCTTCAGGTGTTGGACGCTGCCGAGACATCGGAACCTGCCGTTCACCATGATGGCCATCCTGGTGCAGAGAGCCTCACACTCCTCCATGCTGCAGCGCGGACACACACACACACACACCCACACACACACACACACACACCCACACAGTCAGTGACGCTGTCCTCCGTCCCTCTGCTGGGACAGACTGAAGACACACTGAGGACGTCTCACCTGTGTGAGGTGAGGACGATGGAGCGGCCCTCCTTGATGACGCTGTGGATGCAGTTCCAAAGGGCCCGTCGGGCCCTGGGGTCCATCCCTGTGGTCGGCTCGTCCTGCAGAACAGGTGGAGGAGGGGGCGGGGCATCCTGATCACACCTGAAGCTCTTCTTCTGCTACTTGGTGTGTGTGTGTGTGTGTGTGTGTGTGTGTGTTGGTCTGCAGCTGCAGCTGAGCATGGTGGCGGTGTGTTTTACCAGGAAGACCACAGGGGGCGCTCCAATCAGAGAAATGGCAGTGGACAGCTTCCTCAGGTTTCCCCCGCTGTAGCTTCCTGCTCTCTTATCGGCGTACTTCAGCAGACTCAGCTTCCTGATGCCCCACTCCGCCACCTGCCAACAAAACAACAGCCAATCAGAGGCCAGCACCACAGCCCCGCCCAGCAGGTGTGTCACCACGTGTGACCGGGACTCACATCGCAGACCTCCCCCTCTGGGACGCCTCTGAGGATGGCGTACAGCTCCAGGTGCTCTCTTCCTGTCAGCAGCTCGTTGATGGCGTCAAACTGAGGGCAGTAGCCCATGTTCCGGTGGACGTCCTCGATCTCCCGCAGGATGCTGCAGACACACAGGAAGCAGGATGAGAATTTCCTGTCCCACAGGGTGATCACTTCCTGTCCCACGGCGCCCTCAGGTGGTGTTAGTGGACCCAGCGGGTCCCTCACCTCTTGCCGGCCAGGAAGGCCTCTCCGCTGGTCACCAGGGTGTCTCCTGTCAGCATCTTGAAGGTTGTGGTTTTCCCAGCTCCATTCACACCGAGCAGACCGAAGCACTGGACCAGAACCAGGCAGAACCCAACAGAACCAGACAGACAGGATGTAAGTCAGCTGCAGGTTCTGGTTCTCCCCCTGCAGCAGGAAGTCAGCCTCACCTCTCCAGGAGGAATCCCGACACACAGCCGGTCCACCGCTGGCTTCTGCTTCCGCTTGAACACCTGGAGGACAAAAACCAGGTCAGGTGTTTAAACCAGTTCAAATGTTGGACCTGTCCAGGTGTTGGACCTCTCCAGACCTTGGTGAGCTGCCGGAGCTCCAGGATGTCCCCCTGTCCCAGGCCCTGGACGATGCGGTGTCTCTCACGCGCCACGTCCTCGTCCTCCTCTCCCAGTGGTCCCAGTTTGGTGAGTTTGCTGACGGGCCTTCACACAGAAACACTTCAGGTAACATCAAACTGACCCAGGTGAGCTTCCAATGAGGATCAGAACCAGACCTCACCTGGGCTTGATGCAGAACCTGTACTGGATGAGGATGGTGATGATGAAGAAGACCACGCCCTCCACCGCCATGGCGAACAGGTTCTTTCCCACCATGTCCCAGTCCAGGGGCGACCGGAACCTGTTCTCACCTGGAACACAACAGCAGTCATCTACCTGGCCCAGGTGGGGAACACCTGGAGCGGAGAGCTGCGTCTCACCGAATCTCTCGAGGGCGTCGGCCATCGCCTGGTTCTTCACCATGTCGATGAGGCCGCGGCCGAGGCAGAAGTGAGGGAAGACCAGCAGGACGTTCTTCAGGATGTCGTTGATGCCGCCGATCTCCTGGAGGAAACAGGAAGTCAGATCTACGCCCACGCTCCACCTGAAGGCCAGGCGAGAGGAAGACTCACGTGGTCGCCAAACAGCTCCATGACGAAGGTGGAGATGCTGCCGTTGATGCCGATGAGGATGTTGACGCTGGTCAGGACCACGTAGGCCGTGCTGGGGATCTTGAAGAAGAAGGAGGCCGGGTACATGAGGGGCGTGATGGACCAGCTGGAGAGCAGACACAGACCGTCGGAACCAGAACCAGGTCCAATACCACAACCAGAACCGGCAGTTCTGGTTTTAAACTAGAGCAAATCTTTCCATCATCTGCTGCATTTGGACTCTTCATCTTCCCATCCTTTATTTCTCTGACTTTCTCTCTGTTCTTGGGCGTCCATTTTACTGAGACGAACTGACCGGACCGCATTTCCCAGCATGCACTGCGCTGGAGACACGACGGATAAGAAACTTTTCCCTCAATGAAACCTGGAGCTGGACAGGTGAGGGCTGGTAAAGACTTGTAAAGCTTTGATGAAAAACTACAAGTTCCTCTGGCAGATTAGTTCATGTTACAGGAAATGAGATTATTTCACTTAATCTGAGTGAAATAATCTGCTAGCAGAACTTTTTCATCAATACGAAGGATTACTGACTTAAAGCAAATGAACTAAGATATTAGCATTAGAAGCTAGACAAAAATACCTGGTAAAGTTTGTGTTTTTGCAGTGCAGACAAGGTAAACATTGATGTACATTCTATGCGGTTCTGTTCTGTGTGGTTCTGTGGTTCTGACCCGTAGAGCAGCAGCAGCAATGCCAGAACCGGCAGGTTGCTGGAGGAGACATAGGCTTTCTGCTGGAAGCAGATGAAGATGAGGATGACGAGTGTTGCCGGGACGCAGTAGTTGCACTGCAGAGAGAGACAGAGATGTCAGCGGGCGTGGCTCTGGGCGGGGGGGTGGGGGTGGGGGGTAGGGGGGTGGGGGGCTTAGCGACCTCACCATGTCCCAGGTGAAGTTGGCCAGCCAGTAGAGCAGCGGATGCACGCCGCTGATGAACTGCATATGTTTGGCTTTGCTGACTCGCTCCTGGATGAGGAAGACTACGAAGCTGGCCGGGACGAAGGACATGGCGAAGATCACGCAGATGGACACCAGGACATCCACCGAGGTCGTTACCCTGGAAACCAGCACCAAAAAACAACAACAGGTGGGGTTCACTCAGGTGTGCTTTTCCTCCAGGTGTGTGTCCAGGTGTGTGTACTCACAGCGCCACCTGGGACAGCTGCTCCTTGGTCAGGTTGAGCGGGTGGTTGAAGGAAGTGATGCCGTAGCGACCGGGCTCCGCACCTGGCGGCAGGTTGGCTCTCAGGACGCCGTTGCTCAATACGTTGATGAAGGCAGTCACACTGTGCCAACCTTTGTTGTTGAACCAGATCTGAGGACAGTCAGGAGGACACACCTGTAGGTCCACCTGTAGGTCCACCTGTCGGTGTAGCTGCTCAGTCAGCTCAGGTCTCACTCTGCCAGGTGTTTGTCTCACCTCAGCCTCCTCAGAGTGTTGATTAGCGTTTATCTGCTGCTGGTTCCAAACCTTCTGGGTTTGGAACCAGCAGCAGAACTGACCTGAGCTCAGTTTCACCTGAACCAATCGGACTGCAGCTCCACCTCTGAGCCTCGCTGAACCGCCTCACCTCTGCGCTCCAACCTTTCTCTGCAGTTCTCAACAGAACCAGCATGGCTGCAGAGAACGGTTTGGACCCACTCCATAACCGATTATTACTGTAATGAATGAACCTGAATGAGCCACCATGCTACTGCTGCTAGCAACGTAGCTTTGGTGAAACCGTCCAAACATGGTCATCAGGAAGGCTGACAAAACACAAAAACCTTTTTTCTGTTTTTCTGAACCCGTCAGGATTCTTCAGACGGTTCGTTTTCACTCAGGCTAAAACTCTTCCTGGGGGAAGATCAGGCAGAACCGGAGCAGAACCCGGTTCCGGTCATACCTTCACGTTGTTCTTGGTGTCCAGCCCGTTGATGAAGCCGGACAGATTGTCCAGGAACCGGTCTGCAGCAGAACCCTGCAGAAAAAGTCCAGTTTCATTCCTGAAGGACCAGCAGAAGCGCCTCTGAGGTCCAGAATGTTCTGGTTCTGGTCTGACCTTCTGTAACTCAAAAACCTTTCGGACTCTCTCGATGGCGTCGTCGACCTCATTGGCTGCAGGAAGGACCTGTGTGCTCCTGGCGCCCAATGAGAAGCCTCCGTATCTGCAGACAGAGAGAACACCTGAGCGGCTGCCGACCCAGGTCCGACTGAACCGTCTGAAGCAGAACCAGAACCACACCTGAACTCGTTGACCCACACTTTGTTCTTCAGGCTGCAGAGGAGAGAGAAAGCTTTGAGTCCAGCAGCTGCTCAGGTGAGTTTATCCAGGTGAGTGCTGATTGGCTCACCTCTTCCCGATGATGTCAGCGTACGTCTTCACCAGGTAGTCCGAGACATTCCGTCCTGTCAGGTTCTGCAGAGTGTCTGAGCTGCTCAGCTTCATCTGGACCCAGACAGAACATGAACAGAACCGCCGTACCCACAAAGAACCGGGTCACTTAATGTCATTATTATTTAATAACTAAATTAAATAAATGAACCCCTGAAATAAAAACAAATGAAGTTTTTAAAGCGAAGCTTAATTTATTTATCACATTATTATGTTTTATTTTGTAAAGCTACTTTACGTATTTCATGGATGTTATTTTTTAAAACTTTGCCTCCTACTTTGACTATAATAAGAAATATTATTAGAACCTGAAAAAAATGGAGTTAAAAGCTAAAAGTCCATAAAACACCTAACAGCTTTACAAAATACAAAAGTTATGAAATAAACAATTAAATAAATGCATAAATAAGTGAGTTCATTTATTTGATGGAGTTTTTATTTATTTTCATAATGGTTCTGAAATATTTCATCACATCCTGCTGTAGTTTGCTTGTTGTTCCACTAGATGGCAGCAGCAGGTGGTTCTGTTCTGTTTTGGTCCAGAACCGGTTCTCAGAGGGAATCAACCTGAAGGTTTAGTGGATTTTGCTGCTGATGGGGGGAGACCCCGTACCCTGACCCCTGACCCCGTTATCTCCGTGTGGCTCTGACCTCAGGCGGCGGCAGACCGCCGGCTCCTGCCGGGCAGTCAGGCAGCATCCTCTTCCTGCCGTCGCAGGTGCAGGAGCAGGCCGGTGATGGATGCTCCATGGTCCAGTTCCTGGAGCTGAACAGCTGCTTGACGCTGTCAGGGACCGGGGGGGTGCTCCAGTCATCGTCCCCCATGGTGCAGGGCGCCTCCCTGACAGGCGCCAGAAACAGACAGGCCAGGAGTCAGGAGGAGGCGGAGCCAGGAGGGAAGAGGCGGAGCCATGAAGGAAGAGGCGGAGCCAGGAGGGAGGAGGCAGAGCCATGAAGGAAGAGGCGCAGCCAGGAGGGAGGAGGCAGAGCCAGGAGGAAAGAGGCGGAGCCAGGAGGAAAGAGGCGGAGCCATGAGGGAAGAGGCGGAGCCATGAGGGAAGAGGCGGAGCCATGAGGGAAGAGGCGGGGCCATGAGGGAAGTGGCGGGGCCAGGAGTGAAGAGGTGGAGCCAGGAGGGAAGAGGTGGAGCCATGAAGGAAGAGGTGGAGCCAGGAGGAAAGGGATGGAGCCAGGAAGGAAGATGCCAGGTTTCCTGAAGAACAGCGTTCTTACCGGATGGAGTACCCGTCCATGCAGCGCGTCCCGAAGCCCGGTGGGTCCAACAGAGCGCTCAATAACTTCTGCATGTTGGCGTCCCCTGGAGCGTCATCGCTGCTGGCAGAGAGTCAGACTCAAACCGGCAACCTGACGGCCACAAAGCTGGCCTGTGGCAGTGGCGTACCTGAAGAAGGTCACCTGTTCCTCGTACATCCAGGGCTGCAGCTCCAGGCTGGGGTACTTCCCGAACGGAGGGACGATGAGGCTGAAGACCAGGGCGATGCAGACGAACACGGCCGGAAGGACGATCTGGGAACACATGGACAACTCAGACGCCGAGGGGACACACACTCCGGCCGCAGCACGGCAGGTCACAGAGGAGGAGCTACCTGAGCAAAGAAGCCCTTCCTGGAGCGCCGGGCATACAGGAAGCGCTTCCACATCAGTGCCACAAACTGCTGCCTCTTCAGGCTCCAACCCGTCACCTGGACCGAACCTTTCCCCTCAGCGCCGCCCAGCCAGTCCGTCTCCCTGCAGTCTGACAGGAAACACGGCGGGTCACCTGACCGGTCACCTGACCCTCAGTGGGCTGCTGGGTTGCGTTTGTACCGGCGTCTCCATCGGAGTCGTTGCAGTCGTTGTCGTCCTCGGTGTTTGGCCTCAGGCAGCTCTGATGGTCGCCGCCTCCGAAGGCGTGAGTCCTCCTGCGCCGCCAAACAGGAAGTGTCCCATCTGAACGCAGAGACGTGCATCCTGGCTTTTATTTTATGCTAACCATTAATTTGTCTGTCTTCTTCTCTTTCCAGTTTGTTTATTCATTAAAGGATCCCGTTAGTCTCTACCATAGGAGAGATTATTCCACATCAACGTCTCAAAGAATCTGCAACTGATTCTGAGACCCGCCAAGAGTAAAGTTCTCCATTTCTAATTCTGCTGCATTTCATCACTTTAAAGTTTCATGAGACATAAAATTCACCCAACTCATGAAGATGGGGGAACATTTTAAGATAATAAATGGTTTAAAAGGCTCAAAAATGGTAGCTATCTTGAAAAAAACAGCGGTCGTCCTGAAACTCAAGGGGCTTATGGGAAATCTGGAAATCATCCAACCTGAAGGGTCAGCATGCTAATGTTTATATGCTGTTTGTTGCCTACTTCCTGCTTACCTGAGGGTACTTCAGTGTCCACTCCATTATCTTCAGCCACTTTCAGGAAAATCTGCCAAATGAGAAACGATCAGAGGCCGTTAGCAGATGAAGATCCTGTTTCTGAGCTACAGCAGGAAGCCGGTTCCAGGCGCCGCACCTCCTCCAGTGTGGTGTCGGACACGCCGTAGCTGGAGATGCCCAGCTCCTGCAGCTTCAGGTCCAGCTCTCTGAAGAGCGCTACGAAGGCGCCGTCCTTGGCGGCGCTGTATGGCAGGACGTAGGTCAGCTCGTGTCCCAGGTCCTCCACCAGCCGGGCGGCCGGGACGTGGCGCTGGATCAGGCCGGAGACCGAGGACGAGTCCGGCGGCGTGCAGATGGCGGCGGCGTGGTCTGAGGACAGAGAAATGAGAAGCCATCAGCTCCAGCTCTGGGTGAGCGAATCAAATGCTGCACAGAAACAGGAAGCTCACCGATGGCGGCTGCCTCACTTTCATGGTCGCTGCCGAGTCCGGCGTCGCTGCTGCTGACCGAAGCGCTCTCCTCGTCCTGAAACCACATCCAGACGGTCAGCGGATTAAACAGGAACCATGTGACCGCTCATGCCATGACGTTCAAACACATGCAGATGTTTTGGATAAAGGCAGGTCTTAGCGCTGTCAATCATCCTCTGTGTGGCGCTGAAACAAACACAGCTTGCTAGGCTAGTTAGCATAGTAATTGATGACGGCAGATAAACAGTTTCTCTGTAATGGTACATTGCTTCTCCACTATCAGCACATTTAGCATCAAGTACGTGTGGTTAATTGACAGCGCTAAGCCCCGCCTCCTGGCTCTGAACCGTTGTTTTTGGTCTATTTCTTCAGATGGTAACAGCAGCTCAGGGAGGAGGTCGATCTGATCACAGGTTATCAGATTATCTGTCTCACAAACATGATGGCAGTTTGGACAAATACATAAAAACAAATTCTTTGTAAAAGTTACAAACTGTGGCTTTAAATGGAAAAAATGTATTGTGGTAAATTGTCCAGAATTCGTGTCTCTGCATGTTAAGTGTACACCACCATTCTGTTCATGTATGCGAATGCTAAGCTTGGAACCAACCTTCTTGGTGAAGGACACGGTGCTGGACGAGTTCCTGCAGGAGCTGAGCGACGGCTCCGCCTCCTTCTTCACCAGCGTCAGGTAGTATCCCGTCCCCAGCTGCGTCTTCAGGTACAGAGACGAGCCCACGCAGCACAGCTTGCCGTGGGAGATGATGGCGATGCGGTCCCCCAGGATGTCCGCCTCGTCCATGTGGTGGGTGGACAGGATGATGGTCCGGCCTGACGGGGGTGAAGGGGGACGTTTAATCTGTCTGAGACCAAACCCAGCAGCAGCAGATCAACGAACCAAGCAGAGAGCCTCACCCTGCCGGTACTTCAGCAGCAGGTCCCAGATGCCTCTGCGGGCGTAGGGGTCGACTCCGGCCGTGGGCTCGTCCAGGATCACCACCTTGGCCCCCCCGACGAAGGCCAGGGCGACCGACAGCTTCCTCTGCATGCCGCCGGACAGCGTGCTGGTCCTGGAGCACCGCTTGTGAGGCAGCCCCGTGTCCTGCAGGATGTGCTCGATCTCAGCTGACACCTGCTCCTCTGACAGCCCTTTGAGCCGCGCGTAGAACCAGATGTGCTCCTCCACCGTCAGCCTGTAGGGGGCGGGGCCACACACCGGGTCATGTGACCGATCAGAGGAAGGACGAAGGAGTTCCTGGCTGCTAATGTGGGGAGAACTCACATGCTGAAGAGGACGTTGTGCTGAGGACAGACGCCCAGGCTTTGCCTGATGGCGCTCAGATCTGTCCGGATGTCCTTCCCCAGGATGTAGGCGGTGCCGGAGGTCGGCGGGAACAGGCCGGTCAGGATGGACCTGCAGGGGGGTAGGAGGGGCTAAAGATCCTGGCTCTCTGCGACTTCACCTGCCTCTACTCCTCCCTGACCCCTGACCTTCCATTATAGACCCTGAACCTGCATCAGAACCATCCTTGATCCTCTAAACAGGTGAGCTAGCTTGCATTTGTAAAGCACTTTATCAAGTCCAGAGGACTCCAAAGCCATTCACCCTCTGATGGTGGAGAGCTACTGCACAGTAGCCACAGCTTAGCAGAGGCCAAGCTGCCATGCACCGGCGCCACCTGTTGGCCCCTCCACCAGAAAGCAAGGTGGGAGAAGCGTCTTGCCCAAGGGTACAACAACAGACCGGGGATCGAACTGGCAACCCACCGATTGCAGGACAAACTCCCAGAGCCCTTTAATGTGGATGAAGCGATAAAGAACCCTTCATCCACATTAAAACCCTGTACCCGTTTCAGAACCATCCCTGCCCATGGACCTGGACGTGCCTCTGACTCAGGTTTTGACAGGTCCGGTCCAACACTCACATTGTGGTGGTCTTTCCAGCGCCGTTGTGTCCCAGAAAGGAGGTGATTTGTCCCTCGTAGAATCCCAGAGTCAGTCCGTCCACGGCCAGTTTCCTTCCGTGACGGTAAACCTTCACCAGGTTCTCGATGTAGACTCCCGGCTCCAAGTGGGCCGGCTCTTCCTCCACACACACAGCTGGAAACAGGAAGTCTCTTTCATAGTAAAAGCTTCTTCTAGTTCTATTCAAGTACTTTTCTTGATGCTCTCAAGTGTTGCAGAGAGTCCAATGGTTCTCACCTGCAGCGTTTCCTTTCCGGTTCAGTGGAAGCTTGTTGGATTTCCCCTCCTCTCCAAACCAGTAGGACTTGGAGAAGGGGAAGTACCAGGGCCGAGGGATGCCGTACTGACCTGAGGACCGACAGGACGAGAATCAGCAGTCTGCTGGAATCTTTCAGAGGTCAGACTCACTGGGGCGTTACCTGGAAACACGGCCTCGATGTACCAGGTGAGGACTCCGTACAGGAAGGAGTCAAAGTACATCATGATGATGGTGGTGCGCAGGCTGAACTCATCTTCCTGAAGAGGACTCGACACCAGGTTCTTCCACTGGATCCCGACTCCCTGCTCCTCAAACAGCGCAAAGTACTCACAGCCAAAGCCAAAGGTCACGGGGGACAGCAGGCTCTACAGGACGAGAGGACACGTGACCTTTCTGGCTAATCAACACGCAGCATCGGCAAAGCAAGGCGGGCCAACTCACAGCAAACACTTTGACTCCGTATCCGATGTAGTCCTGCCAGGCAACGCAGAGGACGTAGGGCAAGTAGAGGGTGAAGTAGATGATGCCTCCGCAGGCAGCGGCCAGGTTGGCGCGAGCGAACACGGTGCTGATGAGGAAGCACTGCATGATGGTGACCACGGCGTACGATCCCAGGAAGACGAAGATGATGCCAGGGTCGCTGTAGGGCAGCAGGTTCCCCTTCTGCAGAGTCCAAAGCACAAATGTCAGCGACTTCCTAGGAGACGTCGGTCCAGACCCAACTCAGGCCGTTACCTTCAGAACCAGAACCAGCAGTGCGGCGCTGATGAGCAGCGGAACCAGGCTGCTGATGAACCAGCTCAACCACAGGATGCCGTTGTCCAGGCCCATGATCCTCATGGTCTCCTTCAGCCGCGCTTCCTTCTCATACACCACGCTCTTCAGGATGATGGACACCGAGTACATCCAGGCCAGCGTCATGAAGAGCGGCATGGAGCGGCTCATCACCCGCAGGAAGCTGCAGGCACACGGTGAGACCAGTCAGTACAGCGACGACTCGGTGCAGAGACGCACCGGTACCAAGACGTGATGAAACCACCAGTACCACGTGGGTACTGTGACGAGTCGGTACAGAGACTGCGTGGACACGGTGAGACGAGCCGTCACAGTGGCCTTACATGTCGTCCACGTAGCACGGATAAGGCATCTGCTGGATGTAGACGCCGGTCTTCTCCTTGATGCCGGTCAGCGCTCTGACGATGCCTTGCTCAATGACATCCTGCAGGTACAAGAACCCGCCCCAGATGTATCGCATGTCCTCAAACGGGTCGGCCCGAGGACCCGGGTCCCAGTAACTGGAGGAGAAAGAGACAGAACAGGTGGAACATCAAAACCAGGAGAACAGGGCCATGAAACAAAGTCAGAACCGCTTCCAGAATCAGAACCGGTCTCAGCAGGAAGCAGATCCGGTTTCATTAGGAACCAGAACCGGTCTAGAACCGCCTCCAGCTGGGAGCCACCCACCAGAACCCGAGTGACTTACGCGTCTTTGATCTTGTTGGTCCGCTCCACGTTGTCGATGTCCATGCGCAGCTTGTAGTTGACCTTTGGCGGCAGCTCGGTGGCGTTGGGTCCGATGTCGGGGAAAACGATCCCGGCCCAGAACTTCCGGTCCTCCAGCAGAACCATGGAGCGGTTGACGAGCCGCTCCTCAGTGGACACTGGTTCCAGCTTGTCCAAGTTCACACACTGACGGAGACAAAGATGAGTCAGGTCCGGTCCGCCGCAATGGGGTGGGTCCGACACCTGGATCGGAACCAGCAGAACCTCACTGACCTCCATGAAGTGAGAAATGCTCATGATGGCTTGGTCGGTCTCATTGAACACCTCCCTCCAGGTGAGGGCGCCACCGGGCAGTTCTGCCGGCTGCTTGGACAGGAAGTTGGTGACGTCGGCCACGGTCCAATCGGTGCCGGCCAGCTGAGCGTGGAAGAAGCTGGCGGTGATGTTGTTCTTCAGCAGAGTCTGAGGGAGGAGACAATCAGTGACAATCAGGTGACCTGGTGGGTGGAGCCTCTTATGCTCCTCCCCCTTAATGACAGGCTGAATGAGTGGTGGGCGGAGCCTGTTTACCCTGATTACATCCATTTGCTGGCTGTTCTCCATGAAGTCCCACACTTTGGGTCTCATCTCCTCCCACATGCCGCCCAGGTCCCTGAACACACCGAGCTCCTGGAAGGTCCGGTTCACCTGAAGGCACCGCAAAGCCACCATCACACAGGCTGCAGCTCCTCCTGCTGCTATCTGACAGGAAGTGATATTATACCTCGTGGATGATCCTCTGGGTGGCCGGAGTGTTGGGGGTGTACAGGATCTTCCCCAACAGCAGAGGCTTCAGGGCCTGCCAGATCATCCGGGACATCGGGTTGGAGTCCAAGTTCTGGACCAGGTTGTTGCAAAACGGAGCTGCACCGCGCGCGCGCGCACACACACACACACACACACACCCACACACACACACACACACACACACACACACACACACACACACACACACACACACCCACACACACACACACACACACACACACACACACACACACACACATGTTGGCGTGGCTGTCTTTGTGGGGATTTTCAATTGACTTCCATTCATTTCTACAGCCTGACTCTTATCCTAACCAACCAAAACTCAATTCACACTTTAGTCCTAAATCTGACCCCTGACCCAAAAACAGCGTTTCCCCTTGTGGGGCCCAGGCTTCGGTCCCACAAGGAGCAGTGGGTCCCCACAACGTAGTGTGTGTCAGGAAAATGGTTCCCACAAGAGCCAAAGTATGAATAGAGCCCATAAAGTGGAAAACATCTGATGAGTCATCAAAATAGGGAACATTTTATAGTTTTATAATTTATTAATTTTATAATTAGTTGGAAAGACTCAAAAATGGGGGCCATGTTGAAAAACAGTCGTCATCTTGAAATACAGGTGGCTGATGGGAAATATGAAAAACATCTGAGGGATGAATGTGCAGATTTTCATACCATTATCCATCCTTGAAAGATTTTCACAGTAACAAGCTGCATTACACCAGCCAGACCCAGTAAGAACCAGTCAGAACCAGTTAGTGGGGACTCACTGGAGGAGTTGTCGTAGAGCGCGGCGGCGGCGTCCTCGCTGCCGTTGTGGTTGCCGAACAGAGCCTTGTAGTTGCTGTCTTCGTACCAGTTGAGGGATTTGATCTGCAGGCCGCCGCCCTCCGGGTGGCCGCACACGATCCTGGAGACGGCCTTGTAGAGGACGCTGGGCGACGCCGTGGCGTTCCGCGTCAGGAACACGATCTCGTTCCGCAGGTCCACCCAGCTCTTCATCCCGGCCAGCTGCACACAAAACAGACGCCTGACGGGAGGTTCTGCAGGACCGGGTCAGAACACGGAACATTCACAGGTTCCGTTTGGCTGACAGTAGAACCATCAGAACCAAACAGAACCAACAGAACCAGTGGAGAACCAGAGCAAACACAAACCTGCAGTTTAGAACTTTTCTAAAAATGTTTTTTACATGTTTGTTAAAATTCTCATTATGTTGCCACAGTTTGAGTCTGAAAAAACTAAAACCTTTGGTCTTTGAGGCAGGAGGCAGGTCTTAGTGCTGACAATCAAGCTCCTGTATGTGCATGATTGACTGTTATGTTACAGCTGGTTCACCACAGCAGCCTGTCATTAATGCTAAGGCTAATTAGCATGGCAGATAAACTGATTTGTTTCTCCACCATTGGCACATTTAGCAGTCAGTACATGAGCTTGATTGACAGCACTAAGACCCTCTTCTTATTGGTTGTTCTTGGTTGAGTGGTTCATTTCCTCTGACCTGCAGTGACCTGTAGTGGAGGGGTCACTGCCGGTCACTGCAGGTCACAGATCTGCTCCTGGTCAGGAGATCCAGTTCTGAGTTTCTGTGTCAGAACCAGAACATCAGTCTGGCAGCCGGGTCAGAGCAGCCGGGTCCAGGTCTTTCCATCAGGATCTGCAGAACCTTCCCTCCTCATGAGTCGCTGCAGCGCTCCTCTTTCCCTGAGGGGGGTGCCAGAGAACACACTGAACCTCTCCAGAACCAGCAGCAGGCTGCAGGTGGGTCAGAACCGGGCCTGCTGTGTTGGCGCTGGTCCAATGGGAACTGGACCAGTTCTGGGCCTGGATATCCAGAGCCAGGTGAACTGGGAGGAACCACTGCTCACCTGAGCACTTCCTGTCAGGAGGGAGGTCACGTGACTTCATGTGACATGTGAGTCGCCGGTAGAGCTGACCCGGATGTTCTGGAGAAGGCCCGGTCTGTTCTCCAAACATTTTAAAGTCCAGATCGATCAGAAGAACTGACAACATTCCTCTAGTTGTCCGTATCAACCAAAAGGTCGAAGGTCAGCGGCTGAAGAGCTGTTGGCTAAAGTATTCACACCCTGGAAGAATTCATGGCTTTAATTTACTATTGTTCTCTGGACCTTTATTCCTCTGACACCCCAAAATAAAACCCAGTTCAAATGGAGACCAACCCCAGAGGAGGTTCTGCTGCAGTTCTGAAATCACATGCACCCCACACTATTCAGATCAACAGCTGAACCATGAATCACGTTTCTTCGTCTTCAGGGTCCTGCTCCACTGTCGGGACGTTTGGGACATCTGGAGACGTTTAAGGGTGGGAATACTTTGGAGTGTGTCTCTACTGGTTCTGGTTCTGATGAAGCTGGCTGAATGAACCCTGTGACCCGCTGTGACCCCTGCCGTCCCAGCAGGTCGTGGATGGACGCTGTGTGTTTGTTGTCCTGTTCCCTGAAGAGACTGGGGACACGCTGAGACACCCGTCTTTGTTCAGCTGTCCGTCTTTCATCTGGACCCGTCCAGCTGCCGAGTGAACCCTGCGGCCCCGGGTCCACTCAGGGACAGGTCCGTCCACCGAGGGACACGGCGACACCAGTCCACTAACAGAGCAGCAGGTTTAATATTTCTGCTAAATCTTTCACATGCGGACAGAAGAACCGAACATGGCTCTTTAAAAAAAAAAACACACAGAAAATTCAAGATGGCTGCCAGGGTCTGAAAAGTATTGTTGCACTAAATTTGCCAATATTTACCAGTGATGAATACTTTTGGTGTCAAATCACACATAATTGGACCCATAGAAATCATATTTACTGATCTGTTTTGATTTTACAAGATGGTTGCCATGGTAGTCATGGAAAATTATTTATCTAATATTAGTGTTTGGTGTCACATCATAACCTTCATCTTCTGAAGCATAGAAAACATTTATATTATTTTGATCTTGCGTTTCCTTTTTCTGGTGGATTTTTTTCAAAATGGCCGCCATGGTTGTAATGGAGAATAAATGTTTCAAATAAAATCAGCTGAGCTATGCTAACCACAAAAGTTAGACTCACTAACCACTAATTCACTGAACAAGAGTCTTAGCTATGCTAATGCTAAACCACTAAACACATAAAATAACAGAAGCAAATGGTAAACCTCTAAACAAAAAGGAAATTAAAAAATAAACGGAAGCTAATGCTAATCTCCATGTTTCATCTTCATCTCCTGGTCTGAGACTCACTAACAGCAAAGTTCTCACTTCCTGATTCTATTATTTATATCCTCAGGACCAGTGATGGCATAGTTACTTTGAAAAGTAACTTTAATCGGACTACTGATTACTCCTTGAAAAAGTAACTTAGATTACTGATTACTTGATTTGGAAAGTAACTCAGTTACACTAAAAGTAACTTTTTTAGTTACTTTCAGCAGCTGCTAACAACAGCGCTGTGAAAATTACGTTGAGCTTTGCCAATATTTAGTTTCAAGTTATTTCATAACGGTAACATCAACAATGTCTCCATTTATAAGGTTGAACTGAAGGGGAGCCTGTTTAACGGTTACAACAGTACAAAACAACTTTAGTCATTTTAGCGTGTTTTTCTGTGTTGCACTATTATCTGGAAAACTAAGTAGGATTTGATTTCCCCCCCTCCCTGCCCCAGCCTCCA